>NW_025766966.1:0-600000 GCF_003918875.1 Haliotis rubra | reverse complement strand
AAAGAACACCATATATGATCAGAACATCAACCCTCAAACTAAAGAACACCATATATGATCAGAACATCAACCCTCAAACTAAAGAACACCATATATGATCAGAACATCAACATCAACCTAAAGAACTCAAATCACCTCTCAAAAGAACACCATATATGATCAGAACATCACCTCTCAAACTAAAGAACACCATATATGATCATAACATCACATCAACCTCAAACACCAAAGAAGAACATCAATCAAACTATGAAACATCAACCCTCAAACCAAAAAGAACACCATGAAAGCCAAGAACATCAACAGCTAAACTGAGTCTCATCTAAAGAACACCATATATGATCAGAACATCAACCCTCAAATTTACTGACTCTCATCTCATCAACCCTCAAACTAAAGAACACCATATATGATCAGAACATCAACTCTCAAACTAAAGAACACCATATATGATCAGAATCTCATCTAAAGAACACCCATCAAACAGAAATCTCAAACTCAAACTTAGTCTCATCTAAAGAACACCATATACAACCAGAACATCAATATATGATCTCTCAAACTCAGTCTCATCTAAAGAACACCATATACAGCCAGAACATCAATCCTCAAACTGAGTCTCATCTGAAGAACACCATATACAGCCAGAACATCAATCCTCAAACTTAGTCTCATCTAAAGAACGCCATATACAGCCAGAACATCAATCCTCAAACTGAGTCTCATCTAAAGAACACCATATACAGCCAGAACATCAATCCTCAAACTTAGTCTCATCTAAAGAACACCATATACAGCCAGAACATCAATCCTCAAACTTAGTCTCATCTGAAGAACGCCATATGCAACCACAACATCAATCCTCAAACTGAGTCTCATCTAAAGAACGCCATATACAGCCAGAACATCAATCCTCAAACTGAGTCTCATCTAAAGAACGCCATATACAGCCAGAACATCAATCCTCAAACTTAGTCTCATCTAAAGAACGCCATATACAGACCAGAACATCAATCCTCAAACTTAGTCTCATCTAAAGAATGCCATATACAGCCAGAACATCAATCCTCAAACTTAGTCTCATCTAAAGAACGCCATATACAGCCAGAACATCAATCCTCAAACTGAGTCTCATCTAAAGAACACCATATACAGCCAGAACATCAATCCTCAAACTTAGTCTCATCTAAAGAACGCCATATACAGCCAGAACATCAATCCTCAAACTGAGTCTCTTCTAAAGAATGCCATATACAGCCAGAACATCAATCCTCAAACTTAGTCTCATCTAAAGAACGCCATATATGGCCAAAACATCCTCCTCAGCTTGCTCCTCATCTTGGTTGTCGCTATCAAGGAAATACATACCAATACTACATAACTGATTATTGTACACATGAAGCAGTGCAGCTGCAATAAGGATTTAGTAACCGAAAATGAGTTTGTTTTGGTTTTGAAATATACAACAATATTTTCCGTAATAAAGTTTTCTCTTCCCCTGAACACTAGAAGTCATACTTAAAATGATAACTGCATTCATTATGAAAACTAACAAGAAAATTACTGGTGAATATTGTTATTTCCACGCCTGTCTCCAATTTATGCAAACTGATTTTAATTTCATATGTTGCTAAACATATTTTTCAGACAGTTTCCTTCATACACAATCTACATACGGAGAATTGGGTGGCCCTGAACTGGAATGACAGATAAGCTTTAGAAATATGAAAGAATCTTGAGGTCTTAAACTTATTTTGTGAAGTGTATCATAATACTCAGATTTTACCTTTGTTTTTCAAGTAACATATTTTTTAATTTCTAAAGGCATGTAACTTCTTAAATTTGACAGCATGACAAACATGAGTAGGGAAACTGACATCTTCCTTGTCAAACAGGAAAGGAGAATATTTCAAGTAGTTGTGGTTTAAAAGGCATTTAAAATCTCCCATACTCCTAGAGTGTATGCCGCATCAAAGTAGGGAAATGCTGGGAGGAATTGTCACCACACTTGTTAAAAGCCATGAAAATAGTTTTAAGTTCTCAGCAACAACACCTTCTTTTCATAAAGGATTGTGCTCTGGCCCAAACAGGGAGGAAATACAGAAATGTTTTTATATCTGTATTCAGTTAGGCAGTGTGTCCACATTAGAAAACTCACAAACTGTCATTTGACGATGGTTTTGTCTGGAGTGTGTACAAGTGGTGTCAGCACAATACTTGTGAAAACTGCAGGCGACACACCGACATTTGAAACCTTATCTCAATGACATCTAATGACCTTTACCTCTAACATATACTCTGGAAATATGAGATGAGTAGGTATGAAAAGCATGACCAAAGTTTTCATTGGATTCTTTTTATGCATTTTTCAACAATTCTCACAGCAAGCTTCTTGAGAGGATTCTGGATCATATTGGGTCTACAGCATCCTATACATGTCTTCTGTGGAATTCTGGATCATATTGGGTCTACTGTAGCCTATACATGTCTTCTGTGGGATTCTGGATCATACTGGGTCTACAGTAGCCTATACATGTCTCCTATGGGATTCTGGATCATATTGGGTCTACAGCATCCTATACATGTCTTCTGTGGGATTCTGGATCATATTGGGTCTACAGTATCCTATACATGTCTCCTGTGGGATTCTGGATCATATTGGGTCTACAGTAGCCTATACATGTCTCCTGTGACATTCTGGATCATATTGGGTCTACAGTAGCCTATACATGTCTCCTGTGGGATTCTGGATCATATTGGGTCTACAGTAGCCTATACATGTCTCCTGTGGGATTCTGGATCATACTGGGTCTACAGTAGCCTATACATGTCTCCTGTGGGATTCTGGATCATACTGGGTCTACAGTAGCCTATACATGTCTCCTGTGACATTCTGGATCATATTGGGTCTACAGTATCCTATACATGTCTCCTGTGGGATTCTGGATCATATTGGGTCTACAGTAGCCTATACTTGTCTTCTGTGGGATTCTGGATCATATTGGGTCTACAGTAGCCTATACTTGTCTCCTGTGGGATTCTGGATCATACTGGGTCTACAGTAGCCTATACACATCTCCTGTGGGATTCTGGATCATACTGGGTCTACTGTAGCCTATACATGTCTCCTGTGGGATTCTGGATCATATTGGGTCTACAGTATCCTATACATGTCTCCTGTGGGATTCTGGATCATATTGGGTCTACAGTATCCTATACATGTCTCCTGTGGGATTCTGGATCATATTGGGTCTACAGTAGCCTATACATGTCTCCTGTGAGATTCTGGATCATACTGGGTCTACTGTAGCCTATACATGTCTCCTGTGGGATTCTGGATCATATTGGGTCTACAGTATCCTATACATGTCTCCTGTGGGATTCTGGATCATATTGGGTCTACAGTATCCTATACATGTCTCCTGTGGGATTCTGGATCATATTGGGTCTACTGTAGCCTATACTTGTCTCCTGTGGGATTCTGGATCATACTGGGTCTACAGTATCCTATACATGTCTCCTGTGAGATTCTGGATCATATTGGGTCTACAGTAGCCTATACTTGTCTTCTGTGGGATTCTGGATCATACTGGGTCTACAGTATCCTATACATGTCTCCTGTGAGATTCTGTCTCCTGTGAGATTCTGGATCATATTGGGTCTACAGTAGCCTATACTTGTCTCCTGTGGGATTCTGGATCATATTGGGTCTACAGTAGCCTATACTTGTCTTCTGTGGGATTCTGGATCATACTGGGTCTACAGTAGCCTATACATGTCTCCTGTGGGATTCTGGATCATACTGGGTCTACTGTAGCCTATACATGTCTCCTGTGGGATTCTGGATCATATTGGGTCTACAGTAGCCTATACTTGTCTTCTGTGGGATTCTGGATCGTATTGGGTCTACAGTAGCCTATACTTGTCTTCTGTGGGATTCTGGATCATACTGGGTCTACTGTAGCCTATACATGTCTCCTGTGGGATTCTGGATCATATTGGGTCTACAGTAGCCTATACTTGTCTTCTGTGGGATTCTGGATCATACTGGGTCTACAGTAGCCTATACTTGTCTTCTGTGGGATTCTGGATCATACTGGGTCTACTGTAGCCTATACTTGTCTCCTGTGGGATTCTGGATCATATTGGGTCTACAGTAGCCTATACTTGTCTTCTGTGGGATTCTGGATCATATTGGGTCTACAGTAGCCTATACTTGTCTCCTGTGAGATTCTGGATCATACTGGGTCTAGTGTAGCCTATACTTGTCTCCTGTGGGATTCTGGATCGTATTGGGTCTACAGTAGCCTATACTTGTCTCCTGTGGGATTCTGGATCATACTGGGTCTGCAGTATCCTATACTTGTCTTCTGTGGGATTCTGGATCATACTGGGTCTACTGTAGCCTATACATGTCTCCTGTGGGATTCTGGATCATACTGGGTCTACAGTAGCCTATACTTGTCTCCTGTGGGATTCTGGATCATATTGGGTCTACAGTATCCTATACATGTCTCCTGTGAGATTCTGGATCATATTGGGTCTACAGTAGCCTATACATGTCACCTGTGAGATTCTGGATCATACTGGGTCTACAGTAGCCTATACATGTCTCCTGTGGGATTCTGGATCATACTGGGTCTACAGTATCCTATACTTGTCTTCTGTGGGATTCTGATTCAACATAAAACCCCAGTCTGATACGTGCATCTCACAGTTGTAAATGGCACTAAGAAGGTCTGCACACACTACCCTGTATCTGATGTCTCACTGTTTGGAGTACAGAATATGTCCCCACTGCCATGTACTTGATGCTAGCACAACCTACAACCACACTACCACGAGTGAAAACAGAGGAAAGTCAGTTCAAGCCCTGAGATACAACCTAGCACACCAATCTCAGCAGACAGCCCATATTTCAGAGTAAGTACCTTCCTAAATGTGAGTCATATTTTGTTACAGTCTTTAACATCTTTGTGATAAACAGTCACCACTTGATATCTCTTTGCTCAGAAGTAATATCAATAAAAACGACTCAACTTAGAGAAGATGTTAATCGCACCATGGACACTTTAAAGGTCAATCTTCTGCAGAGTAAACAAATTACAGGGAATCAAACAAACATTAAAAGTTAATATTTTGTAATTCCTACGGATCAACCAAGGGAAGTTTAGTCAGACATCTATCATTTTAAATGCGAATCAAAGCTGTACAATGTCTGTATGAATGTGTAATAGTTAACGGGAAACCAGTACAGGGAAATATTGAGCGAAAGTTCAAAATAAGCATTTTCTGGAAATTTACTTCTACCTTGAATGTGGTCAAGTGTCAATATGAAAGTGTGTCAGTTGGTCAGCCAAGCTGTATCACGACATCAACCAGGAAGTGGACAAAACCCCCTCGCAACATGAAAGGTGGGTTGAACAACCTGCATAGTTGAACATCAAAAGAGAGGAAATGGTTTGAGCTGTTCCCCAACCTGGCCAATACTAGGGTGTCAACGTTGACTGCATGTGGAACTTGGCAGACACCGGCGACGTTCAGAAGTCACTTCACTTCCGCGATCTCCCCGGAAGAGGGAAAGCATTTTGTCAACAAACATTCCATCTTCTTTTTCTCTCGCATGTTAATGTCAACAAACACACAGCTTATTATGAAACCTTCAATAAATATTGTTTATTGCATATGGGTTTTTTTCTTTTTTGTCAGCGATATGCACAAAGTGAAATGGGGCAAATATAATCTCAGGTGTGTTGTCTCATTTGCGACGGGATTTCAAGGGGATTTAATAAATACTTTGATCTCTTGCAAATAAATATGCCATAGCTTTAGCGAAACATTTTTCAATTTGCACCTCCATATTTGCACACAAAATGAACACAAACAGTGATATTTTTCTGTAAAATATGAAATGCAAAAATCTGGACTTTTCTTCAAAGGCAACCTTGAGAGTAATAAGATATCATAGGAAGCTAATACAGACTGACTCAGTGTTTTTGCAACTAGAAAAGTATCGAAAACACACTAATACTGTCAAGTGTTTCAAAGTAAAAGCCTTGAAATATAAATTAAAAAATTTGTTGAGTCCATGCAAATTCTCAGTATCATTTTCCCTTTGTCATCGTGTTGCAAGCCAGCTGTTACCTAACATGTTATTACCTTTTTCAAATTTATCTCTTTGCTCATATTTTCTGCATCTGAACAGTAGATCAAGTTACACTGTTTGTATGTGAGCTACAAACTATTGTCTCTCTGTGTGTAACTTACAAAATATTGTCTGTTATCACTAAGTGAGTGAGTTTAGTTTTAGGTCATTTTTAGCAATATTAAGGGGACACCAGAAATGGGCTTCACTCACTGTACTAATGTGGGGAATAGAACCCAGACCAATGGTGTGACAAGCGAACGCTTTAACCACTAGGCTACCCCATCGCCCCGGTTATCAACAGTAGTTTTTTATTGTAAAACAAGAAAAACCATACAAATATATAAAAGGAATAGATATTTACTGTTTACCGGAAAATAGTTTCTATATTTTGTACATTTATCTCATAAATAAAATGCTTATGCAAAATACCTTCTTAACAACAAAACAATGTCATCGTACATTATATTTGAAGACCTTATTAATTTGTTAACACATTTCAGCAAGTTACGATCTATATCGTTGTACATTATATTTGAAGACCTTATTACTTTGTTAACACATTTCAGCAAGTTCCGATCTATATCGTTGTGCATTATCAACTCTGTCAAATTGTTAACATAGAAAGCTGCCTGCTACCTTGTATATTTCACATGTCATCATACATTACAAAAGCTCATTATTCTTGGCATGCTTAACTGGTTTCCCAACACATTCTGACATTGGTAATAGTATACTTAGTTTCTGAAATGTTCTAAAGCAATTAACACCCATGTAGTTGTACAATATGTTGACAGAGAAATCACAGTCAGCAACATTAGCAATCCCCACCAGGTAATTGACACTTGTACATAACAATCAGTACTGACACTTAATTAAAACTAATTCAAGTGTATGATCACTGTGAGACTGTCAGAGAGACACGGTGATAACACTGGACAAAGGCAAACAAATGACGACCTGTGTAAATGAAGCTGTGATTTGATGGTTGGGATGACAATCGGGGAGAATGAGTAGTTGACCACCAGTCTGTGATGCCACACATTACCTTAACACTCAACTGACTGGGGCAGAGTTGTCTTGGCACCACATTTGAGTTTTGTAATAACCTCACACTTGTCAGTAACACCCGACAGATAAGTATAATCTTCTTATTGTGTTACAAAAAAAACCAAAACAACATTATTATAGGAAACATGGGATTTCAAAAAAGGATTTCTCATAGTAAATGCTTTGATGTTGCTTGAATATTCCTTATGGTTATAACAGTGACTAATGTGTATATAGAGAATCTCACCCTCGTGTATTCTGATATCAAATACATCAACACTCGTTGATAAAGTAAAAATATCCTCGGCAAGCCTCGGATATTTGTAACTTTATCAACTCGTGTTGATATAATTGATATCAGAAGACACTTGGGTGAGATTCTATTTATCATCCAAAATCACTCTTCATTAATTTTCAATGAAAAATGTACATCTCTGAACATGGTACTGCCATTAGACTTGCAGTGCAGCGATGTCATAGCATTGTGACGTCATCAAGTACATGGCGTCATAGCATTGTCAGGGCATTGTACAAAATCTACTGTCAAAACGATATCTCCTAGGAGATATCGTTTGATCTCACACAAGCGATATCTCCTGTGGAACAAAGTTTTGGATGATAAATGTATATCTTGTAGGTGTATACGTGCACATGTCTGTGTTTTCTCTCTGTCACTTAATAAGTCCTGAAACCAGATTTTTGCTTTGCTCTGTTCGATTTTTAGTCTTAGTTTGAGGCATGAGACTTTCATACATAATTCATCTTACATGATGTCAATGTTCGTGGAATATATCACCCCCTGATTTCTATGGTTTAGCATAACCACCAAAATATGGACATTTACGCCTCTTTAAAGCTTCTACTTGTTATTCTTCATTTGATAAAAAAACATCTGGATTCAAACTTAAACAAAACATAAACTGAAATGAATAAATTAGAATATAAACTTAACTGATTACCGGGGTACTGCATGTTTCCAATTGGATTCTACCATGTCATCATTCTGAAGAATATGAAGAGAATAATGCCATATATACACAGAAGAAATACAAGAAGAAGCATGCTAAGATACAGATAAAATATATAGAAATAAAACACAAGCTGAACGTATCCAATACATACAGCAAAGATGCATCAACAGACCATAACAAGGTGAAACATTTTGTCTACAGTTGAACAACAGGGCCATTGTTGAGGCTGATGTTTTAAGGCTGTGTCACAGAATGCAGGTAGTTTGGTAACTGTGCCAGACATGATGGCAGGTATGTTGGCTTTCCTGGAAATGTGCGTCTGTTTCCAACAGCCATGTCTGCCATGCAGATGTCTTCCTACAAAGTCTGAACACTAGTGTTTGGTTGGGGAACAAGTCATCTGTGACAGTAGAAGTGACAGACCGTCTGAGACGGAAGAGATAAACATGTGTCAGGAATGTACCTGTCTTGGAAATGTCTACAGATATTATACCCCTGTCAAATTGGTCATGGGTTTTTGTTCATGTCTTTCCTAGTCCTCTTCCAAAAACAAATCAAATTTCAAAATGAAACCTCAAATATATATTTGAACACCACTGCCTGAATGCAATATCCATTTGCATAAAGGTTTCCATGACGTTTTCAAAGGCTTCCAGATTGCATATCTCTGCCTTCTCTTACAGTGCCAGAGCATATTCTCAAAAACCATTCACCCCCTAAACCAAGTCAGGTATCTCAGATACATCATGTTGTCTTCATGATGGAGAAAAGTGGTGCAGATCTTGGACATTTACCATTTTAATTAAGCCCATGGACATTTAAATTGGGTTGAAAATGAACCCTAATCAAACTGAATCTATTTCTTAGTTCAAGGTCACAGCTTCATGGCAAAACTATAGGGTAAAAATCCCTGTCGCAATATATATACCATAATCAGTTCACATATGGTATTATGCATAAATGCAAATAATTATTCAGTAGATGTTCAGATATGGATCCGGATACCTGTTCATCAATCCTCCATCATAAAAAATGAACCATTGCTTAAAACATAATTTTGTTTCTGTGCACAAATAGCCACAAAGGCCAAAGAGATGATGGACCAATGCCTCTGTGTTATTCCTCCAAAATCTGATGGGATTCATCACAACCCAGGCTACAGTAATTGGTCCAAGGGGGGACTCAAGATAAATAACCATGTCGTGCATATAGAAGCCATACCAGCATACCTCAAACAAACACTTCCCTTACCATACCCAACTGGCCATCGTGTTTATCTCACAATTTGGTATTGGTTAAAACCTCTTTAGGAAAATACCTCTGGAAAATAACTTCAAATAAATATCACTGACCTTTCAGTTTATACAAATATTTTGGTAACTATTACAAATATACCGAAATTGTATATCACTTAAACATATTTTGATAATTATGGATCTTAATTGCATTTCAAAATATGCAAATATTTGCACTTTCTGAATACCTTTTTTATTACTTATATTTCGTTCATTAACAAAGGATTTGCTTAATATAGTGTTAGCATCTACACTGAAACATCACACATATTTTATAAATAAGTTGTATATCCACAGAAGTATCCCCCTTGTTTGCCCAATTCCGGTGTCTTTTGCATGATATTGTTAAAGCGGCGTAAAACTAAACTCACTCATTCACCCTGTTTAACAATGGATTTCTTTTCTAGAGAAGATTTATGTTTATGGTGATAAAGTCATGATTGGATATTTAGTACACTCTCTCTGAGTTCTAAAACCATTTCCTGCATAGTACAAAACATATGCACTTATATTTGCTGACATATTTTATCAATCACATATTAAGAAAGCACCAAAGCTTTTCCCAGTGATATCATTTACCCTTGAGGACGAAAGGAACAAAGTATATGTAAGGCATATCACAGCATCATCACACTACACTAGACTACCATCTAGTCTCTGAAATGGACATATTTTCCAGAATATTTTTTTCAAATAACACAATCTTAAAGCATAATGAAAAGGAGCCCAGAGACTTTCTTCATTCTAAAATCTAGACTTGCATGGGCTTTCTTGGATATATTTGTTTCATATTTGTATGACAGACTAACACAACACATACACAGTTCCATTACTATATCTTCCCATGTTACCACAGCACAAATACAGATCTACATGGATCTTAGATAAAAACTGTTAGGGAATGATACTTGTGTCTAAAATCTCCTACCATTGCATAGTTCAACATATTTTATG
Organism: Haliotis rubra; assembly: GCF_003918875.1. NCBI lineage: Eukaryota > Metazoa > Mollusca > Gastropoda > Lepetellida > Haliotidae > Haliotis > Haliotis rubra. The sequence goes on along the minus strand of NW_025766966.1, from coordinate 589,585 downwards.
TCATATTTGGGAATTTGTTGTTGACAAAAAATAGAACTCAATTAAAAATTCTTGTTAGCTCCGACCTCATAGTATTCTACATGTGCTGCAGTTTGTTTTCTAAATTTCAATTTACCTGCATTAACAGCTATACATCTGTTTTACAAATGGTTAAAGCAACTAAAATCCAAAAGGTTTTCAATTATAAGTTTAAATATATACTTTTAAGACAGAAAATATATGGAGAACTAATGTTTTTCATACCACAAAGTTTGTTGTGCAATGAGAGTTGTTATTATAAACTTTTCAAGGGAGTGAATATTGTCAACATATAGTTTAGGGGTGAATTGTTAGTAATTATTTGTCATTGTGTCTCTTCCCCTGCCAAACAATTAAGCTTGACACAAGCATAAAGATAAACACTCATTGTGGGGGAATCAAGCATCTCTGGCAAACAAACATCACTGGCACCAATTACTTGTAGTTTGTTAAATGAGTGCCCTCAGTCTGTGGAAGTTCTAATGATTTATTATGTTACAGGGAGTGGGGTAGGGATCGGTAAACAAACACTGTCTGCCCTGTGTCTCACAGTGACAAGTTGTACTCTGTCTATAGTCTCAGCACAAGTGTCACCTAACTCCACGATCATTAACACAGTCACAAGGGCACCTGAAACTTGCATCCTTATTTGTCTTTCTTATTCAACTTTTTACAATGGTGTCTGAGGATTTGGGAAACATATCCCTGGCAAATACAAACATAATGAAATAATAAAAAATATTATAAAAGGTTATGAACATTATCTAATTAATATTTCTGAAAAAGAATAAATGTTGGTCAAAACATTTTTATTACTATATTTTTAACATCACTAATATATCTTTTTGCAGGAGACAATTTTCATTTTCTATTACAATCAATTATCTGAATTTCAGTGACTGTCTATATTGTTTTAAGTATTCTACCATGTTATCTATAGAGAAATTAAACATTATAACTTTCACATTTAGTCAAACAAATAAAGTATAAAAAATCTGCGATGCAAACCTTAATAAATGAATTAAATCAAAGTGATCATCATTGAACTCTACCATTTACCAGAAGTTTAATGATCCATTAACTGTTCAGTAATAACGTATTTCAATAAGACCAAATCATGACACCTTTAAGTATCTACAGCAAATCAATTACTTGGTTCAACAATCAACTCCTTATCATAAAATATTTTCCTGGAACTACAATACAAGCATCTATATACTTTCAGCTTGTCTTGGCAAACAAGATTCCAACATGTTCACTGGTGCTTTAAGCCATAACGCAGTTACATGATCATCTGTTTGTTTGACACATGGCATGTATGTTTTATAACAATATTTGGACAATTATCCCAGATTATAGGGGAGACATGGTTCCAACACTCCTAGTTCCTTGAAGACCTATCTGACCCAACAGCCAGACCGATGTCTACACTGTTATATTGACACAGGAAAAATAATCCAAGTCATTATCGTACAATTTGCTACCCTGAGATAATCCCTGTGTGAGCATTAGGTGTAATATTTACTAATCCTCATCTGATATGGATCGGTCAGCTGACACCTTGTCCTAGTTAGACACTCAGCCATATGTTATAGGCAACAATATTTGTATAATTTCCGATTATGATTCCGTTAAACCCCTGGCAGAGCAGACATGATTAAGGCATTAAGCCTAATATCTACAAACATTTCTTTCTGTGTGGCTATTTGATTGCATTGACTTGGCATGACATGTTACATAACAACATACACTGTCGATGTCTGAAATCAATTACTCTTAACTGGTACAGGGATTATATTCAATGTGTAGATAATTTGATTGTCATAAAAAGAGACATGAAATTATTATTACATTTAAAACCCCTGATCATTAAACATTATGTGGGATCTGCTTTTGTAAAAATCACTTTCAGTTCTTAGAGATTTGGGAATATCTAGGCAAATATGTAATCTCTGAAATGAAACTATTCTACAAATTTGTAGAAAGTTGTGGTGAATGTAAAATAGGAGAAGGAATATGGACTTGCCACAGTACAAAACCTTACTTAAGGGTTTCTAGACCTTTTGATTTCAGAGTTTGCATGATAGACACCGAATAGTTGTACTATTTTCAAATATCCGGTCATTGTACTCATTTCATAAAAAAAAAAAACATATTTTTGATTCTAAATCCTATCACTACTACTTCTGACCTGTACAACGACTGCAAGCCAAGAGGAACATGAACACTGTACAGTGTTTCAGCCTGCTAGGGCTCTGATGCTCACATATGGATGTACAGTAATATATTCCCAGTAAGCTTGAAGCTGTACGCATTGATATTTTCTGCCATTCAGTGAAGACAGCGTGGCTATTACGAAGGTAATAAACACTTTTATATCTATTGGCTGTTTGATATCAGCTCTCTTCTGTGGGATGACAGCGTGGCATCGACGTAAACAGTCAGTCCACTGAAAGGAAACCAACTGTGAGGGAACCAAAGTTTCCCCCTAAAATTTTAAAACTATTTTTAATGCCATTAACAAATCTGTGTCCTATTGTTCATGTGAGTTTCTTAAGGTGTAGTGATTTTGGAAAGAAAAAAACTCTGAAAAACATTTTGTCAACTAATAGACAGGATGATTTGCCAGATGAAGGCAGGGATTTGTAACGTATTGTGAACAAGGAAAGGACTGGTGCCATTTCGAGGCCAGTCCAGAGAGGCACAAAATATTTATCCCTATGAGTACCAATCCTCCACAATGCTGTGTAAGTCCTTATGGTATGGCCTTATACAAACATACATCAAATATGAAAAGATTTTCACATTATGCTGCAAATGTGTTCTTGTTGTTTGCTTTATACAAGAATTAAACATTGTTGACATAATCCTGCAAGACATCTTACCAAAATAAATATTTTTTCACATTTTGTAAAGAAGACATAAAAAATGCACCATGGCAAAAGCTCACATTACATTAGAGTCACAGCAAGTAAAGAATACATAAAATATACAGAACACCAGACACAACTATTGAACTCACTGATGTAACAGAATAGTTCAACCCATGCTGATCGAAAAACCTGTGAGTGATAATGAATACATTTAGGGCTGTGTTTAGCAGACTATGCCCTCAGTCTTGACTACAATATACCCTAGACTTTGGTTTCAAATCCACCAAAAATATTCATAAACCCTAATCGTTTGTTGGATTAACAAATAATTTTATTTAAATTATATATTTTTCCAAGTGATATTTAATAAAAAAGAAATTACAACATGCTTTAAGTTTTGATTTACTAACCAAATCGTAATACTTCATGTGAAAGCTTGTTTGTAAAATGATCCCATTAACCTTTTGTAATTGTTCACACAGATGCTAACGAGGCAATTACTCCCACCATGGACGCAGTTTCATCCCATTAGTCTTTAACAATACTCTATTAAAGAAACAGCAGCTAGGCAGTGATTACAACAAAGCTTTCTAAAACATTACAAATTTATACCCTGAATACATTAAAAGCTGTTAAGCTATTAGCAGATACCACAGGGTAAAATCCTCGTTGATAGCGCGTGTAGTTATCACTGCTATTACCCCAGGAAATGGATCCCAGGTTGAGGATAATAACACTGCGGTTTGTTTTGACTACAACCTGCTTTTAATTGCCTCCATTGTCAAAACTCTGTAGAGTACAGAGAGGGAAATGTTGTTTACTTGTGTGTGGCTGTGAAGTATGGAATTGTTATTTCTGGCATACTGGGGAGATTATGACTTTGTTTAGATCAATACGGATGGCATGAAATTACTTCAACTGTTTTGACAGTTCACTTGTACTGTTATAGGCATAGCTGTGCACAAAACAAATATTGAAATAATATATTACATTGTGAGCAGATGGTAAGGGTGGTAACTTTCTTGTTGGTTTGAGATGCACTTTACACTGAGATGGGGTATGATACTAATACTTGACATGCAAGTGAGACCACTACATGGAAGTTCCTTAGAAACCACAAAAGATTTTGGAATCTGTTTATGATTTCATTAAACAGACCGAAAGATTGAAAATTGATCATTAAAGTTCATATGAATATATAGTTTACTCCTTATACCCGACACATCCATCCTATTCTTTGGCATAATCTATATGTGCCTTGATTGTACCACTTTTCATTTGTGATTTGTGTATTACTGGAGCGGAATTGATGTAAATCACAAGACATGTTTACCAATCCAGTCTGTGTGTGAAAGTTATGGAAATAAATATGTTTAAACCATGTGAGACTTTGCATGTTAGTTGGCAGGAAGAAATATTAATTAGAATATGAAATTAACAGACCTTTATAAAAAATCCTTGTTTTTTTTATTGCTATTATTGAAATACTTGAGATTAGTAGCCAAACTGCAGCTAACTGGCCCAGTTACAATGTGCAAGAGTCACCTAGTGAGTGCCCATGGTGCAACATCATTATTACCCAAGCTAATGCATCAGTGTGCAATTGATTTCTATTCTCAGCTTCCTGGGGAACATAATCTAAGCTGCCAGCAAGGATCAGGGTTGTCACATCATCATCTTGTCCTACTTACTGCTGAATTAATGGCACATTTCAACAAAGTCACTTACAGAGACAACACGTGTGCTAATTGTCCCTCCTTGAGGAGCAGGACTGAAGCTCTAAAAACTCTCAGGAGCCACGCTGCGATGATGGTCAACTATCCAACCACTCTGTACAACCAACATAACTTCATGTGAGACCTGTGCTCTGTACAAGGGTCCACGTGACACCATAACACTTACACCACACTTCTCTCACAAGATCAATCAATATCTGTACACATTGTACATCAGATTCATGATCATAGGATACTGTATGTCTAAGGGAGGCAACTCTGGGGCATCTTAAACAAACAACACACTATCTATCTTGGATAATGTAATTGCTATACAATGAAGTCTAAAAATGTAGCCTATGAGGTTGTATGACCAGTTGTTTGAGACAAAAATGGTTCAAACTCCAGAACTGGATACAACTTGCACAAGTAGACTCATTGAGCTCAGTCTCTTGGACTGCAATCGACAAAAGTAGACTCTATATGACCAAGTTGTGAACAACAAAAGAACACATAAATGGACATTTGAAATAATCAGCTGTAGCAATCTAGGATTTCCTCTCGTGTACTATTCAGAATATTTCTTAGACTCAGATACACAAAGACTCAGATACACAACCACAAAGCTACTGATGGCAAGGAAACACCGCCTTAGATCCTGTAGACAAGAGGCACAAATCTTATTTAGATCCTATGTAAAATATAAAGATCACCAAGCCAAGGGTTGGTTGGTTGGCTTGTTGTTAAACACCGCACTCAGCAATATTCCAGCTATATGGTGGCGGTCTGTAAATAATCCAGTCTGGACCAGACAATCCAGTGATAATGAGCATCGATCTACACAAATGGAATATGATGACATGTGCCACCCATTCATCAAGCCTGACCACCTGATCCTGTTAGTCGCCTCTTACGACAAGCATGGATTACAAAAGATCAATTCTAACCCGGCTCTTAACAGGTTCTTCTTACAGTGAAACCCAAGAGTATGGTTTACATCTAGCAACACACACTACATTTAATTACGTACAGTTGTAAAATATATTTTGACTATATATGTCTTCAATACTAATCATTCTGACCATGGTGCTACAATGGAACAAAGACATATACTAGTAGGAATCTTTCTCCACGAAGCAAGTTCCCTACTCAGTATAAAACTGCTTCACAAAACAACAACCACAAACATTTACTCCTATAGAGTTGCCTGGCCAAAATACTTCTGTCATCTCCACTACCACAACAAAGAGAAGAAAGCCCTCCATCACGAGAGCATTATTCCCTAAACACGAAATAAATTTCGTCAAAGTGAGACCTACATCCGTATTTCCCATTTCCACATCATTAACATGACGTTTCTGGGAGAATCAATGTTTATACCCAGTCCCTGCAAGGAGCTGGTCGGAGAGACGAAGATGGAAGGCCTCAACCTGTGAGATGCAAGGTAAACTTTCATTGTCAGACTGATAGCCATTCTGCACGCACCCAAGACATTAATATTTCATATGTCAGAGAAAAACGGTCAGAACAGCTTCGTTATGGATCGCTGTTACAGCCGGATTAGAGCACTAATTGGAGACATATGTCCCACCGGGGCTCCGAGGCTGGTGTGTTTAAGGGGTCATAGCAGCTCCCTAAGGGCAGTGAGGGAGGGGACAGAGATGCTGACCACTTGATGCTGATGATACTGAACCTCGGGACATCTTGTGGCTTTCATCAAGACTCACCATAATTGATTTTTGTGGTTAGCTTCAAAGGTGAATATGTTACAGAAGAGGGACACCCATTAACACGCAATTGCTTTGTACTGTGTAAGTCATTAATGATTTCAGTAAATGGTTCTAAGAGAAAAGAGAAAACCATTTATGACATCTATTTTAGCAAGGGGTCATTTTGTTCTGTTGACCTTATTCATGTCTTCGATATTCAGGAATTTTCTTTGCGAGTGTATGACAAGGCTGTTTAATATAATATCATAACTGTTCAACTAATTTTTATGTGGTTTTCAAAACAGACAAAAATGAATGCAAATAAATCTCCTTAGCATTATCGTAAAGTTTGTTTGATTTGTACAATTTGTTTCAAGTAAGGGAAGACAAAATTAAGCTCTCATCAGACATTTTCCCTAGGCTATTATGGCAAGGTGCAGCTGGCACAAATAGATATCATCAAGGTTAGTAGTTGTATAAGGCTATTTCAACAAGGAAGAGCTTCTTACTGAAGGGGCAGAACGAAAATATCCTCTAGTGTAACCAAGTATCAAGAAAGGATTAGTGTAACGTGACCAGTAAAAATGAAGGAAGAAAGTTAATCATTTTCAAAATTTTAGGTGATTTTGTAGGAAGTGAAGACTGAACGCATAATAAATAACATGCTCTTCACGTTATTGATAGTGAAACACTAGCATTGCACCACGACTGTGGAATATGTGCAATTTACAAACCAGAAGCAATCTAGACTGACAAAATTATCTAGACTACCCAACACTATTCCAAAAAGTGTTTCTTTGAGGAAGGAAATGTGAAATACATATTTCATGGACTCTGCCTATATAGTGTAGAGTTTACAGAACCTTGCAACATGTGCATACCTGGCAGGTTGTTTTAAAATCTGACTTAAGATAACAGAATTTGTTGAATATACATGTATCCCTTAAACATCACATGCCAATGAATTTAAGAAGCCTTATCAATAGAAACTGATATTCACAACTGCTGAGCCAAGTGTATTTTATCTTTAATGAAATCCAGCTGCCAAAATATGCCCATTGATGAGTTCGGTGATAACATTTCTTTAATCAACAGGGACCATGCTGTCCCCTACCCAGCTAACTCAAAAGGGGACAGTCTGTCCCCTGCCTTAGTAATGCGACCACTCCATGATGTCTGAAGTTAATTCTGTTTCAATATGGACACAAATGAAGTGACACTTCCTAGCTTGTATGACATGACTATAAAGGCAGTTCCCCTCAGACTCCAATACATATGCCCTCTAGTTAATAGGGGTCACAGTTACTCTTTCTAGGGGTTATCTGCTTTCAGTGGGAGTGCACAGAGTTAGTTATCAATGTATGATATGCATTACCTGCTCCTAAATTAGCTGTGTTTATGAGACAAACAAGATTGTAGGGGTCAGTTAAGGGGTCATCAGCATACCCAGGTCCTGTTATGGACCCTAGGGTGCCGGGAGACACAACAACTTCTGAGATGACCTCAAATCAGGCAGCCTCTCCGGTGGGTACGGTACATGTTCATGGGGGTGTCCGATGAAAGCATTGTGGGTATGCAAACAGGCCAGAAACATTTCCCAGGTAGCCAGGCAGGGGTATTGTCCAGCACTGGTCAAAGTATTGTCCACTGGTCAGCAGTAATAAGCTTAGGGGCACCTGCTGGTCAGGGTTTTCAAGTTCTACAGAGGGAACAATGCGGAAACACTAGTTGCTGGTACGTTGATGTATCAGCATCTGAAACTGTGATTGGATGTCACTGGTTTCCATGGTGAAAGTTGCTGACCACAAAACTCCCTTTCCAGGGGATCAACCATATTTTAGAATTTGACATTTCATATTGACAATTTGATCTGCTGCAAAGATTAGCATTCAGAAAATATATACCAAGGTGTAAGTCCCTAGTGCATGTACAGATTAATGTTTCTATTGACCTGTGAATAAATATACATATATTGAATGTATATGTATATGAACAGAACACAATAGATCAGGATCAAGAATAATCTGGGGTATATATTTCACAACAAAGAGTATATCTTGAATATTAATTAACCTAATGAATGTTTTGTTCAGTAATCTTAAAGTGGCAAGGGGAAGCTGTATTTTCAATTAAAGATAGACATCTTTATTCTTTTACAAATAGTAACATTTTGGCATTTTGGCATAGAAGCTGGGTCACATAGAAGCTGGGGCACATAGAAACTGGGGCACATAGAAGCTTAGAAACTGGGGCACATAGAAGCTGGGGCACATAGAAGCTGGGGCACATAGAAACTGGCCACACAGTAACTATGTTAAGAACTCAACCTAGACAAACGGTTGTTTACTGACGCATTCAGGAATATTCCAGGTATGTGAGAGCCATTTAAATAATAACTGACTAGACAACGTCAACAATGGTCAATAAAGGGGTACAATTACTTGCTGTGAAGTAAGTCACTAAGGCTGACCATCTGATCCATCTGGTCACCTGTTTTGACCAATGGTTTGCTGAGGACCTACTTTAACCTGGAATCAACACAGGTCCAATGGTGCTGTTGTACAAAGCTATAACTGTTGTAAGTCTGTGATAAGGTATGGGAATTACGATCACCTTAAGGTTTGTACAACAGCACCCATCCATATTAGTAACCACTTGGCTGTCGTATCGTTCAGTGTAAGTGTGACAGCTGTTGGTTCAGACCTCCGTCCTTGTATTGTCAGTAATGGTGTGTCATCAACAGCCAAACATATTTCACCTTCTCAAATATTTTACTTCTTATAAGACATCATAAACATTTGGACATTGTACTTGTTGATAGTTAGAAAACTGTGTACATGGTTTATGCAGGGCACTGATCCAAATCCGAGCCTCTGGTCAAACCAGCCTCCTCCCTCTCCTTCATCAAAGAGTTCACATCATTGCTAAAGATCCATGGATTGGCTCATCAAAGAGTTATCAAAGAACCAGCATTTACAAATTACTATTGACCCATAAGCCTTCCGTTTATATTCCAAAGTCTGGTGGTTAACCCCTCTTTATGCAGAGCTTCATCCTCATCGAACTCTGCTATCAAGAGATTAGTCCAAACTTCATCCCCTCCCTCCCTCACCCTGTTATGCCAGTATTGATAGTTACGCCTCATCTTATCACCATCACCCATTGCTTTTGGGGAGAAGGTAGCACACTGGGTTCAATCAGGCAGAAATAAGTATTGTCCCTGTGTCCCATCCCATTGTCATTTTGGGCAATAGAATATGGTTAAAACAAAAAAACATTGCTTCCATTTTCCCCTCATGCCTGGTGATACATCCTACAGATTAGTCTCTCTACCTCTCTCCAAAGATTCTGGCACCCTTCTTCCAAGTACCCCACCTGAAGTCCCCTACACCCTAAACACCCAAATCTTCCCTCCATCTAAGTCTCTCTCAAGACCCTCAACCTCTTTTGAAAGCCTCCTTACTTGTCTCCAAAGACTCTAGCACCCTTGTTTCCAGTACCCTCTTCAGTCCCCAGCACCCACTCCCCTAGTAACTTTCCCTTTCCCCAGTCCCCCTCTCTAAGGACCCCCACCCCTTTCTACCCCCTACTGGCCTGTATATAGTAGTTATAGTGCTGCACACACAGACAAGATAGTCCTTTGATGTAGCCCTGTAAACACTGGCCACGATGAGGCTCTGGTTTGGCCTGTGTTTACTCTGGTCAGTCAGATACCAGGGAAAAGTGGTCATAACCCTTTCTGCTTCTGTTTGAGGGCAGACCCCTAGACATGCAGGCTGCACATTGTGTAAACACAGAGTCGTAGAGCCATGACCTCTGTAGCTCACCACATGGTTGTTCTTACATGATGGGTAGTCTGTAGCTCATCTGGCCACCTGTACCTCTGTAGCTACACCTGGGTATTCCTGGTTCTGTTGTACACCTTTGATGGGTATTCCTGGTTCTTCTGTACATCTGTTCTGTCTGTACACCTGTACATGCTACACATGCTACACCTGTACATCTGTACAAGCTACACCTGGGTATTCCTGGTTCTGTCTGTACATCTGTACATGCTACACCTGGGTATTCCTGGTTCTGTCTGTACATCTGTACATGCTACACCTGGGTATTCCTGGTTCTGTCTGTACATCTGTACATGCTACACCTGGGTATTCCTGGTTCTGTCTGTACATCTGTACATGCTACACCTGGGTATTCCTGGTTCTGTCTGTACATCTGTTGCTACACCTGGTATTCCTGGTTCTGTCTGTACATCTGTACATGCTACACCTGGGTATTCCTGGTTCTGTCTGTACACCTGTACATGCTACACCTGGGTATTCCTGGTTCTGTCTGTACATCTATACATGCTACACCTGGGTATTCCTGGTATAGCGGGATTGTTGTTTAACGCCGCACTCAGCAATATTGCAGCTATATGGTGGCGGTCTGTAAATAATCAAGTCTGGACCAGACAATCCAGTGATCAACATCATGAGCATTGTTCTAGGCATTAGGGATACGATGACATGTGTCAACCAAGTCAGCGAGCCTGACCATCCGATCCCGTTAGTCGCCTCTTATGACAAGCATTGTTCAGTATAGTAAAGTGGTCACTAAGTAGATGTGAGGTCAGTGGTGGATAGCATGAGCATGACATTTGGGGTACAGTGTCACATAATCAGCCAGGTCATATGTTGAAACACATCCTCTATAATGAGCACTTACACAATAAGGAACACAAAAGTAAACCAAAATGTCCACATGTTTTGTGTCTGCACTCATTGACATCGAGTACGGGAACAGCAGTGAAATGTCATCAGCCGGCCGTTTCGGCTGTCTCCCATGGTAGCATCTGGAACTGCTGATTTGTGACGTCTTTCGAACTTTATGTCACAATATGATTTTAATAACGTCATCACAGCTGACGATGTAACAATACAATGGTGTGAGCGATATTTGTATGTATTAATACGCAGAGAATTTCCGGGGATCAAATACCATTTGATCACGTTTTTCAACCAATCAGATTAAAGAACACAGTGACTTTTGGTTTACAATTGTGTGATACACAGGCTCTCAGCATTGGGCACTTTATCTAGTGTTACTCATTACAGGAGAATAATTAAAGTCTATGTCTTGTTTTCAGTCCAGAAAAGTAATCTGAATCATGAATGGATTCAATAAGATACAATGTATCATCATGTATAAAACTTATGCCAGTTGATAAAGTGTTTCCTTGTCATGCTAGAGGTCTGGGTTTGGTTTCCCATGGGTACAATATATGAAGGCCATTCCTGGTCACCTGTCATGATATTGCTAGAAGTTGTATAGATACACTCACTCATGCATCACATCTGCATCCATGGGGATTTGAACATAAGTCTTTTGTGACCAATGATCCCAAACTAAAGCACAAAGATCATGGTTCAAGTTGGTCATCAACCTCAAGCCACATGTGTTACCCATCATAAGAAGCAGGTGTCCAGCACAGATAATGTCTGTACCACCTGTAACACCAGGAATCCAGGCCCCTGTAGGGCCATATCTCTCACTGGCATTATAAACAGTAGTAGACAAACACCAAAATATATAACCCTGAGAGAAGCAAATAAGCGAGATTTAAATTGAAAAGGAAACCCAGAGAGATTCTGAAATCATGACTTGCTTCATTTCAACATTTTCACCACAGGCAGTGCTGGGCTGAAGGGGAAATACTAGCAATATGGTTGAGAGACTGTGAGACAGACAAGAGTTGTAGCATATCCTTCTACCATGTAAGAGGTGATATCCTGGAAGATTGTAAGTACCTCTGTGTACCTGTTGTTGAGCTGAGATTTACATCATATCTGCATTATATCAGCAACAAGACCAAGTGTACCTGTTAATGAATCCACTTTTATATCATAATTTTTCAAAAGCTTGATAAAGGTACTTTCACCTCTACAGAATATTCCACAGAAACAATGACAAAGAATTTGAAATGTGTTTTGCTGTAGGATGCTCTGCCAGACAGAGATTTAATGAAATTAGACACACATACTGCTCTCTATCAGAGTAAACAACCCTTTAGATACAGCTGACCAGTCCATCTACAGTGTATCCACTGACCGGTCAGCTGAAATGGCCAGAGCATGTCAATCCCTGACAACACAAACACATGGTCCATTAGGGGGAATTTGGGGGACATGTGGCACACACTCATCTAAACATGTCCTGGATTTGTCTCTGGCATCACGTTTCTTATATATATACCAGTTGTATGTCTGTCAGGTAAGAACTTCAGGTCACTCCGGGGTGAAGGTTTTAAATTGATGTGGAGCGTCACGACTGTCTAAGGTCAGAATACACAGTTAGCATTACATGTTACCAGCAATATCCAGTTCAACATCTGGTGGAAGTTTATAATGACTGCATGTATACACAAGGAGCTTAATAGACATGTGTTAAACACATTAATAAGAAGAAACATGTGTCAACATCACACAATGTTGAATATGATCATGCTTTTCAGAGCCAGTCCTTATCCTTCCGTTTGTTTTCTATGTGAATGCAGTAGGTAAAAGTCTTCATGTATGGACTGACTTAACCTGCAGTGATTTAATTACACCAGTACACATGGTTTGCCTGTGCCAGGCTCAAACCTTATGCAGCTTCAGAATGTCATGATGTAAGTACTTGTGTCTGTCATCACCTGTTGTAGTGCAATCTCAGTAATATCCCAGCAGGGGACACCAGAACTTGGCTACACACATTGAAACCATGTGGGGAATTGAACCCTGTCTTTGGCGTGACAGGTGAATGCCTTAACCACTAGGCTAGTGCATCACCCATCCATCCCTGTTGCAGGAGAAACGTTTACAAGAAGTGTCAGCAATACATTTAGACATAATTCTGTTGTGAATGGCTCCTAAACTGCTGAAGTGGCTCATTTCCTGCAATAGTCTCTCGTTGTTTGTATGAATCAGTTTCTGTTCTGTAATAATTACTGCTGACTGCTGCATATTTTCCTGTTATAATGTTGTATGAAATGTAAACATTTCCTCATTTACTTTTTCTATTTCCAGATATGCAGTTTCCAATTATAAGTTCACAGAGACTGTACAATATGTGTTGTTTATATACAGGAGACGTTTACAAGAAGGAAACTCACCATTGATATAATGATAATACGTTTTATGCTTATGTAAATAAATTCAACCATACCAAGAAAAAACAGTGAATCTTTGACATTTACATAAAGCTGTAGCATCAATCAATCATCTTGGTCAGTCTGAATATCTGGACTTGAATGCCCACTGGAACAATTTGGATCAAGGGGTGAAGGTCCAACACTGCATGCAAGTGCACTGCACTTCTATATGGACTAGTGATAGCCCACTGAGATACCATGCCACAGTTAATATTAATACCCCACTCTGACACTATAAGTGTGTCTGTATACTGTAAGCCTTTAAGTCCTTTGTTTCATCCCTTAATGCCCAGTGCCATCGTTCAGCATCTGGATACAGGCTGGGAAGGAACCACTAGACCAGGGGGGATTTTTTTTCTTGACGAGTGAGTGATTATGGTTTGTACACTGCTTTTAGCAATATTCCAGCAATATCACATCGGGGGACACCGGCATGGGCTTCACACGTTGCACTCATGTGTGGAATATAACCCAGGCTTCAGCATGACAAGCAAACGCTTTAACCACTAGGCTACCCCACCAACCCTTTATGATGAAGAGGATCTGAACACAAACACTAGTAGTCTGTCTCACAGTCCCTGAACCACAATAATTTCCCTACTGCTTAGCCCTCCTTGCAATGCTAAAGCCCTAAATGAAGCAAGTCTACATTGACTGGGGCTCCTTTTCAATTTAAATGGGTTTATTTGTTACTATCAAACTTATATATATTCAGAGACTAAGCGTTAGTCTACAACACTAGATGCAGATACTGAGATAATAGCATGACTGAACTTGTCATAAACATTAGGTGATATATTTACACACAAAAATGGAAGAAACTTTGATATGGTTTCAGATATGATAAATGAATACCAAACATCCATCACCAGATAACCTTACCCAAACATTTACTATTATGACTCATTAATTTTATTATGGTTCTGAGAGGAAAGACATAATTTGTGTGTGTTTATGGAGGCTGCCCCGTGGGCACAGATGGTGGATGCAGCTGATGCTGATACTGAGATGGGCATTAGGCTTGCTGCATCTGGCCACCACACTGTGGCCTTCATCTCTGTCACACATGGTCTCCATATACACACATACTTCTTGTATCTCATAGGCAGGAGGAGCATCTCAACGTTCATATTTTGTACTGGTGGTTTTTGCAGGGTTAAACGCTGATATTGCCTTGGGATGTTCACTTTTTGTACTGGTGGTTTTGTAGGGTTAAACATTGATATTGCCTTGGGATGATATTGCCATTGGGATGTTCACTTTTTGTACTGGTGGTTTTTGTAGGGTTAAACATTGATATTGCCTTGGGATGTTCACTTTTTGTACTGGTGGTTTTTGTAGGGTTAAACATTGATATTGCCTTGGGATGTTCACTTTTGTACTGGTGGTTTTTGTAGGGTTAAACATTGATATTGCCTTGGGATGTTCACTTTTTGTACTGGTGGTTTTTGTAGGGTTAAACATTGATATTGCCTTGGGATGTTCAAATTTTGTACTGGTGGTTTTTGTAGGGTTAAACATTGATATTGCCTTGGGATGTTCAAATTTTGTACTGGTGGTTTTTGTAGGGTTAAACATTGATATTGCCTTGGGATGTTCAAATTTTTGTACTGGTGGTTTTGTAGGGTTAAACATTGATATTGCCTTGGGGGATGTTCATTGATATTGCCTTGGGATGTTCACTTTTGTACTGGTGGTTTTTGTAGGGTTAAACATTGATATTGCCTTGGGATGTTCACTTTTTGTACTGGTGGTTTTTGTAGGGTTAAACATTGATATTGCCTTGGGATGTTCACTTTTGTACTGGTGGTTTTTGTAGGGTTAAACATTGATATTGCCTTGGGATGTTCAAATTTTGTACTGGTGGTTTTTGTAGGGTTAAACATTGATATTGCCTTGGGATGTTCACTTTTTGTACTGGTGGTTTTTGTAGGGTTAAACATTGATATTGCCTTGGGATGTTCACTTTTTGTACTGGTGGTTTTTGTAGGGTTAAACATTGATATTTTGACCTTAACGCTTTTGTACTAGTGTGTTTTCAACATTAACATTGCCTTGGATGTGATGCACTGGTGATTTTCTTGACATTAACATTCCCTATTGATGTTAACACTTTTGTACTGGCAGGTGTTTTTCAACATAAACATAATATTGTCCAGTGACGTTAACCTTTGGTGTATTAACACTAGAATATAAAAAAGTTAAAACCTTTCCAAAATTATGAGAAATCTCCAAGAGTCCATTACAGTTCTGACTATATCATAGGTATGTGTTTATAAATCACCATAAGGTTATAAATATACGACGTGGTCACAAAAAGGAAGAGTGTATTGCGCCTTGAGCATGTACTAGTTGCGTGGATATGTACACTGTATTAATATCCTATCGTCATCATCACCTCAATCAATGGTACTTGCAAAGGTGTGTCAACTGTTCACCTGAAAAAAACAACAACCCAAAAACGGAACAAATATGGGACAAATCAAAATATGGAATTGCATCAAACTATATAGTTCCTAATCCTTCAAATCTGGAAATGCTATCCACCTGAATATTTTACTAAGACCATTGTGTTTGAACACTATCAAAAGACATTTAAGTATCAGAAGGCTCAACATGCTGGATACTACTTGCAATTTTGTGCATTTAGTATTGATTGCTTTAATACCTTTATCTGTACAGATAATTGGTATGTCAAAATAGCAGTATTGGTACAGTTGTTTTTTTCTGAAAAGACGGCGACAATGGACATATAAAGGAGGATTTACAATTACTGCACTCTAATTAACTCATTTCTTAATATACGAGCCTTATATAAATATTTGCCTAAGTTACATAATACTCTAACATTGTTAATACTAAGAAGCTGAATAAGCCTAAATACCGATGGACATTTGTAATAATATGGTTTGATATACATTATTCTATAATTATAATATGATGGACATTTCAATATACAATGCAACTCATCTTCAATATCATTTTTACACATTAAAAATTTACGATTAGCAAGATTTATGTTTTGGTATCTACCAGTTTCTACTGCTAAGTTATGGAGCTGAGTCTGAATTTTGATAAATACTTCCCATAGAGATATAGAATGGTGATGGTGATGACGATGATTATGATGATTATGATGATTAGGGGACTTAACATGCACTCTGACATGATGAGTATTCTGCACAAGCCATTTTGTGTTTTGATCAAAGGAGGGGTGATTATGACCAACAGACAAGTTTTGTATAAATTTTGAAATTTGAAATTTACCAAAGTAGTGGTTAAGTTGGTATTTGCTTTTTTTTTCAGCTTATTTGTTTTGGTTATTTTATGAAGAATGATGACACTTTTAATGGATATTCAACTTCTTTTATTCTGTGAAGGGTGACGTTTCGACATAGATTCGAATTCTGTTGTCAAGTGGTTCTTTTATATTGGTACTAATAATGATTTTGCATACAGTGAGATAAATATTTGTACCAGAGTTAACAAGGAGCAGTAAACACCTACAAACTAAACTACTTTTGTTAGGACACAATACATTACACAACAATGGCTATCCAAACAAAAACTGCAAGTATTTCCCTGATTCCAATTAGCGTCTTGTCCAACTGTACTATTTTGACAACAGTTACAACACTACAAATTAAATAATTATCAGTGTCAAAGAATCTCTTAAGTACAATCTTTACAATTACATTTATGTGCAAACTGAGAACAAAGCCAAGTGACAAATCAACTTCAAGCTGGCATCGTTGGTAATCTAATCACTCCTAATTTCTATCACACCTCTTTCAAATGTTCAACAGTTTGTTAATGTTCTCAACAATTGGTCACACCTTGTTGCACCTGTATGTCAAGAACAATTACCATTGTCCTCCTGATTCTGGGAATTGGATCGAGTGATCTGAAACAATTAGCATGTCATGGTCGGTTGCCTCCATATTACACCTACTGATCCATATAACACCAGGATTAAACTGCCCATTGTATTGATCAACAACAGGGCATTGTTTGAAAGATATCAGTAAGATCATACAGAGCCATTGTTTTGAAAATTTTTCAGGAAATGCTTGAAAGAAATTATCCAGTAAATCTGAATGTCGAGATTGAAAATCCACTTACAGTAACCGCACAATATTATTTCTTGTAAACACTAAATCAACATGACTTGCAAAAGCCTATTTATTTTCAATTAACCTAAACATTTTGTACCATAATTCACCTTTTATTGTCGACAGAACCATGTCTGGTGTGAATTTTTCAATAGGCATTCCTTGGAATTTGAGTGATGACAGAGTAGACACAAGTTATGAACTATAACGCTTATGTAACTGTATATTAAAGAATTTGTTATTTATAGATTGTGCCTACTTAGTCACATGTGGTGATCTTTATGATTTATACAATATATGCACATACTAAACAGGTACATTTGTGACACTATATAGATGGTGCCCAAATAACAATCTCTATGTAAGATATATGTCAACATTCTTTAAGAACTGTTGAAAAGATTTATTTTGCCTGAAATCCTACAATTCAAATATTCATTGCACAGAGTTACTTTCTCGGTTCGATACTAAAAGCAATGTCATTATTTAGCGTTGACAGAATTTCTAACTGTGATATAGATATGTCGTTGTCACAGACAAAACTCAATGTCTGTTTTATTGACACCTATGTGTCTGCCTGCCCGTCTGCTAATGACAATATACTAAACAGGTACATTTGTGACACTATATAGATGGTGCCCAAATAACACCCTATGTGTAAAATATATGTCAACATTCTTTAAGAACTGTTGAAAAGATTTATTTTGCCTGAAATCCTACAATTCAAATATTCATTGCAATTTGAATTGTGATCATGTTTCAGATACATACAGTCTGAAACATAGGCATGGTTTCTGTACACTAACCTATTCTTCACGAATTAAACAGACATATTTTCAGAAGAAACTTTATTGGTACCCATGCACAATATATTCATTGGAAGCCTCTTTGGCTTTGTCTGCCTTACTGTTGGAGGGTGGGTGTGAGGGGACTCTTTACCAAAATATGAACCCGAAGATGTACCTTACTAAGGAATGTTATGTTATGCATATAAAAAATGCCTATTTCTATGTTTTTGTTCAAGGAACACCAAGTTCTACAGATGGTCAACTTCTTTACTGAACAATAAAGGCGTTGTCTATCCATGGAATTTGGTTTTCCTTCATCTTTACAACTGCCAAAATGTGTCTGAAAGAAGTTATGTTTTTGTTCATTTTGTATTTGAAATCCATGTGTTCTATGCAACTAAAAATTAAAAAATTTGACTTATACAATTCACATACAAGGTGTCATACAACAATTTTCAGGAAGAGGTGTCCAGAATCTTATGCTTACACACCATAAAATTCAATGTGAATAATATTCTGTGATGCAGCTTTTCTCTAACCCAATAAGAATTGCACATAGACACAACCTTATTCGCTGAAGCACTACATCTTCCCAAATTATATAGTGACAATTTGAAAACAACCACTTTCATGAACACTGTGTACAGAGACAGCACAGTGCATATTAGACAAAATGGCGTAAATGACAAAATTAATTGAACAAAATTTAATACGATTCTGGTAAAAGAATGAAAATAAATCATGGGTACCATATGGAGTAGACACGTTATTGAAACTATTCCTACAGTCAATACAATACATCATAGATTTGTCCCTTGTGCATGAAACAATCAATTCCCTGATGTAACAATGCCTTTCTGATACTTAGTGGTGAGAACCAATACACTGGCCCTGCAGTTATTGTCTTAGGAACATCCCCTTTAACCCAGTTCACACCTGAAACAAGAGACAATCACTTTCATCTCTTGTATTGGATCTACTGGAGGTGATGGGATGCGGGTTTAAGATTCAGGTAACAGGTTCATAAAGAAATCTGTAAATCCAGTCATCACCTCGTCAAGGTAAAACAATAACCGAAGGCTCCAGGAACCATCAGCTTCATCACAGGTACCTGGTCTCACCTGAGGGTATTGTTGGGACAATTAACATATGTCACACCTGGCGGTCACACCTCACACCTGACCAACACCTCTAATTGGCCAAGAGTCTCCCTTTATCACCTTGTGATTGTCCCTCACCTGTGTCACACCTGGTTTACCTGGATTACAAATCTTTGATGTTCATCAATGTGACAATCAACAGGTAGCTTTGAAGTTATTCTATACCCCAATGCAGTGATAGTTAGGCAGAGTTCATCAAAACACAATCAGCATGTGAATCTGGAATCAGTGTTTGGTAATAACAGGGTACCAATTGCCTGAGGATGGGCCACGCATGTGCGTCTTTGACCCTACAATCACAGAAGTGACTATCTCCATTACTGCATGAATCTGTGAAATATTGCCTGCAGATATTGCACTTTTCAAGTTTAATTGAAAGCTATACACTGGAGGCCAGTCCTAAATTATTTGAAAACAATTCTTCTTTGTGCGCTCTTTCATCCCTTGATCTCTCATATCTGATTCCTTTGTCACACATGTGGTTGTTAGACCCCCTTTGTTGCCTGCCAACAGCCATTACACACTCTGATGCCAATAAACCAACAGCTCTGAGGGGTCTTCCATGTCTAGTATTTAACTTGTAGTCATTGGATTTTTAAGAAGTTACAGCAAAGGTAATGAGTGAGTGAGTGAGTTTGGTTTTACGCCGCTTTTAGCAATATTCCAACAATATCACGGTGGGGGACATTAAAAATGGGCTTCACACAATGTACACATGTGGGGAATCAAACCTATCTCTTCTGACCAGTGAACACTTTAACCACTGGGCTACCCCATCGCCCCCACTGCAAAGGAAGCATAACATTAAAGAGAGCAGCTTCTCTATTCTAGTAGGATGTGACATTTGGGTTAGATTATTTTACTATCTCAATCAACCATTACTCTTTGCTTTTGTTAATACTTTTCTCGCACACCCTTTCATTATTTGTCTTACTCCTTACTAGATATATATAGATTTGTACAGTGCTGTCTGCCTTCACTCTTGCTGACGTTGGTATAAGGACATATACTGACCCGTCATTTCAGACTAGAATACATAAGGTGTCATCGATAAATATCTTTCTTTATTGCATTTCTTCCACATCTCCCTCCTCTTTATGTTACATTTCTGCTTGACAACCATTGCACTCAGGAAATAAAAGAAGTTGTTATCCATAAAGTTTGTTCAATATTGTACTTCCCAATTTCTAATATTCCACTGAAAGAAGATAAATATCTTGACTTTACTGAACTGGTAGTATTCATGTTTTTGCTAATTGTGAGTGAAGAAAGTTTTCTCCTTCTCTATTCAATATTCAGCAATTACAATGTACCCATGTAGAATGGAACTGAAGCCTTCAGTGTTGCAAGCTGACACTGTGACCACTACCTTATCTTCCATTTTGTTGACCGTTATATCAAAAACCAAATGGAATATTCATATTTGTGTCTCTGTCTCAATAAATAACCTCAATTGTACAACAGTTATTTATATTTACCATTACCTGTTTATTGTATTAAATGGCAAGTGTATATAGTGTATATTAAAGGTCCTATGAACTCAAGAAGCCACTGACCCGTGAAGGTCTGGGTTAGAATGAGCCTTCAGTAACCCATGCTTGTTGTAAGAGGCGACTAACGGGATCGGTTGGTCAGGCTCGCTGGCTTGGTTGACACGTCATCGGTTCCAAATTACGAAGATCGATGCTCATGGTGTTGATCACTGGATTGTCTGGTCCAGACTCGATTATTTACAGACCACCACCATATAGCTGGAATATTGCTGAGAGTGGCATAAAACTAAATTCACACAAGAAGACACTTTTGAGAACACCTGGTGTCATGACTGTCTATATCCAGTTTTCATCACTTTTCCTTTATGGGATTGGTTTTAGTTGATAGTTCTCAGGAGTGCACTTTTCAAATGATATGTTGTCAATTTTAAACTTGTGTAAAAAGGACAGCTCATCCTTTTCTTCCACAGACATCACTGACTTCACTATACTGACTTTGTGTATTGTACATTATGTTCAGCAGTATTTTGTACAATGTATACTAACCAGCCATGTCAACTCATCCCAGAGGTATTTACATAAGTTTTGCTTTTTTACTGATCCAGATTTCTTTGGAAATAAAGATATGTTTAAACCAAATATACTCATGCCAATAATGGTTGTCACCCCTTCAAATTTTTAATTGGAGAGGGGGTGTGGGTGTAATGTGTGTGGGGTGAAGGGGGGTTTTTGACAACCATTATTGGCATGAGAATATGTTTCTAATTGTCATCACCTGGTTTATGCATGATAGCACTTTCATATTTATCATTCACTTTTTTACTCTTTTCATGCTCTAAGTTACTTTGGTTCAATTTGACACAGAAAAATAGTGCCCCTATAGCTGACCTAGATGTGTAGTCAACAGTTTCCAAGGTCAAGGGAAACAGCAACTTAACATTATTTGCTGTTCCTACATAAATACTGAGTACAAAAATCTAACACATTACATATTTGTCCAAACATGGTTGAATACAATTTTATGGCTACCAGCTTTATAAAAAAGCATTATAACAGTTTACAGGCCCCACCAAACCCATAAGTGTCCTTTAATAACATACACATTTTGGGTGATCTGTATCACACGTTTCTTATCATATCCTGGGTATTACAATTACTTTTCATAAAGGTCAAACAAACTGGAACAGTATAAGTTGGGTAAATGAACAGTGTTGTAAGTATTTTGTGTGTGTGTGTGCTTAATATGTCGAAAATTGGTTCTCATCATGGTCCAATGGATGATACATTCAGGTGCTAAAACCTACAAGGAAGAAAACATTGTCACATTAACTGTGATTCATCATCAGACTAATTACAGTTTTTGAGTGACAGCAACAAGTGGCTATTCCTCCATGACAATAATGATCATTAGACAAGAGTTGTTGACACTTCTACCATAAGATGAAATTAGCCTCTGATTGATGGTGACAGGACTGTCAATTACCACACCTTTAGGATATACCTGACAATCTCAGGTACATGATTCACCTGTCCTAATTGGAGACCAGGAGGACAAGGATTATCTCAACAGTAATTATGACACCTGGATTTTCAAAAGACATACGAATAAGACTCTACTGACTTACAAACATTCAATTATCACCTGGTGAGGACACTTGAGTAATTGAAGGTAGTAAAACATTATAATCTGGTCAATCTCCCTGAAGAGCATGTATTGGTTTGTGCTGCTTGTGTAGGGATGAAAAAGTGGACATGTCTATTTTCTAGTTTTGATAAATGTGTGATGTCACATATTGCTGAAAATATCTTAATCCATTACTACAGAAAACACTTAAAAACTGAAACAAGATATGGAAGTAGCCTAATTTCCTCTGAGTGTGATATCAGGAAGTAATTAGTCACAGATGGTTGGTTGGTTGTTGTTTAATGCCACACTCAGCAATATTCCAGACATATGGCAGCGGTCTGTAAATAATCAAGTCTGGATCAGATGATCCAGTGATCAACAGCATGAGCATCAATATATGCAATTCGGATATGATGACATGCGTCAACCAAGTCGCTGAGTCTGACCATCCGATCCCATTAGTCTCTTCTTATGACTAACATGGGTTGTTGAAGATCAATTCTAACCTGGATCTTCTTGGGTCTAGTCACATATGGAATTCCATATGCTTTTGGCTCATTAAAAAATACTTTGCATGTATTTGTAATGAAAAGTTACAACAAAAAACATCATTTATGTAAAACAGACATGACTTGAGAATATGCTACATTCACTTAAAACATATCCTGAGTCTGTCATGTCATGTCATGTCTGTCTGTCTGTATCACTAGTATCTAATCTGTTTGTATGAAAAGTTAAAACACATTTAACATCATCATCGTGGATACGAAGCATTTATAATGTAATACAAAGAAGCACTACCAACTGGTTTTTAATTTTAATTAATTGTTTAAAAATGGTTAAAAGAAATCTCCTATTTCATAAATAGTTTGACTTTTTACGCTGACATTTCCTTATCAGATATAAGAATTTCAAGTAGTGTGAGTATGAGTTCTGGTATTCTGCCCATGTAGTGAGAAAAAACACCAGCCAAGAATACCACCCTGTCTCACACCTGTCTCAACAGGACAATACTTGAGAGGAGAGCTTTATCACAACACAGAAATGTCACCCTCATTAATACCAGGTTCTACTACATTGTTTTAGGAATTTGTGTCACAATATTTTCACCATGAGATTCCATAGCAGCTGGGGCCCCTTGACAAAATCCCCTGGGTAGAATATCTCACTCCCTCATGAAGGCTGGGGTAAACCTCCTTTCTAATACCTCCCAGGCAAATCTCATAAGCTTAACCCTCTCAAAGATAATCCTGTCATGCTGGGATAATCTGAAACTAGAAGGATAAGACAGGTGACAGAATTAAAATGGCGCATCAATAAACCAATTTCGCTTGTGAACAAGCTGAACACCAACAAAAAGTTTAAAAATTAAATTTAAAAGCAGACATCCAACAATAGGTTTGTGGGATATTCTTGTAGACAACACAGACAAAATTTAGAGCAAAGGAAGTTAACAAACTGCTGCTAAATCTGTACATTCTAAAACAACATGCAGTGACATCTGCATGTCAAATGTTTCCCTAAATCAACTAGCTGAGGATCAGTGTGACAGTACATGTATTTTTTCATTTTTCATAAAACGTTGCAAAAGCTGGTTTATCTTGCACCATCGCTGCGGTAAATATCCATTCAGTTTAATAGAAAGCAGCCCAGATGGTAAAAACAACAACAAGTCAAGCAAGCTTTATCACACATTGTTTAATATTTTTCTATTAACACACATGTTGTAAAAACTATTTTACTCACCATTTCCAATATCATGAGTTCAGAAGTGTTTTCAGGTTTTGTTTCCATTATGCAGGCATGTTGTGCAAATCTTCCCTTGGACTATTTAGACGTGTGGATCTAAGGGTTTAACTATGAACTGTTTGGACCCTTTACATGTATCATGTGGTTGTTGGTTAACTAGGTACTCCGCAATATTTCAGGTATATGACAGCAGTCTGTAACTAATCAGGTTTGGACAAGACAATCCTGTGATTGACATCATGAGCATTGATGCTAACAATTGGGATCCGATGACATCTGTCAACAAACACAATGGACCTGACCATATGACCCCTTCAGTGATAAGCATGAGTTGCTAAGAAGCAAATCTAACCAGGATCTTCACAGGTATTTCAACATATGCACAAAGTTTTATGTACATTTTATCCTAAATCTGTTTAAACATGGAAACATTTGGACAATTCTAAAAATTACATAATAAATAGTCATCAACATATTCACTAAAGCCTCAGTACTGGTACTGAAAGACAAACTTTTGAAGGATCATCAGTATGTTAGCCATTGACAAGAAACAATAGTTAAATACTGATCAAAATAAGTTAGGGATGATGTATACTTTAAGCTATAATTTTGTGTGAAAAGGAAGGTTTTCATAAATGTGTATGGCATATAAGAATACTTTATGATTCTTCAGTTGTATGTAACAGTATATTTTTTTAATCATTATATCAATAAATAAATAAATTTTAAAACCTCCTACAGTGAACCACCACATCTACAAGAGAAGCTTCAGCCAGATTAAGAACCTTCCTGATTACGCTACATGTGCCAAGTAAACACGATAGAAATCCTCATTGTCTTACCTGCTCCTTGTTAACCTCACCTGGCAAGATCACAGCATGCAGGTGCTTTCACTATGGTTAAAAAATAAGCAAATAATACCTTTCTATACTACACAAAAACAACCTCCGATTCAGTGTTATCTCCATCTCCAGCAGAGATAATCACCCTTTCCCTTGCCATGTGTTTTCGAACAAAGCCATTAATTAAGTTAATTAGAATGTTGTGTCAAATCACTTGATAGTGTTATCCATCAACACTTGATGTCAACACCACTGTCAACATGTTTGGAATCTTTACAGCAATCATCTACTGTGTACATAGTTACCATATTCACATCTACAAGCTAATGAATGCTTGTGGAAGGAAGACAGATAAGGAGCAGTATGGTTACAAGGGAACCATGTTGTAATCAGAGGAGTATTTCCAGTACAGGCCCAGACATTGTCATTAGTTAAACCCAGACGGTGTCTGTGTGTAATTAGTGCAGTTGCAACATCGGTATACATCATTACATTGGCGCTAGCTAAGATACACAGCTAAAGAATCACAGTTTTAGCTACCTGTGTGGTGTGTCTAACTGCTGTTCCTCTTGGTCAGGAAAATCACATTTCTCATTCTATGGTGTTGTTTTAGATCACTATTCCACTTGATCAGAGAGTGATTGAGAGATTGAGTTTAGTTTTACGCCACTTTTAGCAATATTCCAGCACAATCAAAGGGGGTGGGTCGGGTGGGTGAAGGCACACCAAATATGGGCTTCATACACAGTACCCATGTGGGGAATTGAACCCAGGTCTTCGGCATGATGAGCAAACGCTTTAACCACTAGGCTACCCAACCCACCTCTTAGTGAGAGAACTGACATTTCTCACACCATGGTGGTTGTGTCAGATCGATGAACTCTGCACTAATCACAACATGGAAGTCATTCAGAACAGATCCACAAAACTTGTAACCAAGCAATTGCTTATGAAAATGCTGATCCATAAAATGACACAATATAATGACTTTGGCTCAGTGTATGTCAAAGTGGGAAAAGTTAATGTGTCAAACGACATGTCACTGCGCCAGTCAAATCATAATTTTGGATTAGATGTTTTCTTTCCACAGTTTGACATTGACAAATAGGTTTACAACTTTCTAGATTTTAATAACAAAAATATCAAAAGAGTTTATTGAAAAATACCAAACCTGCATGTTTTTAAGCCAACATCTCAACCCCGCATTACAGCAACCAAAAAATTGAAATGTCTCATTAAGCCATTTTCCCTGTATGATGACATCCTGGAGTGAGCGAGTGAGTATGGTTTTACGCCACTTTTAGCAATATTCCAGCAATATCACGGCGGGGTACACATTGCGCCCATGTGGGAAACCGAACATCGGCGTGACGAGCCAACGCTTTAACCACTAGGCTACCCCACCACCCCATCACATCCTGGAATATCAGTTTGTCTGTCATAGGAACCCAACTGAAATGATTAAGGGTGGAGATGCTTACCATTATCCCGATACCCCAGAACCATGACAAACCATGGGTAATTATCAGGGAAAGTTGGGAGTTTGAACCCAACAGCAGCACATCCTGGCATAACAAAGGGACACAACTCTGCAGAGACACAGAAGAAATGTAGGCCGCTGGTCCACATGTGCCCTAATATAACAATAAAAAAAGCTGTGATATTTATATTATTTATGCTTCAAGACTGATGTTCTCTCAAACATTAACAGTGAACAATAAACAATGTAAATAATAATGTAACTGGTATTTCTTTACTACATTTATTACATATTAACCATTTACCCTTTTACTTTTAAATTTATCGTACCTCGTTTTAAAACAAGTAACACCTACTCCACAATAAGCAAATAACAAAAGCAACTAGCTTTCCTTATGTAAGTGTAACATGTAACCACTATCAAGTTATAAACACCTCCAATATTGACATATTACCACTTCATGAGCCTCACATCAGCTAGGTTTGCCAGGAACGTAAATTGGTCTAAATAATGGATTGATTTATAATTCTAAGATTATTTACAAAAGTTCTCGTCTATTTTCTTGCCCTTCAGTGTTCTACAACCTATTACCCTGCATTGCCATATTTACTGAATACACCTGTCATTGTTTAGCTCGTTAGGCCAGGTGTTTCTATTTTCACACTTACATAGTGAAATGGTGGTTACATAGCAGCATGATGTCCCTTGTCTAAATATTGTTCTCTAATCAAATAAGTTTTCGGAGTGAGGTTATTTTTCATCATGACAGGAGTTATGCACCGGTTGTTTCTAACAATATTTTCTTGTTTGCAGTCTCCTTGATGCTCACAGCACAACATGTTGCTAAATGCAAGATGAAATGTTTACTGATTCTGAGTCAGCTATACAAACACCCTCAAAGATGATACCAATTCACTTAAATTTGCAATCAACAATGTTAATAATTTGAACCATATAAATGATAAAAATTATATTATGAAGGAGTGTAAATTTGAAATTTAGATTTTTTAAAACACATTCACATAGGACAAAAATATTTAATAAATGAGTAAGAATTTTTGTCACACATACAATTAATCAGATTTATCAATATGTATCGATATGTATCTCTAGGCTAATTTCCTGTAACAAATCTTCTTGTTTAACACTTAATTTATACACAAATTAATTGAGTGGGTTAACATTAAACATGTCAGCAACATTTTAGCCAGTTTATATATTAAAAATGAATGATAACCCAAAATGTAATTGAAACAGGAAACATTCAAGTGTATAATATTAGCATATTTCACTTTTAAAACTTATTTTAGTTTCAATCTAAGTTTTCAAAAATAACCTAGCTACCTGTCATACAGAGTACAATACCCTATTGTTTCAGCTGACTTTACATGAAATATCTGACAAGTACTTTATCATGTCCCAGGTAAGAAATGGCTCAGGTGAGGATCATTAACAGAAGGTAACACAGGACAGGTGTGTGACAAACACCTTAACGAGGTACAACTGTAGCAATATAAATCTCATATTAGAGAAAACATAAAACCAAGAACCACTCATGCAATTGTTTTCATATTCAGATACTACTACTTGCACATGAGCGGAGAACACAAGGCCATAATATATCACAAGGGGAGGCAACTTTGATCAGAGAACAGATTACGTTTTGAAACATTGGTCAGACTTTCCTGGTATGTATTTTGGCAATATCATAGTATTTTAAACAACATGAATTCTCTCTTCAAGTCTGGGAATTAGCACTGATATTGAATTTTGGCCTCGGAGAAAGTTTAGATAAATCCCTGTTTTTTTGCAGACATTTGAGGTTGAGCACCTCCAGAGTATGTTTCAGTCTGCTAACAACCAGCATAGTGCTGGGTGCTAGAGAAGTCTCACCCCATCAAATACCATGTGAGTGAGTTACTTGGGCTTAGTGCTATTTTGAATAATATTCCAGTTATTTTGCTGTGTTAGAGCTTGGATAGAGAGGAAAGTCAGATAGCTAACTACAGCCTTACATGACATCAGCACCTATGTACTCACGAAGACTGAACTTGTTGCATCCGGCTCAGTCAAACATTCAGGATTTTTACTGCCCTTCTTGATAGGACCATTCCTGATTAAAACTTGTCAAAAGATCCAGTGGTGGGGAATTCACAAATCTGTAAAAATATTTATTTGTTCATTACAACAATCAGATATTGTTCAGGAAGAGTCCCGATTCTGACGATTCCAGCCGAATATGTAATTATTCTTTCATTCCAATCATAATATGATCTGATTGCATCTTCTACATGTCATAAAACAACCGAATCTGTCGTGACAGCATTCCGATTCTCCCGAATGTGATCCAACTGAGATCAGACAGTGGACATTCTCTACTTCTTCTGCCCTACAGTTTTACATATACAGAAACATACTGATTGATTAAAATAAATCTATCTTATAAATAAATCTAGCCTATATGGTAAGAGTGCCATTTCTTAACACGGAACATCTTTTCACTATGCAGGACCATAAAAAAGTATTTATAAAACAGCACCTGGGTTAAAAAAATGAGTTATTTTTTTCCCCCGAAAACTCTATTTACAAGAAAGGAGACTGTAACATTATATTGTTATCAAATCATTCCAGCTACTTAGATTCTGTAGGTCTTGAATCAAAATTGTAAATGCCAATTCTGTTTTGGACATACCATAATTCAACATCACTGCAATAAATCCCTTGCTCTTTATGACAGAGGTGACATGACACAGTTCCTATATTTAATCTGCTTCTATTCAAAAACATCACTCACTATTCGGAACAATTCTCCTCATACAATACAGACAATTTTTCTACATAAATCTACCTGCGACACCATGTCTCGGTAAAGATTGACCAATCATGAGAGACTATTCTACTGTCAAAGCAGAGATTACGAGTGACAAGTCTACCCGTAGCTTGAGAACTCAAGTTGGCAGAACTATGATATACTTCCTGATAAAATACACAAAATTCTTAAACATAACATATCCTTTTCTGGGTGTCTAAGCCACACTAGGCCACAGGATGAAAAGTAGGCCAGATAATGTTCACCATTAAAATGACACCTGGATGAGAGGTGCCAGTATGTCAAATCATACTTGCTACCAATAACTAGGAACACATGAGTCAGGATGATGATAGCTGAACAGAAATACCCATCACCACAACCACAAAGATATTCTTAAATTGTTTTGTTACTACTTGATCAGCATATTTAACCTGCAAATCTTGATGACTGTGGTAAAATTGTCCCTTAAACATTGCTGTTTCAAGAGATCACTGACAAATTGTGCCATGACACTTTTATTCCAGTGGTTTCTGAGAAGATATATACTTTGAGACCAAATTCATTTTGAGAGAATTTAAGACCATTGTGACAAAAAGGTCAAAATTTGAAATGTTCTAAAACACATAACCCCAAGCTATAAATTACGGTTGCCAGGTAACTTAAAGAATAATTTCATAATAATACTTAAAGGGTGTTTTGGATGACATAATTGTTTCCTTGCAATACTTATACTGCCCGGCTATGAATAATTTTTCAAATGATTTGAGATAAAGAAAACCACTGTCTTAATTCATTCTACAAGTGTGAATTTTCAAGTCTGTGAACAACTCTGAAAGAAATGCCTCAAAGACATAGTATTTACTTGAAGTGATGATAAATGTTACATATGGCATGTTACATGAGTGTAATTTTCCATTAAATGTGTGATGTAGAAAGTCATTGCACACAGTAATAAAAAAACTAATGCAGGTCTCATGAAATAAACATAACAACCATGTTTACCAAATTCAAATAAATTTTCCAGTGGCTGAACTAAATAAAATAGTACAAATGTGCAAAATATATTTTACAGAAAGAAAACAAATCCAAGGACTTGATCAAGCAAACCATACTCTATCATAAATTCCTCCCATAATCCCCTGAAGAAGCCATGTGTAATCGGGCATGATGGGAAATATATCTTCAACTCAATGCGAAACAACAAGGATTCAGTTTAATGAACTCTGAAGGGCACTTAAACAGCAGAGTTAATCCCGTACAACTGGTGATTTAGTTATTCTGAAATGAAGTAGGAATAACACTAAGACATTCCTCTTGAGAACTTGCTTATAGGATATGCCAAGGACACAAAGTGTAAGCAGCGTGACATGTTGTGACATCATGTGACACACAGCGCTGTGACGTGGTTATTAGGTCAGGGGAGTCACCACTCCCCTTACTGCGTAACGTGTTGTGAGGCACTTGTTTATTACCCCATAATCACCACAAAAAGAATAGAAAGGTCTGAGGATGGGGCTGGGTTGGGCTGAAAAAATGAACAAGTTTTTTTAAGAATCATGAGAATGAACTAACTATTGCGTTGTGGACTGAAATATGAAAATATGACACATGTAAAAGTGAAAATAGTGATTTGATATTACTGGGGCCATTGATGCTACCATTGATGTCACTTCAACAGGGGTTCAAACACAACAGGCTCAGAAATGTTCAAGCTATGTGACGGTGGTCTGTAAGTAATCGAGCCACGACCACACAATCCAGTGATTGACATACACAACTTGGGATGTAAGTAGATGCACCGACCATGCAAGTCTGGCCACTAGATGTCATTAATAGTTGACTGTTACAATAAGCATTGGTTCCTGAAGACCATTTTATAGCCAGGCTCACCATGATGAACTGAACACTGCCTATTAAACCACCGTTCCTGGTATGCAATGCTAGATATTAGAGTTAAAACGGAGATTTGTTGGTGTCAATGTGTGATCAGAAGATGAAGACAGGACAAATCAAATCCACTAAAACATCATTAAACATTAAAGACAAACTTCATCAACACTTACATCAACAAACAAATGTATACTATTTTATACTAACTGGGGAGTGGTAGGTTTTAACAGTGATCGACTCATATGAATGTCACCTATAGTTTGCCTCTGGAGCTGAAGCAATCTAGACATGTCAATCAGTTGACGATTCTTTTTAATTTATTCTTTTGGTCTGGGAGACAGACTAGCCCTTTAAATCTGGAAATAATCAAGAATGGTCTTTTTGGGGACTGACTTTTTACATCTGTCTTGATTCCAGCTGGCTAATTCAGTTACTGCACACTGGTTCGTATCATACAATGTGGCAGAATCCAGAGATGAGCCGATTGTGTCGAAGTGATAAGTTTATCTTCATCAGCATTAATTACTGATCAAATTTCGCATATATTCACGCTCACTAATTCACGCCACAATCACTGACAAATTAGCCGAGTTGAAGAGGTACAGTTGGTTGTCATCTCTCAGTATCAATGGCACTGCAAGGAACACTCACATCAATACATCCACACAAAGCATGTATTTTGAAGCACGCCACATCTTCATTATTAACAAACTGGCTCGAACAATCTTGAGTCTAGGTGGGTGAGATACCGATGAAGAAATCTACAGCAAGGATCATGGTCATATTGTCTCAAACAGGGTATTAATCAACTTGTGGTAGGAAGTTCGTGTTGTCGGTACAGTAAAACCCTTTAAGTCTGGGGCCTGCTAATAGGGACAACACTTTCTGAACTATTAAAGTTGAGCCAGTTGACATGAAACCATGTTAATATGGACAACGCTTTCAAGATTGTTAATGATGGGCCTGTCTAGATAGAACCCTGTTAATGTGGACAACGCTTTCAGGATTGTTAATGATGGGCCTGTCTAGATAGAACCCTGTTAATGTGGACAACGCTTTCAGGATTGTTAATGATGGGCCTGTCTAGATAGAACCCTGTTAATGTGGACAACGCTTTCAAGATTGTTAATGATGGGCCTGTCTAGATAGAACCCTGTTAATATGGACAACGCTTTCAAGATTGTTAATGATGGGCCTGTCTAGATAGAACCCTGTTAATGTGGACAACGCTGTTTTCAAGATTGTTAATGATGGGCCTGTCTAGATAGATAGAACCTCTGTTAATGGACAACTGCTTTCAAGAGATTGTTAATGATGGGCCTGTCTAGATAGATAGAACCCTGTTAATGATGGACAAGCGCTTTCAGGATTGTTAATGATGGGCCTGTCTAGATAGAACCCTGTTAATGTGGACAACGCTTTCAAGATTGTTAATGATGGGCCTGTCTAGATAGAACCCTGTTAATGTGGACAACGCTTTCAGGATTGTTAATGATGGGCCTGTCTAGATAGAACCCTGTTAATGTGGACAACACTTTCAGGATTGTTAATGATGGGCCTGTATAGATAGAACCCTGTTAATGTGGACAGCGCTTTCAGGATTGTTAACATACAAGGAGCCATTACCCTTAAGCCATTAATCAGGTAAGTTGTCAATCTGTTGGTTTCACCACACAGGGGTATAGGTTTCACTATAAATCTTATTTTCGATTGTATGAAACTGGTGACAGTTACAGATGTATCATACGCAACATTCCAAAGATGAATTAACCGTATTCTGTCCACATATGGTGCAGAATGCGTGACGTCTGCTCACCATGAATGAAATAATTCACTGTGATGGATTCGCCAGTACCAGGCAATGCTACGCAAGACAGGTCGAAGGTCACACATGTTGATAACGTATACCCCATGTACATAATTCATGTATATCCCCTACCGGCTCATATTCCCTTCTCCGCAGTAGAATATATTAATTTAATTACCCTAGTCTGACCCAAAGACTCTCCCACATTCCTTATCTACACAAAATATGACACCATGTCATGGTGTTGAATATAAGTATAGCAGGGTCTCACACATTGCATAATATACATTTAGATGTGAAGAATCTTGTGCTATCTATCAGGTGTCTGCTTTCACTGCCCAGTCTTATAGAATCAGCCATCAGAGGTATTGCCTCACACCAGGGGTCAGTTTCATGGAGGTATTGAAGCGAGAGAGAGAGAGAGGATACCCACCGTGCACTGAAATGAAATCTGGCAATAAATTGTGTCATGGAAATAAGGTTTATTGTGATGAGAGAGAGAGAGAGAGAGAGAGAGAGAGAGAGAGAGAGAGAGAGAGAGAGAGAGAGAGAGAGAGAGAGAGAGAGAGAGAGAGAGAGAGAGAGAGAGAGAGAGGAGAGAGAGAGATGGAGAATAAGGAGAGAGAGAGAGAGAGAGAGAGAGAGAGAGAGAGAGAGAGACACACACAATTGTGGGGCCTCAGATGACTGAGGCACCTGTGTTATGCCTTGAGTTATCCTAGACTGGATATTGAGTGAGTGAGTGAAGTCTGTGCAGTCATTTTATATCATGAGTTGGGCTTCACCTTGATGTGGAAAGTACTTCACTTATATGCCAGAGTGTCAGTTTAATGTTGGATGATAGCACCTTGTGATGCTGGTCTAAACAGAAGAGGTGAAATGTTGACCATGATGTTCAAGATTATTGCACATATAAGTGACATGCATGCAGAATGTATGTGACCACTAGTAACCAGTCCTTGTTTGTCCCGTTCATGCTGATTGCCAGGCTGGGTAACAACAAGTACCGTGTTTTGGTAACCAGGGATCCATGCACTCTATGAACCTCCTAAGCATGCACCTGATGAAGGAGCAAGAAGTAACGTGACAGAGAATAAATGAAGTTGTTAATCATAGGTCAGGTGAGGTGAGGTGAAATTGGGTTTAATGTCGTGCTTGAGAATATTTCGTTCATACGACGATGTGCATGCGTGTGTATGTGTATGTGTGGCTGCTTGTACTAGCCCAGACTTAAGCTGGTTTTATAGTGCTAGCCCAGTGAGATACCATGCCGCAGTGAAGCATGAATACCCTACTCAGACACATTATACTGACTCCGAGCCGACCAGTCCTTGTACCCATTAATGTTGAGTGCCAGGCAGGGACCAACAAGTACCATATGTTAACAACGTCTTTTGGTATGACACGGTTGTGGATCCAACCCGCGACCTTCTCTGGGCAGACGCTCTAACCACTACACCAGTCTGTTATCCATAAAAGTGTCATGCATTCACATATTGTGTTTCTTTAATGCTACATTCATCAGTGTTCAAGCTACTTGATTTCACGGTTTCCTGTAAATAACCAAGTCTGGAGCAGACAATCCAGTGACTGACATCATGAACAACAGTCCTCATCGTTTTACATTAACCAAGCGACAGAGTCTGACAACCTGATCCATATGGTGTCTGTGATGATCATATGGTGACTGTTATGATCTATATGATGGTTATGATCCATATGGTGTCTGTGATGATCAATATGGTGACTGCTATGATCCATATGGTGTCTGTTATGATCCATATGGTGTCTGTTATGATCCATATGGTATCTTTGATGATCAATATGGTGTGTTATGATCCATATGGTGACTGTTATGATCCATATGGTGACTGTGATGATCCATATGGTGACTGTGATGATCCATATGGTGTCTGTTATGATCCATATGGTGTCTGTTATGATCCATATGGTGACTGTTATGATCCATATGGTGTGTTATGATCCATATGGTGACTGTGATGATCCATGTGGTGACTGTGATGATCCATATGGTGTCTGTTATGATCCATATGGTGTCTGTTATGATCCATATGGTGTCTGTGATGATCCATATGGTGACTGTGATGATCCATATGGTGTCTGTTATGATCCATGTGGTGTCTGTGATGATCCATATGGTGACTGTGATGATCCATATGGTGTCTGTGATGATCCATGTGGTGTCTGTGATGATCCATGTGGTGATGTGATGATGATCCATGTGGTGACTGTTATGATCCATATGGTGACTGATGATCCATATGGTGTCTGTGATGATCCATGTGGTGTCTGTTATGATCCATGTGTGGTCTGTGATGATCCATATGGTGACTGTGATGATCCATGTGGTGTCTGTTATGATCCATGTGGTGTCTGTGATGATCCATGTGGTGACTGTGATGATCCATGTGGTGTCTGTTATGATCCATATGGTGTCTGTTATGATCCATATGGTGTCTGTTATGATCCATATGGTGACTGTTATGACCAGCATGGGCCGGAGTTCTAGCTTGGAGCCCCAGGGGTCAAAATATGGTGTAACTGACAGCAGAATAATGTAACTGTGACCAAATACGTGGCCATTCACAGCCACTGACCGTGTCACACTGAACAATTAAATCAGCAACCTTCACATCCATGTAACAACCACTTCATGCTGGAGACATGAATTAACTCGACTGTCAAAGCAAATAACAATATGTCATCAACATAAGCTGTCCACATTCCTCAGGGTTTCTCCCCAAATCTATGAAAGACACATATCTCAGGGGATCATCTCCAAACTCTGAATACCATTTAAAAACTCACATGATCTAATTCAATAACAATCATAATAATTACAATGAAATGTCTCAGATCAGAAACACATTATCACACAATGTGTACATGTCTCTTGTTGTTGAGTCATCACAGTGGAATAAGTATTTAATAAAACAGCACATGTAAGTTTTGAGCCAGTCCCTCCTGAGGGATGCTTTCAGTGTTATCTTGTGTGGGTCTAGGGATGAGATGGATGAACCGATACAATGGATTAAGGTGTGTCACGTTAATCTCAGTCTCAAGCTTGGGCTTATTGCGTTGTAATGAGCCTCGAGTGTTAGGGAAGGACCACATTCCTTGACCAATATATGTCAGTATAGTGTCAACACCTTACAGCCAGGATCCTGTGGAATGAGGACATTTGTCAATGAAATACCCGGTACTCCTCAAAACAACTGTGATCGTTTTAATTTTTAGTCCTAGTTAGGGACATGGGGTTTCAAAAATGACCATACATTCCATATTGGTCCTGAATTTGTGTGGATTAATCTTAGCATAAAAGAATACAGGTTGTTAATATTTATAACATCACGTTTTATGAATTATCACACCATAGCTTATGTCCTGAATGACCGAATGAAAAGGGACTAGGGGATGAAGGAGAGAAAGAGGCAAGGTGAACGACAGAAAAGCGATGGATGAGCAAAGGTGTGTGACAGTAATGGACTGAGTGAGTGAGTTTATTTTTACGCCCCTTTTAGCAATATTCCAGCAATATCACGGAGGGGACACCAGAAATGGGCTTTACACATTGTACCCATGTGGAGAATAGAACCTGGGTCTTCGACGTGATGAGACAGTAATGGAGTGAATTTTGAAGTGAAAATGATGAGTGAAAGAGGGAGGGAAGAAGGTATGAAGGAGGAGTGAGTGAGTGATTGAGTTTGCTTTGTTGTCTCTTTTAGCAATATTACAGCAACAACACGGTGGGGACACCAGAAATGGGCTCAATAAATTGTACCCATGTGGGGAATCAAACCCGGAAGCAAATTCATTCTTTAACCACTCAGCTACCTCACCACCTCATTTAAGGTAGGGAGGAGGGTGGGGTGGCACGCAGGGGAGGGAGGGGAAAGATCAGGTGGGTAAGACTTTTAGCAGAACTTCAGCTGAATCATGTTGTGACTGCGTAATACATTTCTCCCTTGGAGCACTTTCATCTGAAGATAAATCATCACAATGTCCTTGAGAACCATCTGTACACTATGGCAATATTGAATCAACTTTTTTAACAATATTGAAATGAAAATTTCACCATATGAAAGTGTTGACTACATAAAATGCTTCACCAAAATAAACCTACCCGTCTATTTTCAATGTTATCTTACAGAGAGGCTTGAGTTATGAGGACATTTATCACCTGAGGAAACAAAGACTTGGCCCGAAATACCACATCCACTTGACAATCATGGCTTTGAAATCAAAACACCTTTGGCAAAATAAACACCTAATCTAGCTGAAATAGACGATAAGCGATAAGTTATATTGCCTGTGAACCAGCCCAGAACAGGGGGGTCCACGTACCAACTCGCAACATTCAGACAGATAGAAATCTGGACATCAAAAGCAAAGATATTTTTACATGTTCAAACAGTGACACACACATATATTTGAAATGATTTAAGTAGGAAAGGGTTGAGGGTACTTGTTGAGACAGTAAATGTCAGTAATAGACTGGGTTTACATCCGTCAAAATACACAACTAGGATATATTTTGTTATACACAGTTTATCACCTTTAGTAGGATAGTGGTGAGTATAAATGTTTGATCTGATTTTTATTATTTTCCTAAAAGCCAGACTAACAGTGAGTGAGTGAGTGAGTGCAAGATCATACCAGGAGATACCAGACATAGGCATTATTGCTGATTGTGAGGAGGAAGTGATTAGCAATATTCCAGCAATATCACGGCTGGGTACACCAGAAATTGGCTTCACACATTGTACCCATGTGGGGAATTGAACCCAGGAGCAAATATTTTAACCACTCAGCTACCCACCACCCATTTCAGGGAGGAAAGAGGGTGGGACGGCAGGCAGGGAGGGTGGGGCAGCAGGCAGAGGGGAGGGAAAAGAGCAAGTGGGTTAGACTTTCAGGAGTACTTCAGCTGTATCACATTTCTCCCTTGGAACACTTTCATTTGAAGATAAATCATCATGCCGATTGAACACCTTACCACTAGGCTACCCCTACCCACTAGGCTACCCTACCCCCTCACTGATTGAGGAGTTAAACAAAACAACAACTCAGTTGTGGATCCTAAGTAGGGGTTGATGCTGAAATATATGGCAAAAATTGGGGCTGCAACTACATCCGCAGATCCTGACACCTAGGGTAGACAACTCTTCACAGCAGGTTTTCGTGCCACAGACCACTAGGCCACGCGTGCCCCTCATTCGCCATAAATCATGGGGATTAATTTCCACCCTTTCTCTGGGAGAATGTAGCAGGCACACACTGACAGGGGTAAACACAAACGAATTGGGTCAGGATTTGTAGGAGACAGCCTTATCTGTCATGGCTGACAAACTCCACACAAGGTATATGCCAGGTCACAACACTGTGATGAGTAAAACAAAAACAACATTAGGCAGTAAACATGCCACATAGAACCCTACAACAAGATTTCTCATCCTTCTGTTTGGATCCTGTTTTGCAAAAAATAATTATTCAACTTGCAATGAGGGCAATGGCCATACATACTGTCAAAAAGGCTGAGAAAAGGGCTTGGAGAAACACAGATGTCAAAAACAGGACACAAAAATATTGTTGATGTGCAAATAATTTCAGAAAGTATAAAACATTAACATAACATTTTATTCAGTGACTTCAATAAAAAAACTACAAACAGACACCAGGGAAATAAAAAAATGTCTGTCATGAAGTTTTTTTAACTAGTTCCTCATTGCCACCATAAACAGTACATACAATGACTTTATGGAAATTAGTTCAACTGAATCATGAATTTCTCTAGTGTTGATGTCTGTACACCAAGTTACATATATTGTAACCCGTGAAGATTTGGGTTGGAAATGGTTTTTAGGAACCAAATCTTGTCAGAAGAGGAGTAACAGGAGGGATGGAGGGGCGGGAGGAGGAGGGGCAGGAGAGGGGAAAAGGGGTGGGTGGGTGGGGTTTTTGGTGGTGTTAAAAAAAGAAAAGAAAAAAAAAAGCCTAGTGGTTAAAGCGTTGGCTCGTCACGCCGAAGACCCAGGTTCGAATCCCCACATGGGTACACCGTGTGAAGCCCATTTCTGGTGTCCCCCGCCGTGATGTTGCTGGAATATTGCTAAAAGCGGCATAAAGCCAAACTCAGTCAGTCAGTAACAGGATCGGGTGGTCAGGTTCGCTGACTTGGCTGACACATGTCATATCCCAATTGCATAGGATGGTTATGATGTCGATCACTGGATTGTCTGGTCCAGACTCAATTATTTACATATTGTGCAGTGTTAAAGAATAAACATACTAAGTAAATTGTTTTTAAATATTGATATATTTGTGTACCCTGATGATGATTGGATGTGTCAATAAAAGGACAATGAGCAATAAATCACTTCACATTCTTGTCAGGCAGTCACAATATGCACCTCTTATTCCAAACCTACACAGATAACTGACCATTGAACAAAGTGATCCTAGCGCTAAGGTGATCATAACTCACAAACCTTAACAAAGACTTATGATATTCTTAGCTAAGGTTAAGGTTATTTTGTACAACAGCACCCAGCAGTTTACTGACTGACAGTGAGTTTTTCCATTTGTTGCATAATTGGCAATTTGAAAACTCTGCAGAAATTCTATATCTCTGTCCATGCCCGATAAGCGTAGTAGGGGTCTATCTTGCAGCAACCAGAATGTTTCTGACAATGTACAACATGTAAGATAAGCCTAACTAGAAGGATCGGGTGTTACCCAACACCATAAACTATGTTCTTTAGGCCACAATCAAATAATTAATAGATCATCTAAATTAATAAAAACTTGGACAGTTTTATTTGTAACAGTTTTTCCTTTTTATAGATAAACTACAGAAGGCTTCTGTGTATATAAACTGTCGATCTTATCGATTCACACGTAGTTGGAATGTTTAGTGGGTCTAAATAAGGCTTGTAGCAATGGTTTTCACTCACCTTTTCCATCATTCATATGAGTCAGTATTTGAGCGCAAAAAATGTCACGCAGGAGCTTAATAGAAGGCCATGGATGAACACCTTAATAGCTAATATATTTTGGTTTACTAAAGGTTTTGATTGAAAAGGGTAAAATAATAACATTGTTAATAGTGACTGACTGATTGACTGAGTTTTGGTTTTACGCCGGTTTTAGCAATATTCCAGCAACATCACGGTGGGGGACACCAGAAATGGGCTTCACACATTGTACCCATGTGGGGATTCGAACACGGGTCCTCGGCGTGACAAGCCAACGCTTTAACCACTAGGCTACCCCACCGCCCCTGTTAATAGTGAATATTCTATTCTCCATACAGAGTAGTGTATGTAGACTAAACCTTGGGGTCAATATAAACAAACTTTATGGATAACAACTTCTTTATTTCAAAATATTTCCAACTTCTAAACTGCCAGTCAAAGAAGTTAAATCTTAGGTTGTTTGATGGAGTAGGCTATTGATCTGTTTGTTATTAATATTTTGGAACACTTGTCTCCTTGAGTAGACTTTTTCAACTGCTTTGTCAAACCTATAAACATTTAATGCACATTGTCTGCATTGAAATTAATCCACCCAGGAGTCACCGTGACCCTTGCAAAGAGCATATCCTGAAACGTTACTTGGTAAATAACAAACTCAGGAAGGTACAGATTTTGAAATTACTGTGTGAGTGAGTAAGTATGGTTTTATTCTGCTTTTAGCATTCTAAAAGCAATTTCACATCAGGGTACACCCGGGTACAAGAGTCAGGAGCCTAATCACCAGCAAAGTCAGACATCTAACCCACTCTCCCATTGTGGCTTCCATTTTCTAAATAGCGTTGTGTATTCATATCGTACAATTGTTCACATAACTACCATATCTTCTCCTGCCCTTGAATATATCTAAGGTACCTATCTCCTGCAGAGACTTGAAAGAGTATGTCCCTACCAGGGCTGTGTTTTGTAAGGGTCAACTGTGTGTGATATGGCTAACTGAGTCATTACATCTGCATTGACCAGGTTCTCTGGTTTGCCTGATCCAGACTCAAATATTCAAATCCATGTTATAGCTGGAACATTGCTGAGATGGAAAACACTCACTCACTCACTCACACATATCTTAATGTACAATGCATCAATATTAGTTTCTAAATATCACTTATACTAGTCAAAAGAAATTAGAGACAATTTAATTATATCATATTCACTACAGTAACATATGAATTGGTCATCCTTAATGTTTTTGGTAGCAGGCTGTGCTTTGTACTTTTATTTTAACCTGGACATTAGAAAATATTTTGTTCCACTAATGTGAAATGATAGTTTCAACTAGTTTGGGATTTCAACTGATTAATTACAAACTTGTAACACAACAATATGTTTCATCACAAACGATCCTACAGGAAATTAATGATGTCAAATTTCTGGGCTAAAAGCTGTGTCTCTGTCATAAATCAACTGACACATACACAACTGAGTAATAAGTGAGATCGGCAACTTCTGCGACTCGCACTGGAGTGGCCTTGTTACGTGAGTTAGTGCTTGTAAACCATACAGGCAACTCCCAATTAATGCACGTCCTGAAACCCAGATAATTATTACAGAAGAAATAGAAGCCACTCCTATTACTTCAAATGCATGGCCACATTTGTTGCAGTCTACTGACCTTAAGAAAGACACATTTTTACTCAGTCCCAGTTTCTGGGTTACAAACAAACACTGAGACTTAAAGGGCATGACGTTCACAGGTGAAAAGTGCACTCGTCATTTCCGAACCTTTCCGTGAGTCGCAGTTTGGAAACAGATGCAGAAATCTTCTTAGCAAGTAACATAACACTATATTAAGTTAATGTTAGGTGAGTTCGTACATATGACAAATACCAGATGTTAATTCAGAAAAAAATGATCACATTACCTTGGCATATTTGAGATGAACATTTTGAATGCATGATTACATGCTCTGTTTAAACATCTGTAATGGCTCAACATGAAGCTCATATTCAACGTTGTTTGAGACAGTAGAGCACAAACAAATACAGGAATCATAAGCAAGACTTAGATCTCTTTTTGTATAAAAGGTCTATCCTTACACACAAATACAAGTGAATAAGTGAGTGATATGGGTTTGAGCCACATTGAAAACAAATAGATCCAGGTATATTATGGGTGTCATTCAGACAAACCAATAAAGATAAGCAAGGTAAACAACCATGGCTCTGACATTTCCAAGGGATGCAACTCTGCACAGCAAATTGCTGTACCTAAGACAATTGGACCACACACACACACACATGTAAAAACACAGATGACCTGTGCAGCACAGGTATTGCATAGAATCATGCACACCATGCAGATGAAGAGAAAACTTGGAAACATGATCATTTGAAGTTTAAGTGCCAAATGACTGCATATACTAAGACATTTGTCTTGTGTAATTGGAAACTGAGCATCTTTTATCAGGACAATAATGAGACAGTTAATACTGTTATCCTGAGCAGGTTCATATTGCACATCAGCATCCGCTAGCACTCTGATGACAATGAAGGTTATCTTCTGAAAGGTCTCTGTTCACTGGTGGACCATAAGTGTGTATCTAGATCTAACATCACAAAACACACCAGGTTTCAAATGACATGGGCATGAAAAGAAAATTACCTACACTCAAATTACTGGGTTAATAGTTTTTATTTAACTGTTCTTAATTTTTTACATTTATCTGAAGGTAAAACTTGAAAGAATTCAATAGATTTGATCTTTCTGTGAAATAATTTTAAGGAACATGAATTAGTCAATATCTGTAGATATAAGAATTTAACCTAAATTTCCTAAATTATTTGTACTCATATGTACGTACAGTCGATTAACTTTAGGCAGTCAACCATCTTAGAAAAGTCAACCATCTCTAGTTAGTCAACCAAGTCTAGGGAGTCAAGTCTAGGGAGTCAACCAAGTCAAGAGAGTCAACCAGTCTAGGGAGTCAACCAATGAGGTAGGTAATGAATCACAACCAAAAGGTGATAATAGGTACTGCCACCCAGAACAAACACATGCAAGGGGAAGTCAATAATGTACTGAAAGCAAATGAGTACATACTCATAGAAACGAATAAGGGAACACTTGAAAGTACAAGTTTATTTCCAGACTTTTTCACCCAGTGCAATACACATCTTGTGAAGAAACCTGGAAAAGAAAAAAGGAACACTTGTACT
Organism: Haliotis rubra; assembly: GCF_003918875.1. Taxonomy (NCBI): domain Eukaryota; kingdom Metazoa; phylum Mollusca; class Gastropoda; order Lepetellida; family Haliotidae; genus Haliotis; species Haliotis rubra. Next base: position 546,132 of record NW_025766966.1, on the reverse strand, counting down.
TTCATGTGTTCCCTTATTCGTTTCCATGAGTATATGACTTATTAATGAATCACATCAGACATAAATTTGGTCACTCATGAAAGCCTTGTAGAGTTTTGCTTAACAAAAAGGAAAACTTGCCTGTTAGAAAGTGGAGTTCTTCCTTTTCGCCACATTGATTTGTACAAGTTGTTTGTCATTCTGACTGTTTATACATAGATCTGCATCTGGACAGATAAGGTAGTTTCTCTGACAGGAAAATCAGTAAAGGGAAGTTGCAATTTGACAATCAATCATTGATATCTTATCATCATTTCACCTTAAGTTAATCTTCAAGGCACGATTCCTTTGTTTTAATTGGGGATTCACAAGTATATAGAAACAGATCAGCAAGGACAGAATAACAGAGGAAGCCTACCTTTTGCCTAATTGTCTTATTAACAAATTAAAAAAAACGTTTATTATGCTGGAAGTACATACTTTCCTATCTGTTTTCAAAGTAATCTTCACATAACACTTGCTTTCATTTCTGACAAACTGTAGTGAATCTTTGAAGACAGATGTAATCATGTTTAGTGGCGAACGCTCCATGGATCAAAGAATGAAATTTGCAGTGTGGGTAAGGGGTGATATTCGGAAAGACAAAAAGGCAATCTCAAAATACATTTAAACTAAAAACACAAACAACTAACATGCTCAAATGTGACCAGCACAGCCAGGAATCTCTGATAGTTCACCAGCTAAACAAGGATGGATTCACAATACAACAGAACATATAAAGAAGTAACTACTCTTGCTGTAGGCCATTTCTACCTCATCAAAGAACGAAAAGCATATGATTATGTCAAGATGAATCAACAAACTTTCCACATTTTACAAATATGTGCGCTCTTGAAATATAGTCATCCCACAAAGAAGCACTGTGAAGAAATGTGTGTACATAATTCTTTTCTTTCTGCATATGTAACGTTTGTGGCTTTCACTGTAACAATACCAGCATGCATCAGTCATCGCACTGATGTTTCCATTGGTACAAGGTGACCACTACAGCCCCAGCAAGTGGTGTGGAAGAGGTAAAATGCAGGTGCACTCACTGTGCATGCGGCAGTCAGTTGCACACAAAGGTGACGTTGTCTGCACAATGTAGTCATTCCACTTGTCACTCAAGTCCTTACTCACCTTTAAAACATTTTTTTTTGTCAAGAACGTGTTAATCTCACTGGGACCTCAAAGCGTCATTGTCATTTTTAACTTGGGTGAGCTTGAAAGAAACAGCCTGAGTGTAGAGATTTGAGATTCTCATGATATATTGATGTGAAGCAGCACATGGCCAACAGCTCGTACAAAGAGTAACAGTTACAGGTTTCTACAATAAGATCAGTTGTACACCAGTAGGACCTGAGTAACAACATTAAGTAAAATAACGTAACAGTTACAGATCTCTTCATTAGAAACAGTTGTACAGATATCAACAGCGTAGAGTCACAAGCCTCTTGTACTCATAGCAGACCATTGATTGGCTCAATCATTTGTCCAGTAGAACATCATGAAGTTTAACCATTGTTAGTGCTCAAACTGAACACTAATAAAGTATCTATTGCTATAGAGTAACCGTTAGTCTGTCTCACAGTCGCTGAACCACTTTATTTTCCTGTCCACCCGGCCCTATCTGCAATGCTAAAGCCTTAAATGAAGCAAGTCTAGATTTCCTCAGGTTCTGAATGTCCCAACTCACTGGGGCTCCTTTCCAATTTAATTTTTGTTTTATCTGTTTCTAGTAAAATTATATACATTCAGAGACTAGCCTATGTAACATTAGCCCAAGATGGAACACTGTTACCTCATTGAAAATTATGTTGTAAAATACGCAATGCCTTGGAGGCAAGTAACTTAACCTTACAAATACAAGCTTGCACTTCACTTCTCAGCATTCTGTTTGTCCGTCAAGTGTAAATACAACAAATCCTATTTACATCACGAGATCTCTAATCACTTTTCCAACTTCAAAGTGCAAGAGGATTTTGACCCAGCGAGCGAGTGTGACATGAGCTCTGTGGTAGTACCCAAATCTTACGTAACTATTAGGATATCAACACCCTCCTGGAGACAGTGTCACAGAAGCTCTCATGGAATACAAACACAAAACTTGACTTTGAAAACTCTGACCTCACAGTCTACTCCTGGTCTGTTTGATAGCCATGTTTGATACAGTTTGTAAGAAACATACCGTCATGTTGTAAGAAGCGTAAGATGGGACTTATGTGATCGGGTGGTCAGGCTCGCTGAACCTGGTTGACACATGTCATCACACCCCAATGTTGATCAATGCTCATGCTGTTGATCACTGGATTGTCTGGTCCAGACTCAATTATTACAGACTGCTGCCATACAGCTGGAATATTGCAAACAACAAACCAACCAATCATGATTGCGGGTATCCTTTATTGGTTTATAAGTGAGATGTATCCTGGATTATGACACAAATGTCAAATCTTCATGAAAAGAAACTATTAACTGGAACAAATGTTAAGTTTGGACATTTTCACCATCCATAAAGTCAAGACGAATTTGTTGTTCAGAGAATTAACTTCTTATAATGAAAATCTTCAGCAACAAACACTCATGTACAGGAAGATACATTTGTTGACTATATTGTAACTGCTGGTTTTAAAACTGTGAAACCGAAAAATTAACACTGTCTCTTAATACAATATAGCGAGATACATATTGTTATTACAGTGTTTTGGTCAGGTTGTGAACCTATGAAGATCTGGGTTAGAATTGATCTTCAGTAACCCATGCTTGTCATAAGAGGCGACTAACAGGATCGGGTGGTCAGGCTCGCTGACATGGTTAACACATGTCATCGTATCCCAATTGCGCAGATCGATGCTTATGCTGTTGATCACTGGATCGTCTGGTCCAGATTCGATTATTTACAGACTGCTGCCATATAGCTGAAATATTGCTGAGTGTGGCGTAAAACTAAATTCACTCACTGGTCAGGTTGTACCAAGTACATTTCGTCTATTTTCTGAAATGACTCATTTTGGTCTCAAAACTTTTAAATTCCACAGATCTGCAGAAACCTTCTTGCGGTTGCTTAATATAGACTTCCACACATAATAAATCAGAACAAAACCTTTACATGCTCATTATCTCATGCAATCTATTCCTTACAACAATATGACTACCAAAACAAACAGCAATTTCTGCAAACATTTTCAGGAAAGTATTCACGGAAGCTGAACATGTCATCCTAAAAGTAACTTCTTCTTGCAATATTTAAACATAACTGAACATTACTGATATAGATGTTGGCTTTCTCTCTTACCTGAAAGCTCTACAAACACACAAGTTTAAGAACAGGAATTTAGTTTTTAAGGGGCATGGAAATTCTAGTCACACTGAATTTATCTCAGCACCTGGAAAGCTAGTTTTACTTTGAATGGTAAAAAATGGCTGCTGCTGGTGCATCAGACGGATTACCAGATGTATCCATTTGTACAGGTTTTGCCACCTCTTCAACATCAGAAGGGTCACTGAGTGGGCTGACACGTCCTGGTTCAACTCCACAAAAGTCTATTATGTTTTAGCAGGAAGATGCTAATCACCTAAAGCCAGGTAAAAGCAATGATGTGTAAGTTTTGCCGGAGTTTGTATTCGACATGTGCAGGAAGGCGACAACAGGCAGTGGCAACATGGAACTGACACGGTTCGCCGTCTGATGGCGTCTGCTGGGATTAGAAACAGATCAGACTCCACGAGCACACAGAACGTGAGGTATAGCGTTTATTTGTTATATTTTAGTGTCAAAATGTGTATGTGCATTCATAACAGGAAATACTACTTGGGAAAAGTCCTTCAGTAAACAAACTGTAAAACAGATAGCAAGCAGTGTTTGCAAACTAACTGAAAAAGTAGTTTCCAATATTTATTTGAAATGTTAAATGTAAAGTTCCCCTTAAAACTATCAGTTGTAAAGTGACACAGCTGGAATCTGATCCACTGGTTGGCAAGCATCATGGTGGTATTTCTAATACCAAAGGTAAAAAAAACAAAAGAAAAACAAACTTATTTCCACGGTACTTCAGCCATCCATTCGTCCATCAGTGAAAATAGTCTCTCAATGTATCATATTCCATTAGAAGTATCTCCAAGCTGCAACTGATGTCTTTTGTAAATACCATCTTCTGTGAGTGAGTGAATCTCAGCCAGGAACATTATATCTAAAACATCATATTCAGTGAGTGAGTGAGTGAGTGAGTGAGTGAGTGAGTGAGTGAGTGAGTGAGTGAGTGAGTGAGTGAGTGAGTGACCTTTAATGTTGCATTAAACAGTGTTTTAGTTACATCATGACTGGTCAGCTTCATATGGGAAGAACACCTGAAGTAACACAAGAGGAAAGGTGAGCTGAGATTCCATTCCACCATCATCAGTTTCTGTCATGCCTTAGAGTGGGTCACCATGACAACCAGTGGTTAATGACATGAGCCACATGATACACTTATGGAATCTGATGTAACACTGTAATCACCTCATCCTGTTTTGTTGAAGGGTCGTTAAAGCATTGATTAGCCCAAATGGGAAAGTATTTGCCAATTATGCCAAAGGATTGGTTTGAATCTTCAAGTGTACCCCTCCATCAAACCACTGGAATTTCAATAAAAAAATTGTAGAATCCAACTCACTCATTCAGCTGTGATCACCTTCATGCCCTGGATCCTGGGATCCTATTACTGATATACCCACATGGACCAGGGCTGGGTCCACAGAGCTACTTGTCTGTAATCATGAAGACAAGTGAGAATCTTCTCCATATACCAGTGATGAAACGTTCCTGTACATGAGCTCAGCTGTTCTACTGCCTGATTCCTAACACTGCCGCAGAAATCGATCTCATTCCCGTAATTCTTTATCATCATTTAGATTTACTGTCTCCATAGCCTGATAAAACAATGTGAAAGTTCAAAGCTAAATGCATGCATTCACTGAAAACAACCCATGACAATCTAATGGTTGATAAATCACGGAGCTGAAACAAATAATGGATTTCTACGGTTGCTCTTTGAAGAGTTGCATTTCTGTGTGCCATAGTTTTGTTCTCTTGTTTAATTTAACTTATGTGGATAGCAATTCTTTCACATAAAACTTCCAAGCAAAACGAGGTGATTAATCTCTAATTTTTTCATCAGTTAGAATCATCCTTCTGTTTGTACCCACTTTGAGCAGCTGCACAATGCTTGAGGCAACATTCTACAATGAAATATGTTGTATGGAAATATGATTAATAAATCTGAGGTGAATTTGAAAAAAATACAAGTGAGTGAGTAAGCAAGCAAATTTTTTTAATACTGTTTTTAGCAATATATCAACAGGGTCTACCAAAAATAGGCTTCCCAAATTGTATCCATGTGGAGGATCAGAAGCGAGACATCATCAGCTGTATCACAGCGGTGTCTGCGGTAATTGGTCAGCTTAAGGGAAATCAGTGGATAATTGTGCTAATTTTCACAGGAATTTATTGACACATAGCATAATCACCTCTTTCTTACAGGCTTCTTACATGAAGTGTTGAGCTAACATCTGTACTGACTGTGTCCTTGATGACTCTAACCTCTCTAATGACACTTCTCCACATTCCTCGGCAAAATTGTATTTTCTATCATGAAAGCTGTGGCTGAAAACTATCTATTTTACGCAAAATGCATCTTAATGCCACCTGGGTGTGTGTGTGTGTGTGTGTGTGTGTGTGTGTGTGTGTGTGGTAGTGGTGGTGGTGGGGGTAGTGTAGAGGTTGAAGTGTTCACTTGGCATGCCGACGGCCCTGGTTCGATTCCCTATATGAGTAGAATGTTTGGAACCCATTTCTGGTTTCCCCATTGTGATACTGCTGGAATATTGTTAAAATCTTGATAGAAACCAACTCACTCACTGAGTTCCACCAATCAACATACTACTTGGTCGAGGAACATGTTTTAGAATTACATGGATGAAAACATTTTTATGTCTGAAGCAGTTAAATGCAACCATTAAAACAGTTGAAATCTGTCCAGGTCAAGTTTATTGTCAACTGGTAAAATACCAATGCTGCAAACTTCATTTTCACGTAAACAGCAGATCCATTTAATGAAATGCATAAACTTATTCAGTGTGTTTGTTTACAGACTCCACCAACCTACAAATTATACAGCAGGCATAATCCCCACCTCGACAGATCTGTGACATCTGAAAGTGGGGTAGTCTAATGGTTAAACCAAAGGGAAAACATGTTTGATGGATAGTCAACTTCTTTATTGCAATGAGTGTGACGTTTCGAGGTAGGTACTTGCTTGAAAACGGTGTTAGTACCTACACTGAAACGTTGCACTCATTGCAATAAAGAAGTTGATTATCCATAGAACTTGGTTTTCCTTCATCTGGTTAAACTGCTGGCTTATCATGCAGAAATCCTTGGTTCAAATCCCAAGCCAATTCCTAGTGGTGTCACTTGCAATGACAGACTGAAAGATTGTTCGGGCAATTGAATAAAAATAAACACAGCAGTAAAATGAAATTTTAGGTGACAAAAATTGTTTTTAAAAATTTAAAACTTTGATCTGGTTTGTGGCCTTCAAAATTTAATAAATCTAATTGTGATAGTAAAAGCGATATTCTTTGGAAGAATTAAATCAATTTTATTCCCTTGGATTAATTTCATTTTCAAAACAATCTTCACCAAGGTGAGTTTAAGAAATCTGTGTTCTGATTTTCTTTTCTTTTAAATTTTGAAGGTCAGCAGATCTGTAAACCCAGCCAATCAAATGTAAAGCTGACGTAGTTTAGTGAGTGGGTTTAGTTTTATGCTGAGTTTAGCAATATTCCAGCAATATCAAGGCAAGGGGCACCAGAAATGGACTTCACACATTGTACCCAAGTAGGGAATCGAACCCGGGTCTTTGGTGTGACAAGCGAATGCTAGGCTAACCACACTGCCCCGAGTTCAAGGAATGAGTCCAGTTTAGGAAGACATGTAACCAACTCTAAAGTGACAAGGAATATACTTGAATTTTATCGCTGACCTTTCAGAAATTTGCAAGGAGTGGTACTGTGTGTTAATAGGGGCAGTGGGGTAGCCTAGTGGTTAAAGCTTTCGTTCATTATGCTGAAGACCCGGGTTCGATTCCCCACATGGGTACAATTGGTGAAGCCCATTCCTGGTGTTCCCCATCGTGATATTGAAGGAATATTGCTAAAAGCGGCATAAAACTAAAAACTCAGTCACTAATACACATAAAATACATTTAAATAATGGTCGATTCATATCAACTAGTTCCTGATTGATTTCATACATTTCCTTTGTTGAAGTATTTCCTGACTTTGATAGTAACTTCTGTGAAGTAATCTATCAATCAGTGATTACATGCTACTCAAAAGTAGTTAAGGACAACTCCTCTCTTTCAGATCACTTTAATCTCTCATCTCTTGACAGGTTAACTATAGCAATATGAAAGGATTGGGTGGTCCTTAACTTTTTTTGAGAGGTATACAAACAGACAGCACCCTTTAAAATGAATGTTTAAAGGCATAGAAAATCTTTCTATTTCCTGTAGTTGGAAGGAATTTGGTTTTTAGACAGGAATTTAATCCTTAGAAATCTACAAATATATTTGTCCCTCCCTGCTGTACAGCCCATGCCAAGGCACACTGTTGCAAGTATGATGTAATGGGTCTTCCTTCAGGAAAGTCTCAAGGTGCAGCGTCATGCAAAGTTTACTATCTGGGTGTCTTGAATTTGCACAGATACATTACACATAACAAGGTGGAGAAATCTCGGTATTTCGTCTCAATACAAGCACAATTCACTCTTTGATTCCTGCAGTGAATTCAGGCCGAGTTGTGTTTACTATACCTTTGTCTGTTTCGTGTATGTATAGACACAGACATTTTAACAGTGTGTATTAAACATGTGCATGATATTTTTATTTATTTAAACAGTGGTACTTCTTTATCAGCGAAGTGTTGAAAAAAGGCGGAACCTCGGGGCATTTCAGTTGGATGTGCATGCCTTTGATAACTATGGAACAGACAGGGGCTTATGAATTACAGCTGACAAAATCAACATCAGACGGTAGAACGAAATCAACATGATGAAATGTCAAAGCATTTTGCCTGACAACACATAATATTTAGCTAAGATGCTTCTTTTAACCACATGTTTGATGAGCTTTGAGGCGCATGATAAGCTGGTATTTTCCTCCAGTCTTTATATTAAGTCCAGAGCCATATTCATTTCTGTAAATGAAAGAACCTTTGAAGGTTTTTTTACAATTCATATGTTTTGAGTGTAAAAATATTAAAAAGACAGATAATCCCGACAAACACATTGACACAACATGGTTGAAACCTCCAAATAAAATGAATGCCCATTCAACAGAAACTGTACAGAACACAAAATGAGATATCCCCAACAGACCATATGGACGTGAAAACGTTTCAAAGGCAAATGAACACGGGATTACAGAACAGACCTATCATTGTGTGGATTTAATGTGATACAAATGGTCATGAAAGCAGGGGATCAGTAGAATTCTATATGATGGGTTTATATTTAAAAAGGAATCACACAGTAGACTTTGTACAAGTGTCATGATAATGAACATCAAAGTCTGTCAAAAATTTGGATGGCTTAGGAAGGACAAACCTATATATTATTGCTAATGACTATATTTCTCCTTCTACAAGGTGTTGCTCCTATTTCTCCTTCTACAAGGTGTTGCTCCTATTTCTCCTTCTACAAGATGTTGCTCCTATTTCTCTTTCTACCAGGTGTTGCTCCTATTTCTCCTTCTACCAGGTGTTGCTCCTATTTCTCTTTCTACAAGGTGTTGCTCCTATTTCTCTTTCTACAAGCTGTTGCTCCTATTTCTCTTTCTACCAGGTGTTGCTCCTATTTATCTTTCTACAAGGTGTTGCTCCTATTTCTCTTTCTACCAAGTGTTGCTCCTATTTCTCTTTCTACCAGGTGTTGCTCCTATTTCTCCTTCTACAAGGTGTTGCTCCTATTTCTCTTTCTACAAGATGTTGCTCCTATTTCTCCTTCTACAAGGTGTTGCTCCTATTTCTCCTTCTACAAGGTGTTGCTCCTATTTCTCCTTCTACAAGGTGTTGCTCCTATTTCTCTTTCTACCAGGTGTTGCTCCTATTTCTCTTTCTACCAGGTGTTGCTCCTATTTCTCTTTCTACCAGGTGTTGCTCCTATTTCTCTTTCTACCAGGTGTTGCTCCTATTTCTCTTTCTACCAGGTGTTGCTCCTATCTCTCCTTCTACAAGGTGTTGCTCTCTATTTCTCCTTCTACAAGGTGTTGTCTCTATTTCTCCTTCTACAAGGTGTTGCTCTATTTCTCTTTCTACAAGGTGTTGCTCCTATCTCTCCTTCTACAAGGTGTTGCTCCTATTTCTCCTTCTACAAGGTGTTGCTCCTATTTCTCCTTCTACAAGGTGTTGCTCCTATTTCTCTTTCTACAAGGTGTTGGGCCTATTTCTCCTTCTACAAGGTGTTGCTCCTATTTCTCCTTCTACAAGGTGTTGCTCCTATTTCTCCTTCTACAAGGTGTTGCTCCTATTTCTCCTTCTACAAGATTGTTGCTTCTATTTCTCCTTCTACAAGGTGTTGCTCCTATTTCTCTTTCTACCAGGTGTTGCTCCTATTTCTCTTTCTACAAGGTGTTGCTCCTATTTCTCTTTCTACCAGGTGTTGCTCCTATTTCTCTTTCTACCAGGTGTTGCTCCTATTTCTCTTTCTACCAGATGTTGCTCCTCCTTCTACAAGGTGTTGCTCCTATTTCTCTTTCTACCAGGTGTTGCTCCTATTTCTCTTTCTACCAGGTGTTGCTCCTATTTCTCTCTCTTTCTACCAGGTGTTGCTCCTATTTCTCCTTCTACAAGGTGTTGCTCTATTTCTCCTTCTACCAGGTGTTGCTCCTATTTTCTACTCTATTTTCTTCTACAAGGTGTTGCTCCTATTTCTCCTTCTACAAGGTGTTGCTCCTATTTCTCCTTCTACAAGGTGTTGCTCCTATTTCTCCTTTTCTACAAGGTGTTGCTCCTATCTCCTTTTCTCCTTCTACAAGGTGTTGCTCCTATTTCTCCTTCTACAAAGGTGTTCTCCTATTTCTCTTTCTACAGGTGTTGCTCCTATCTCTCCTTCTACAAGGTGTTGCTCCTATTTCTCCTTCTACAAGGTGTTGCTCCTATTTCTCCTTCTACAAGGTGTTGCTCCTATTTCTCTTTCTACAAGGTGTTGGGCCTATTTCTCCTTCTACAAGGTGTTGCTCCTATTTCTCCTTCTACAAGGTGTTGCTCCTATTTCTCCTTCTACAAGGTGTTGCTCCTATTTCTCCTTCTACAAGATTGTTGCTTCTATTTCTCCTTCTACAAGGTGTTGCTCCTATTTCTCTTTCTACAAGGTGTTGCTCCTATTTCTCCTTCTACAAGGTGTTGCTCCTATTTCTCCTTCTACAAGATTTTTGCTTCTATTTCTCCTTCTACAAGGTGTTGCTCCTATTTCTCCTTCTACAAGGTGTTGCTCCTATTTCTCCTTCTACAAGGTGTTGGGCCTATTTCTCCTTCTACAAGGTGTTGGGCCTATTTCTCCTTCTACAAGGTGTTGCTCCAATTTCTCTTTCTACAAGATGTTGCTCCTATTTCTCCTTCTACAAGGTGTTGCTCCTATTTCTCCTTCTACAAGGTGTTGCTCCTATTTCTCCTTCTACAAGGTGTTGCTCCTATTTCTCTTTCTACAAGGTGTTGCTCCTATTTCTCTTTCTACAAGGTGTTGCTCCTATTTCTCTTTCTACAAGGTGTTGCTCCTATTTCTCTTTCTACAAGGTGTTGCTCCTATTTCTCTTTCTACCAGGTGTTGCTCCTATTTCTCCTTCTACAAGGTGTTGCTCCTATTTCTCCTTCTACAAGGTGTTGGGCCTATTTCTCCTTCTACAAGGTGTTGGGCCTATTTCTCCTTCTACAAGGTGTTGCTCCTATTTCTCCCATCAGCATCATCATTTCACAGGTTAGGCCAGACCAATTTCATTGCTTGTTTTATGGATTTTTGTCTCCAGAAAACCTAAAGGCAGGAGGGAAAACAATAATTTAAAAATCACCAGTCAAAGCCAAAACCCACATGAGTTTCCATGTTAACTCTTTTGGTTTGTTGATATCAACAAAAAATAAGTTGAGTGAGTTTAGGTTTCAAACTGATTTCAAGAGTATTTAACTTATGTCACACTAACATTATGATTTTATTTTTTGAGCAGGGAAAATTATTAATTTTTTTTTTCTTATTCTTGAAAAATTACTACCGGCGGATCCGTAAATCAAGAAATAAAATTAGTCTGGAATTATATAAACATAAAAAAATACTTCCATTTGTAGACAAATTTAGTATGAATAGCATGTGCTACTGGTCAGGCAGGACATTGTTGTAGTCACTTATTTTCAGAGATCCATTCATATAATTTTCACAGCTTTCTTTTTACTTACACCAAAATTGTCTAAAAGGACAAAAAAAACAACCCCCAAAACCCCCCCAAAAACAAAACCAAAACAAACCTAAACCTAAGCTTCGAACCTATGACCAGCAAATCATGCTATTGCAAAGGGAGACAACTTGGTTTTGAAAGTTTCAATGACACACTGGTACTTGGACACTGAACAATTACATAAGCTGCATGAAAAATAGAGCCTTTAAGCAAAGGTAGAGCATCCCACAAATATCATTTGTTTTCATGTTCAAACAATTGCCAGTACAGATTATTATATATTTGGTATATCACTGTAATAAATCAACTTGGACAGACTTTGACTTCTGCTACATTAGATTGAGTTATTGTTATTGCTGAGTTAGTCATTGATAAAGGTGTCATCACAATGTGGCTGAAATATTGCAGATGTGAATTTGAACTCACTCACAGAAAAGTCATTGCATCAATTTAGTAGAAAAAGGAACCAATATGTGTTTTTGGTTTTTACTGAAAATAACATATCAAATTTAAACTTGCTACATCATAATGAATAGAAAACAGAAGTTTGATTTTTTCATTTTTTAATATAAGAAACTTTTTGGTATTTACTTACAAAACAAATAAAAAAACAAAACTTTTTCCTACCTCTTGGTTTCAAAGTGAAACTATCTGACCTTTAAACATTTTTACAAAAAGTCGGCAAACATTGAGACTTAAATATCCGATAACACAAATGGACAGCATGTCCACTTTTCGCAGAAAAGTTACTTGATCCAATGACAACCTTTAAAGAAATGAAACAAACACACATACACCAACAGCGACAATATTTACCACAGGTGACACACATAACACTGTTACATATATGTGCAGCATCTGTTTACTTGCGGAGAGTTGAAACTATGTCTACCATGTAAGCATACGTTGTCCTACAACACTGACTCCCTGACATGACAGCTATCAATTTTGAGAATGTACGTAGTTATTTCTTCTGTACAGACGTATGATTTATGTTGCCCAGTAGTGGAGCCAGACAGAGCTTTAAACCTCTAAATCCACAGGTTCTGGGTGCATCAGAACATCTCAGCCCTTATAAGCTTCAATCTAAACACATGACGAGAGAAGATGGATTAACAGACATGTTTCAATAAACATGTACCAGTTGAGAAAAAGTTAAACATTGTTTGTGAGCGAAGGGATTACCCCAAAACTACACATATGCCGAGTGTGTTCACAGATTCGAATTGGGATCTGATAGTTGTTGCTTGTGTCAACTTGATCCAAGTTTATATCAACACAAGGGTGATGGAGATTTGTCATGGCCCTTTAACATAACCAATAGCCAAGATCAAAACACAATCTGACATCAAAGATGGTCTGAGACAGTGCACAGATACACAAACAGATGATTAAATGGTACCAATAATTAATTTGTAAAGAAAGATACAAATAGCACAGATGCATGGGATCAAATGGCATGGTTAAATTGGCTATTATTCCATTTACATTGCAACATAATATCAACAGTACTAATATCTTCACATGTGCAATTTAGGGATTTGGGTTTAGTATTAACTTTTGATTTGTAAATAACAATTTCTGACAAGGTAAACTGGTCAAAATTATACCATGACATTTCAGAATTTTACACCCTATTCAACAGATTACATCGACATCATGTTTATCCTTTCATAAAATATTAGTGTGTTTCATCATAACCTTAATGTTTACGCTTATTTTGTCATTTGTTGTGTACATGCAAAACAATGTAAAAGATAACATATGGAACACTGTCAGAGTTACATGTGAAACATTGTCACAGAGTTACATGTGAAACATTGTCAAAGAGTTACATGTGAAACATTGTCAAAGAGTTACATGTGAAACATTGTCAAAGAGTTACATGTGAAACATTGTCAAAGAGTTACATGTGAAACATTGTCAAAGAGTTACATGTGAAACATTGTCAAAGAGTTACATGTGAAACATTGTCAGAGAGTTACATGTGAAACATTGTCAGAGAGTTACATGTTACATGTGAAACATTGTCAGAGAGTTACATGTGGAACATTGTCACAGAGTTACATATGAAACATTATCAGAGAGTTACATGTGAAACATTATCAGAGAGTTACATGTGAAACATTGTCAGAGAGTTACATGTGAAACATTGTCAGAGAGTTACATGTGAAACATTGTCAGAGAGTTACATGTGAAACATTATCAGAAAGTTACATGTGGAACATTGTCAAAGAGTTACATGTGAAACATTGTCAGAGAGTTACATGTGAAACATTATCAGAGAGTTACATGTGGAACATTGTCAGAGAGTTACATGTGAAACATTATCAGAGAGTTACATGTGAAACATTGTCAGAGAGTTACATGTGGAACATTGTCAAAGAGTTACATGTGAAACATTGTCAGAGAGTTACATGTGGAACATTGTCAAAGAGTTACATATGAAACATTGGCAGAGTTTGGAACATTGTCAGAGAGTTACATGTGGAACATTATCAGAGTTACATGTGAAACATTGTCAGAGAGTTACATGTGGAACATTGTCAAAGAGTTACATATGAAACATTGTTACATGTGGAACATTGTCAGAGAGTTACATGTAGAACAGTGTTACATGTGGAACATTGTGAGAGAGTTAGAACATTATCAGAGTGTTACATGTGAAACATTGTTAGAGAGTTGCATGTGGAACATCAGAGAGTTGGAACATTGTCAGAGAGTGTGGAACATTATCAGAGTGTTACATTTGGAACATTGTCAGAGAGTTACATGTGGAACATTGTCAAAGAGTTACATATGAAACATTGTCAGAGAGTTACATGTGAAACATTGTCAGAGTTACATGTGGAACATTGTCAGAGAGTTACATGTGGAACATTATCAGAGTGTTAAATGTGGAACATTGTCAGAGAGTTACATGTGGAACATTATCAGAGTGTTAAATGTGGAACATTATCAGAGAGTTACATGTGGAACATTATCAGAGTGTTAAATGTGGAACATTGTCAGAGAGTTACATGTGGAACATTGTCAGAGTGTTACATGTCGAACATTGTCAGAGGCAATCCATATAAAAACTATGCCCTTGCTTTCCCACTGGTCTAATCATAAAAGTCATGAAAAATTATTTCATATTAGATGTGTCAACAGTTATACAACAACGGTTCCCATAAAGAGTTGCACATTCTAGGAAAGAATGTTTGTTTAAAGAGTTGAAAATCAGCAACATCTTTTTCAATTCTTCCCAAAATTGCTTCTAAACTTGAATCTCCTTGTCAAAAATTGCAACCACAGGGAGATTTTGGACCAAAATCGGACAATATTTCAGGTAACTCTTTCAAGGTTTTCTTCATATTCATGTTGTGTACCACGGATACACGTACTAAGATTATCATGATCCTGCTAAGGCATTACTACATTGACATTAACACAATGTACACGATAAAAACATATTGAACTTAATCCTGATTGAAAATCATTGCCCTTAGGCTCCAAGTCTTGGGTCCAGCAGTCACTGCCCGTCCAACACCACACTCAACAACATCCTTATGTAAAGAACACAACGTAATAGCAACTCTGCCAAAATGTATTTGTAGTAGTGGTTAAAATCAAGGCAAAAAATATTGAATAAGCAATTAGCTTAACTGAGTGTTTACTGCCAAGCAGCTTGTGTTGACTCATGCTGCTGATTTCTTGGCAGAAACGGCAGTTCACACCTACGACACTAGGCAGCGATTGTTGCTGCCAGGAAATGTATTTGAGAATGCTGTATTACCTCTGTTGTGTAGAAAAATTATTTCTTGTTCTTGGCATGTAAACATGCATTTTTAAGTTTAAGAATTACTTTGTGTTTGTTTTTCTGGGAGGGGAATTGAGAGGCAGCATGCGTAAAAGTGTCTTCATAGTTGAAATTGTCTTCAGAAATAAGATCTCCTGACTAACATGGTCAGAAGGATAGATTCCATAGCTTGTGAATGAGATGATTCCATAGCTTGTGTTGAATGAGATAGAGTGGGAGGGTGGGTGGTCCCAGAGAGTGAGTGAGGTGGTAGTTGGCTTGGTCGGGGCATGTTGATTTGGGTAGTGAGAATAGAAGTGGGAGGGTGGGTGGTCCAGAGAGTGAGTGAGGTGGTAGTTGGCTTGGTCCGGGCATGTTGATTTGGGTAGTGAGTATAGAAGTGGGAGGGTGGGTGGTCCAGAGAGTGAGTGAGGTGGTGGTTGGCTTGGTCAGGGCATGTTGATTTGGGTAGTGAGAATAGAAGTGGGAGGGTGGGTGGTGCAGAGAGTAAGTGAGGTGGTGGTTGGCTTGGTCAGGGCATGTTGATTTGGGTAGTGAGTATAGAAGTGGGAGGGTGGGTGGTCCAGAGAGTGAGTGAGGTGGTGGTTGGATGAATGACAGGCTGAGTGAGAGGTGGTTAGGTTATAACACAGGCTGAGTGAGAGGTGCATGGTGGTTGAATGACAGGCTGAGAGAGAGGTGCATGGTGGTTTAATGACAGGCTGACTGAGAGGTGGTGGTTGAATGACAGGCTGAGAGAGAGGTGGTGGTTGAATGACAGGTTGAGTGAGAGGTGGTGGTTGAATGACAGGCTGAGAGAGAGGTGGTGGTTGAATGACAGGCTGAGTGAGAGGTGGTGGTTGAATGACTGGCTGAGTGAGAGGTGGTGGTTGAATGACAGGCTGAGAGAGAGGTGGTGGTTGAATGAGGTGGTGGTTTGACAGGTCTGAGTGAGAGGTGGTGGTTGAATGACAGTCTGGAGTGAGAGGTGGTGGTTGAATGACAGGAGAGTGAGAGGTGGTGGTTGAATGACAGGCAGAGTGAGAGGTGGTGGTTGAATGACACAGTCTGGAGTTGAATGAGAGGAGAGGTGGTGGTTGAATGACAGGCTGAGTGAGAGGTGGTGGTTGAATGACAGGCTGAGTGAGAGGTGGTGGTTGAATGACAGGCTGAGTGAGAGGTGGTGGTTGAATGAGAGGCTGAGTGAGAGGTGGTGGTTGAATGACAGGCTGAGAGAGGTGGTGGTTGAATGACAGGCTGAGTGAGAGGTGGTGGTGGTTGAATGACAGGTTGAGAGAGAGGTGGTATAAGAGAGAGAGGTGCATGGTGGTTGAATGACAGGTTGAGTGAGAGGTGGTGGTGGTTGAATGACTAAAGGCTGAAAGAGTAAGATGTTGGAACAGGGTGATTGAAGTGGTCATATTATGGTAAGTGAGTGAGGTGGTCATATCACTGGGTGAGTGAGTGAGTGGGGTGGTCATATCACTATGTGAGTGAGTGAGAGGGGTGGTCAGATCACTGGGTGAGTGAGTGAGGTGGTCATATCACTGGGTGAGTGAGTGCGTGAGTGGGATGGTCATATCACTGGGTGAGTGTGCGAGTGGGGTGGTCCTATCACTGGGTGAGTGAGTGCGCGAGTGGGGTGGTCCTATCACTGGGTGAGTGAGTGCGTGAGTGTGGTCATATCACTTGGTGAGTGAGTGGGGTGGTCATATCACTGGGTGAGCGAGTGAGAGTGGGGTGGTCATATCACTGGGTGAGTGAGTGGGGTGGTCATGGTCACTGGGTGGTCATCTGGGTGAGTGAGTGAGTGGGGTGGTCATATCACTTGGGTGAGTGAGTGGGGTGGTCATATCACTGGGTGAGTAATGTTTTCAGGTTCCAGACAGTTTTTGCTTTAAACATTGTCATGAACCACATTTAAACAGATGTCAAACTTGCAATTTTTTCCTTATAATTAATATCAAATAATGTTTACAAAACTACGCATTAGTTTCAAATACTTCAACACTAGACTCATTTGTTTACTTTAAAGAAATAAGTTTCAACATTTTCTTCTCTAACTAATGCTAATTAAGTTATATATGAAATGTATGCCTTTATGTAACTAATATAGACTGTCAGGACGACAATAAACATATTCTTTTTCATGCAGCAAATGAATAACATGCCATATCAGGATTACACTTGAGTAAATAAATCCATCATTTTCCGAGCCATCTCGACATGGGTTAAAAGTTTAAAGTTTGTCAAACTGCCACACAAGTACGATGTTTGAGTCTTTATTGTGCACACATTCCCCAAACAAACCATTTCTCCCCCTCCCGTCCTCTGTGGTGGCGTGCACTTGTCATGTGTGGTGTCTCGCCAACTCCACGGGGACAAACACAGCACAGTATGGTCGCACGAGTGTTTTAGAGGCAGTTACAAATTGGCCGGTGTTTGCTTCACAAACAATCACTAGATGGTGCTGTGTAGGCCCCCGCCTCTGCTGGCCATGACCACTGTATTGTGTTTGGTCAGTGTGTGTTTTCATTTCGCAGTCCAATATTAAGTCGGTTACGTCGCCTTCATACACGGACATTCACTGGCTGAACACTGACTGGCAGATCCCTAATAGCGAAAATGACCACCGTTTACCAAGACACCGGTACATGCGTACTTATTTATGACAAATAAAGATGCCCAAATGACAGCATAAAAAAGATATTAACTCCATATTTCGGAAAGATATCTTGAAAATGTCAAATGTGTTGTTTTTGTCTTCAAACACTTTTGAAAACTGAACAAAAAATATCCACATTTGGGGATTATTTCAGTTAAAATATGTTGTCTTACATACAAGATTCTAGTATGACCCTTTCTTAACAGGGGGTGATGGGGTAGCCTAGTGGTTAAAGTGTCCGCTCATCATACTGAAGAACCAGGTTCGATTCCCCACATGGGTACAATGTGTGAAGCCCATTTCTGGTGCCTCCCGCTGTGATATTGCTAAAAGCATGCTCCCTCACTCACTTAACAGCTGTAAAGAAGAATCTTGAATTGAAATACAACAAACAGACAAAATAAAGGAATTGTTTGTGTATTATTGTTTATTCTTTAATGTCACACTCAGCCATACTTTGGCTCGATGAAGGTGGCTTGTAAATAACGCGGGGATCCAGAAGAAACCACAGCTGGGGCACAATGCCATGCCTTCAACCAAGTCTTCCGGTGTGACAACATCTGTGATATTGCCTCTTACAACCAGTATCAGCTGATGGTCTACACTAAGCTAAGGTTGTCATGAGAGGCAATTCAATGGATAGGGTGGATGAAGATATGTCATCAAGCCCAGCCAATTGAGATCTTTGCTTGCATTATCAAACACTGCATTGTCTGGTACTGATTATTTACAGGTTGTTGCCATATAGCTGGACTATTGCTACGTGTTGTGTCAAACAACAAACACATAGAGTGAGTGAGTTGGGTTCTTCGCCGCTTTTAGTAATATTCCTGCAATATCATGGTGGGGGACACCAGAAATGGGCTTCACACATTGTACCCATGTGGGGAATCGAACCCGGGTCTTCAGCGTGACGAGCAAACACCTTAACCACTAATCTACCCCACCGCTCCTCAAACACATAACACCGCAGGACTGTTAAATGATGAATCGTCATGGTAACCTGCAGTACTGCTTGTCTCTAATGTCATTGAGAGATTTGGTGAGAATTGTCTTCAGCAACCAATGTGTGTTGTAAGAGGCAAGTAACAGGACCAGGTGGTCAGGCTCGCTGACTTAGTTGACACATGTCATCATATCCAAGCTGCGTAGATCGATGCTCATGCTGTTGATCACTGGATTGTCTGGTCCATACTTTATTATTTACAGACCGCCGCCATATAGCTGGAATATTGGTGAGTGCTGTGTAAAACAAGAAACCAACCAACCAACCAATCATGCACAAATCTACTGAAGGAAAGAAACAAGGAACATATGTGAATACTTCCAGAAATTGTCTGGCAATAAAATGAATACCTCAGATCTTATCATTCCACTATGCATCGTATTTGTTTACATGAAGCACTTTCCACTGACACTGCGATAAGCATCATTCTACAATATTGCTGTGGTTTTATTTTGCCGCTCAGAATATAAATGATATGTTCTTTGAGTCAGTTAATGCATAATGCTCTTTCAATTGAAAATTTGCAAGAAAAAAACAACACATTCATCTAAAGCAGAAAAAATGATTTATATTTGTTTGTCTTTTCAGACAAATTATGCCTTGAGGTCATGTTTTAAGGAACAACTGTATCAGACCTGAGAAAAATACTCTCTGTCAATGAAGCCATGGTTAATAAGATATCTGTATCAGCCTAAATGAACAGTCTTCCCAACCAACTGAGGCATGACATCACAGTTCATAGAACATCTGCATCTGCTTTCAGGAGCTGTCTGCCAAACGCAGTTAGTCATGATGTCACAGTTCATAGAACATCTACATCTACCTTAGGAACGGTCTCCCCAACCCAGTAAGTCATGATGTCACAGTTCATAGAACGTCTACATCTGCCTTAAGGAACGGTCTCCCAAAACCCAGTAAGTAATGACGTCACAGTTCATAGAACATCTACATCTGCCTTAAGGAACGGTCTCCCCAACCCAGTAAGTCATGATGTCACAGTTCATAGAACATCTACATCTGCCTTAAGGAGCGGTCTCCCCAACCCAGTAAGTCATGACGTCACAGTTCATAGAAATCTACATCTGCCTTAGGAACGGTCTCCCCAACCCAGTAAGTCATGACGTCACAGTTCATAGAAATCTACATCTGCCTTAGGAACAGTCTCCCCAACCCAGTAAGTCATGAGGTTACAGTTCATAGAACATCTGTCTCTGCCTCAAGGAACAGTCTCCCCAACCGAGTAAGTCATGACGTCACAGTTCATAGAACATCTGCATCTGCTTTAAGGAACGGTCTCCCCAACCCAGTAAGTCATGAGGTTACAGTTCATAGAACATCTGCCTCTGCCTCAAGGAACAGTCTCCCCAACCCAGTAAGTAATGACGTCACAGTTCATAGAACATCTGCATCTGCCTTAGGAACGGTCTCCCCAACCCAGTAAGTAATGACGTCACAGTTCATAGAACATCTGCATCTGCCTCAAGGAACGGTCTCCCCAACCCAGTAAGTCATGAGGTTACAGTTCATAGAACATCTGCATCTGCCTTAAGGAACAGTCTCCCCAACCCAGTAAGTCATGAGGTTACAGTTCATAGAACATCTACATCTGCCTCAAGGAACAGTCTCCCCAACCCAGTAAGTCATGAGGTTACAGTTCATAGAACATCTGCCTCTGCCTTAAGGAACTGTCTGCCAAACGCAGTAAGTCATGATGTCACAGTTCATAGAAATCTACATCTGCCTTAAGGAACGGTCTCCCCAACCCAGTAAATCATGATGTCACAGTTCATAGAACATCTACATCTGCCTTAAGGAACGGTCTCCCCAACCCAGTAAGTCATGACATCACAGTTCATAGAACATCTGCATCTGCCTCAAGGAACAGTCTCCCCAATTGATTGATGTCACAATTAATAAGACATCTGTATTAGCTTCAATGAACTGTCTCCAGAACTTAAGAAGTTGTGAGCTCACAGTTTTCAGTCCATCTGTACCAGACTTAATGAACAGCCTTTCTAACCAATAAAGTCATGCTTTCCAAACAGATGTAGTGTGATCATGGACCTCCAGATCAGCATTATACACATCCATGTATACCGACCATGCCTCCGGTATTGTTCCTGTCAACATCCAAACATCACGAGCCAGCAGGATGAACCAGGATCTGTCTTACTTTGCTTCATCACTACACAACACTAAACTGTTATATGAACATTTGATATGACAATAGGAGCATGGCACTGATGTTTGGTAAACTACAAATTTACTCTTTAAGATACCATAAATCATATTGTTCTTCTTCTCTAGAGTCATAGCCTAAAGTGTGTCCAAATATAGAATTCTGATTCTTTTCATGTTCAGGGCTGGTGATGAGACAGCTAGGCCCTGAACATGTGTTTTTAATGTAATTGCGGTGTTAATAGTCTTAATGATTGTTGTGTCAATTTACGGCAGCGACTTCTGAAACATGTGACTGGAGGTACACAGAGCGGGGCATAATCAATTACGGCATCACACACGTGTTAAACAACCAACAACACAGGCTAATGATACAGGTAACCATTGTAAACCTAGAACACCTCATTAACTCAACTCAGATTTAATTCAGGAAACATATTGATTCTTTAAATTTAGCAAATTGAAAATCCATGGACAGATTTGTCACGTGTCGGCAGTTAGTTCAGTCACATTCATGGTCTTCTGTAGATGGTGGCGTTTATTGGCTGGAACTAATGATGTTACAAATCGGTATGTAGTGGACATGGATCTTTCATTTCCACAGACCAATGGTCAAGGAGGATGTTGCTTAGGTTCAACAAGTTTTCTTGGTTCTCTGATACTGCTCGCATCAGTAAACACCAGGAAATACTTTATGCAAGGTTTAAGACAAACAATGCTGTAGTTTATACACTCCATACAACGTCAGATTCAAGGCATCGAAATTTAGTCTTTCTTAAAGGTGGAGGACCGTTGTGATTCTTAATGAAAGTTGGTTGTTGTGATTGTTATGCTGATGCTCAATCTTCCACAAACACCTAGTGTCATCACTGATTTTCACAGAAACATTTAATTATCCTGACGATTTTCACTGCTATTTTGCCTTTTACACCAATGGATTCATCAGATAACCGAGAAAGGTGATTCTCAGCCCTTGACATAAATATTTTCTGGACATTCATTTTTCTCTCAGAAAATGAAATGGTTGGGTTCCTTATGTTACACCTGGTGACATCACTGATTTTCGGCGATCCAGTCATATAATTTTCAAAGTTATTTTTGTCCTTTCCACCGAACAGAATTTGTTTCTCAGGAGAGGCAAGACTGAGTGTTCTTTTGCACTGATGTTCTATATTATATGTATTTCATTTTAGTTTGCACTTACATTCGTTCATTTCATACCTCAATACATCAAATATAAATAAATATTGATATACATTTTGACCTCGACATCACCAACAGAGTCAACTCTCACAAGAAGTGTTACTGGAACTGTTGATCGCTGACCTCCAAGGGATGTTACATATGGTTGTGACGCACGATGCACGACATATTCAGTATTAAAGGATCTCTAAATAAACACACATTGTCCTGAGACGGACATGACAAGATGAAGAGAACCCTTCACACTTTGAAACCAAACATCCACGTGAACCCCTCTAAGGTGTACGATATCCCGTATTTCAAGCTGATACCCATGGCAAACGAGGCTAAGTCTGACAACAAATATCTTTCAGACTGCACTAAAACCTCAGATCAACTTGGATGACTTTTCCGGACACTGACCAGAATCTTTTCAAAAACTGACCACAGGAAATTAACATGGCTGAGATCCATAGAAAGATGCATTTTACACCTGTCAGCCAATCAAATGCAAGCCGTCTGCTCCACACAATACAAAGTGTATAGACAGAATCAGGGGAGGAGCCAGGAAACAGACACTGACTGTTGACCGCTGGCCAGTCAGCCAAGCCTGCAAACAATCTAAATAATTCAAAGGAGATTCTGTTCAGGAAGTGAGCATTTAATTTTGTTGATCAGCAATTTGCAAGTCAGATAATATTTGACATTCTACTATAGGATTCTTATCTGGGGTTTAAATATATATTTAATGCCATGTGGCGACGCCCAGGAAGACAGAATTAGTATGTTTTGTACATTCAAGGGAGATCAACGGTGGAACTGACCACAGCTGTGGAAACAGAATCTATGTAAATATACTGCATTGTCCTGACAAGTGACCAATGGTCTGATCATGAAAAGCAACCTTCTTAATTTCCAATTTAATTCTTACATGTCATGGACATATAAAAACTTCAAAGTTAATCTATGCCAGTCATGAAATCTTGAAAATGGTTGATTTCATGAGAAGTGTAGTGTAACTTAATATTATATTATTACAAAATAAAAAATCTAGTGCTTCAAAGGGAAAATTAAAGTTTAATTCCTTTAGATAAATCACATGATGTAACTGTGTTAAGGCATGAATTATTCCAGCACATTTCAAGTTGAACTCTAAACATGACTGCTGTTTTACTATAAAGGAGATTTCTGTGTTCCTTGGCTATCTCTTGCAAAACATCATGCAGTTTCTTGTGGATTCTTTGTTGCTTTCAAACCTCACACAAACCATTCTTCATTGTGAGGGGCTCAACTGGTGGTTCACAAAACATGAACACATGAAATATGCCACTGCAAAATCATACATGCAAAATATTAACATACTTTATATTTGGACTGACAAGTGATGGATGACTTTGGAATGAAATATAGATTTGACAGATCCTTCTTTTAACTCTTGTGCACATCCATGCCCTATAATAGCCTGTTTAACACTTCAGAACTAATTTTAATTGTTAAAGGTGTAATAATTAATTCACATTTTTAGCTTGTTTTCTGAATTACATTTTCCAACAAAATTTTTGACAGGGATCTTTTTAGTCTAGCAAAAAAATAGAAATATCAAATGATATCAACCTTCATTTAAAATCACTGTAAGCTATACTGAATTCTGCATTGTTTTGTATGGCCTCTGACATTAGATGGAAAAACAACAACACAAGTAGAAAAGTGAGTTTCAAATTTCTTTTGCAACAAACATATCAGGTGTGTGACCTGATTCAAGTTATCATTAATGACTGGATGGAACACAAGATATCAGGCAAATTTCCAGTTAAATCGTACTCAAGAATTGGACCACAATCAAACTAGACAAGAGAATTTCTGCTTCTACATAATATTATTTGTTATCAGTTTATCCTGCTTTCTTAAAAGCATACTCAAATTATTTCATTGTATAACTTTCTCAGTGAAGTACAGATTCTTGTACATTTTGGAGTTGAGACCATCTGTGAATTGTACCTACACACTTTACATAACATGTTACATTTGACCACTTTCTAAATGACATTGAGTATTTGCTGGACTATCTGATGTTAATTTGAGAAAACAAAGCGCCGTGATGTTGCTGGAATATTGCTAAAAGCGGCGCAAAACCATACTCAGTCAGTAATTCTGAGAAACAAAAACATGAAATCCTAAGGTCTTTTCCTTTTTCTGTTGTTGTGAGCATACAGCGCACTGACAATGTCTTCCTTCCTCCTGGAACGACCATGCTCTATGCACAGACATGATGGCATACAGAAGTGGATAATCCATCACGACCCCTTCTTGAGTGACAAGGCCAGAGGTACAGGAGTGTCACTGTCTGAAGTAATACCCATAATCCCTCAGCACCTCAAGGTCACACACAGATGGTGGACAGCGTAATACTTTTTATTTACAACCACGAGATGACCCCTGTGGGTCAAGTGTCATAGTCCCTTCATCGCCTTCAAGAGCATTGCAAACAGACAATTTACGGTGGTCGAGGACCGCAAGCAAGGGTTTCAGCAAACAAAATGACTTGTTTTTTATCTGTAATAACTTCCTTCTGTATTAGTCTTCGTGTTAGTCTGTTTGCACAGCACTTTATGCGCGTGAAACAGAATATCATAAAATATATTCGGAAATCCATTCGAAAATAAAATTGTCTGAGAGACTTTGATGGCCTTATTTACTTCAAGACAAATTGGAAACAAACTAGAATCTAATCATATGTGAACGACAAGAGTTTTTGGCATGGGATTTTGAACATGTCATTGCTAGGATGGAAGAGATTTTCTGTCTCAGTGCAACATAAATCAAAGACATGAGTGGTCACAAATCCTACAGCTGTCTCTGGGTATATTCCTGGACTCAAGTGGAACAACATTGGACACTCACCCCTGTACTTTCTCACATATCTAAGATAATGAAGCACATTCTGGAAATATGATGTTGAAAAGTGGAGGTACTCAGTTTCAAGATCTAAGTGAGTGAGTGAGTGAGTGAGTGAGTTTTATGCTGCTTTTGCAATATTCCAACAATGCACAACAGGGCTTCATCAGAAATGGGCTGCTCATGTTTGGAATTGAACATTGGTCTTCAATGGTCAGTGAACTGATTTAAGTTAAATGCTTCACCTGGGTAGACTTGGTCCACAAGATATCCAACATTTACCATGAAAATGGCCAAACACATGTAGAAGACAGGCAAGCCAGCTCTCATTCTATGAGTTAACAGAACTCACCAACCTGGTGTTTCCTTAAGAGTTCTTAAGGACAGCTAGTCCTTCAGCAATTGAATAAAGATGACATTTTCATATAAAATATCCCTCAAAATACCTCAGTTAACAAAATGAATGAATGAATTTGTTCAAACTAAAAATCCAATTTAAAAGAGTCCTGATTCTGATTTTACATATTTTACAAGATGATTGTTGTCTTGCTCAGGAACCATCTGTTTTTGTTCTATGCAAATTTGCTTTATAGCTGCAAAACAATGCAACATCACGCAGGTGAACTTTATTCGGCTTCTGTGAAATGAAATATGCATATCATGTTCAGCTACAAGGTAAGGACAAAGATCTGTGCAGAATGAGATGACACTACTACTGTTACATATTAAAGCATCAGGTGATTCCAGTCGCACTGACATATATTTGACCTGCAGCTGTGACAAGGTCACTGCAATCCCAGAATGCACCTTATGCCATTTCACGTTTCCTAGTGCAACACTAACCCATTCCATGATGCATTTAGAGGAATTTAATACAAATCTTGTGATGCCATTTAAGATTTTGACAATTTGAAGACAAAGCTGAAATTCCCACAAACGTTACACAAAATGGGTGTAAACGACATGGATATGTAAATGCACATCTAAGCTGTCATCGTGTATATCATGTCATGTGTCTACACCAGCCAGCGTGCCTAGTATTGACACAGGATGACCTCTGGACGACCTTGACTTGTAACACAGACCTAATTCGGAGAAGCTCATCCTGGATAAAACCAACGAACACATGTTTACACATACACCGTCACATATTATGTGTCGTCCAAACGTGTTACAACCCTCTGTAAACTAACTACTAAACCAACAGTTTGGACTTTAATGAGGGACATTCTGTGCGGGCTTGATATGACACCATTAATGCAAGTGACATTAATGTAACAAATTGTTAGGACAAACGGTTCATGTTTCAATTTATGCAAATTTATTCATAACGGATACACGAATAGAGCTTTTAAGATCATCATCACACTCCAGTTGAAAACTGACATATTGAGGTTGGCATTGACCTCTGAACATTGAATTATCAGGATATGACCTCTGGTTTAGTGAGGTTTAAACTTTATATTTCTTTACGATCAAGTTCTCAATGATCAGTGGTCAGGACGTCACATTTTGACAGCCGGAGGATAAATTTCCTGTATCAGTCCACACAAAGTTCTTTCATGTGGTATGGATTAAAACTGTAATGTTGACTATGGTATATAATATATTTGCATTGTGCATTTTCACGATGAGCGTAAACATTGCTCGATGGGAACAGAATACCATTAACACTCCTACATTCAGCACAAAACACATGCATCAGCATATTTATAATTCCCTCAACTTTAATGTAATAAACATAAAAGGTCAATAACATTACACTTACAGAAAAAAGTTTTGTATGGAATATCACAAATACAACTCAAACTGTTTTTAACAGTGAGTGAGTGAGTTTGGTTTTATGCCGCTTTTAGCAATATTCCAGCAATATCATGGCAGGGTACACCAGAAATGTACTTCACACACTGGACACTTGTGGGGAATAGTAGGTCTTCGGCGGGAAGAGTGAACACTTTAACCACTAGGCTACCCCACTGTCCCTGATTTTAACAGAATGACTTTTCATGATATAAAAACTCTCTACTATCAACTTTACGTCATGTTACACATTGTACATCTGACACATTATACATGTTACACATTATACCTACTGACACATTATACCATACATTATACATACTGACACATTATACATACTGACACATTATACCTACTGACACATTATACATACTGACACATTATACATACAGACACATCATACATACTGACACATACATACTGACACATTATACATATTCCCACATTATACATATTCTGTGAACTTCACCATGTGAAGTAGACTGAATAAGAAGGCAGGGCATTGGGTCCTGTGGACCATGAATCGGGCTAATATAATTTACCCTCAAGACAAAGGGTCCACATTTCTGTAAATCCATGCAGAGGTGAGGTGAGGTGAGGTGAAATTGGGTTTTAACGTCGTGCTTGAGAATATTTCGTTCATACGACGATGTGCATGCGTGTGTATGTGTATGTATGGCTGCTTGTACTAGCCCAGACTTAAGCTGGTTTTATAGTGCTAGCCCACTGAGATACCATGCCGCAGTGAAGCATGAATACCCCACTCTGACACATTATACTGACTCCGAGCCGACCAGTCCTTGTTGTACCCATTAATGCCGAGAGCCAGACAGGGACCAACAAGTACCATATTTTAACGTCTTTTGTAAATCCATGCAGAGAGTACATGGGTACTCTTTTATGGCGTTCAGAGGATATGAGTATTGGTTAATAACATGTGTGTGCGTAAATGCATAAGGCCCCCCAAAAAATGTTGTGGTTCGGATTACCTGACCGACCCTTGAATTCTGGTGCTGACCCTAGTTTTTTTTAAGAGGTATGAATAAAATAAAAATAAAAATAATTCCTACCTACCTACCCTAAATTTTAAAGAGGTGAAATCGAACCACAACATTTCTTTTATTTAGCCTAAACAAAGTATGCAAATAAATCAAGTATATATCATACACATGGCTCAATATATGTCAAATCAAACACTTCTAGTGAACAGTACTTGCTTAATGAGACAATCTCTGTCTTCACAATATTACATCTGGAGCCAGCAAGGATGGACTTGTAGCCATGTAGAAAACCAAACTCAGGTCGTAAGCAAGACAGGTGAACACTTCAACCATTAAGCTACCCTATGATGGTCAGGGGAGCTTTACTGCTAGCTACAGAACCAACACATACACGGTACCTGATATATCTGAGGTGTATTTAACATTATACCACATGACAGACCAGAAGCAACCAATGATAACAGGCTCATTTGACCACAATGTGCAGATGCTGCTTTGTTTAATACAAACGTATGGCTACCCAGTCAGGCACAGGTGGTGATAATGCTGATGAATAATGTTAATAGTCACACAAGAATTCATAGGATATGAAATGAAACTTCATCAGATACTGATTATCTGTAACATGTTTTAATCTACTTTATATCATGGAGATAATATTCCATTTAATATAATCTTTTTATCCTACATGCAATCATTTTTGGCCATATAACGCCAATACTTGAGACACATGAAACTTTTCTCCCTGTCTTTAGCTGTTTCCACATTACATATGCACACAACAGGTTACTGAGATATTTCATACTGACTACACTTGCATACTGTAATGATATCACATACTGACTACACTTGCATACTATAATGATATCACATACTGACTACACTTGCATACTATAATGATATCACATACTGACTACACTTGCATACTATAATGATATCACATACTGACTACACTTGCATACTATAATGATATCACATACTGACTACACTTGCATACTGTAATGATATCACATACTGACTACACTTGCATACTGTAATGATATCACATACTGACTACACTTGCATACTGTAATGATATCACATACTGACTACACTTGCATACTATAATGATATCACATACTGACTACACTTGCATACTGTAATGATATCACATACTGACTACACTTGCATACTGTAATATCACATACTGACTACACTTGCATACTGTAATGATATCACATACTGACTACACTTGCATACTGTAATATCACATACTGACTACACTTGCATACTGTAATGATATCACATACTGACTACACTTGCATACTGTAATGATATCACATACTGACTACACTTGCATACTGTAATGATATCACATACTGACTACACTTGCATACTATAATGATATCACATACTGACTACACTTGCATACTATAATGATATCACATACTGACTACACTTGCATACTGTAATGATATCACATACTGACTACACTTGCATACTGTAATATCACATACTGACTACACTTGCATACTGTAATATCACATACTGACTACACTTGCATACTGTAATGATATCACATACTGACTACACTTGCATACTGTAATGATATCACATACTGACTACACTTGCATACTGTAATGATATCACATACTGACTACATACTAATGATATCACATACTGACTACACTTGCATACTATAATGATATCACATACTGACTACACTTGCATACTATAATGATATCACATACTGACTACACTTGCATACTATAATGATATCACATACTGACTACACTTGCATACTATAATGATATCACATACTGACTACACTTGCATACTATATGGTATCACATATCACACTTGCATACTATAATGGTATCACATACTGACTACACTTGCATACTATAATGATATCACATACTGACTACACTTGCATACTATAATGATATCACATACTGACTACACTTGCATACTATAATGATATCACATACTGACTACACTTGCATACTATAATATCACATACTGACTACACTTGCATACTATAATGATATCACATACTGACTACACTTGCATACTATAATGATATCACATACTGACTACACTTGCATACTATAATGATATCACATACTGACTACACTTGCATACTATAATGATATCACATACTGACTACACTTGCATACTATAATGATATCACATACTGATTACACTTGCATACTATAATGATATCACATACATATACAACTACTTTTCAAACTGACCGTAAGTTATTGTTGCCTGCTGCACTCAACAACATGAGGGCAGTCTGTAAATAGTCATGTCTGAATCAGCTAATCCAGTGACTGAAAATTAAGAACAAAGTCCCCCACCATAGGGTTCCAACGATACACAATCGGGGCCTTGGTTAACTTTTCTTAATAGGGGGCCCTATCCACATTAAAAGAATGTTATATCAATACTTTGATTCACAAAATCAAAGTAAAAATCTGTAAAAAAAATTCTACAGGGGGAGCTGCCCCACCCTGACCATCTGATCCACTACGTCATTTGAACAAAGGTGGCTGGGGATCTGTCTATCTCAACTCAGAATCCCCATGGATACCAAAGTCTTCAGTTTGGTGAGTAATGGAACATCACAAAGTGCCCCACCTCTGATCCACTACGCCATTTGAACAAAGGTGGCTGGGGATCTGTCTATCTCAACTCAGAATCCCCATGGATACCAAAGTCTTCAGTTTGGTGAGTAATGGAACATCACAAAGTGCCCCACCTCTGATCCACTACGCCATTTGAACAAAGGTGGCTGGGGATCTGTCTATCTCAACTCAGAATCCCCATGGATACCAAAGTCTTCAGTTTGGTGAGTAATGCCCCACCTCTGAACATCACAAAGTGCCCCACAGTTTCTGATCCACTACTGATCCACATTTGAACAAAGGTGGCTGGGGATCTGTCTATCTCAACTCAGAATCCCCATGGATACCAAAGTCTTCAGTTTGGTGAGTAATGGAACATCACAAAGTGCCCCACCTCTGATCCACTACGCCATTTGAACAAAGGTGGCTGGGGATCTGTCTATCTCAACTCAGAATCCCATTGGATACCAAAGTCTTCAGTTTGGTGAGTAATGGAACATCACAAAGTGCCCCACCTCTGATCCACTATGTCATCTGAACAAAGGTGGCTGGGGATCTGTCTATCCCAACTCAGAATCCCATTGGATACCAAAGTCTTCAGTTTGGTGAGTAATGGAACATCACAAAGTGCCCCACCTCTGATCCACTACGTCATCTGAACAAAGGTGGCTGGGGATCTGTCTATCCCAACTCAGAATCCCATTGGATACCAAAGTCTTCAGTTTGGTGAGTAATGGAACATCACAAAGTGCCCCATCTAAAGTAGTCTAGTAGAGTACAATTCTGTCTTGGTGCTGACACAGCAAATAACACCACACTTGCTGCTAAATGACAGCCCATCCTACTCTGTGGTGTTTTGATACATGTTACTATATTTGGTACGCGAAAGAACCAGGTTTGAATTGGTTTTCACCAACCCATGCTTGTCATATAGAAGCAACTAATGGGATCGAGTGGCCAGGCTTGCTGACTTGGTTGACACACGTCATGGTATGCCAATAGATTGATGCTCATAACATTAATCACTGGATTGTCTGGTCCAGACTTATTTATAGACAGCTACCATATAGCTGGAATATTGCTGAGAGCAATGTTAATCACTGGATTGTCTGGTCCAGACTTATTTACAGACAGCTACCATATAGCTGGAATATTGCTGAGAGCGATGTTAATCACTGGATTGTCTGGTCCAGACTTATTTATAGACAGCTACCATATAGCTGGAATATTGCTGAGAGCAATGTTAATCACTGGATTGTCTGGTCCAGACTTATTTACAGACAGCTACCATATAGCTGGAATATTGCTGAGAGCGATGTTAATCACTGGATTGTCTGGTCCAGACTTATTTATAGACAGCTACCATATAGCTGGAATATTGCTGAGAGTGATGTTAAACATTGGATTGTCTGGTCCAGACTTATTTACAGACAGCTACCAGATAGCTGGAATATTGCTGAGAGCGATGTTAAAACACTAAACAACTATATTTGTTACATATGGACACAGCATCGGTTGGTACAGATTTCCACTTTCATCATGTATGTAACAACTTACAACTTACAACTCATGTACTAAATGTTCTTGTAAACTTACATTTGGGACCATTTCAGTTTGGAATAACTGTCACGTCAAACACCTTGATTATCCCATTCAGTAAGAACTGTTGAGGTATTTACAGCAACAAGTGTACTTGGTGTATGTGTATGTATAGAGTGAGTGAGTGAGTGTGTGTGAGTGAGTGAGTGAGTGAGTGAGTGAGTGAGGAGTGAGTGAGTGAGTGAGTGAGTGAGTGAGTATGCCACTTTTAGCAATATTCCAGCAATATCATGGTAAGGGACACCAGAAATGGGTTTCACACATTGTACCCATCTGGGAATATATATATAGACATGTTACTATTAACCTATAATGATTGCAGGAATCAAATCTATTTAACTGACCCAAATGTTCACAAAATGTACTGATTTGTATCAGTCACACAAAGGAAAGAATTAGGATGTAACATAAAACCAAAATAGCCAGGACTAACCCCGAACACCAAGTGACACTTCTGGTGACATGTTACTAAGCCGTAAGCTTCTTAGTTTGGAAAAGGATGCCTCAAGGCTGAAAGGCCATATTTCCACATCAGCACACCACCCCTGAAAAAAACACAACCTCCCACTTTCCAAATGGGTTTTAAGCGTGTTACATCATTACTGCAGACCTGAAACCAACAAAGCGGAGACAGTTGTCCTCTAAAGTCCATCCGACAGTTCGTCATCACATGTCACAGTCTCCCGAACAAAGACACCAGCATCATTTGTGGTCAGGAAAATATCACCAAGACCAAAACAGACACTGACTGGAAAGAAGGGATTTAGATCAGTTAGATAAGATCTTACAGACTGATGCATGTGTTAATGTGTGGGCAGGGCTGATGGTCAGGGACGACTGACCATGGGAAGACCAGAAAGGTGAAAATCCTTACAAGGCTGATTAGATTTGACAGACTTATCTTATGTATTGTGTCGATTCCTGGTCTGTTTCCTTCTTTATGTTAATTAATCTAGTGCTCTTAAATCTTCATAAATCTCTTCTTTAATTTATGGATAAGATCTGTTGTTAATAGGTGGGGTGGTGAGGTAGCCTTATGGTTAAAGCAATCACTCGTCATGCAGAAGACCTGGTTCTATTCCCCACTTGGGCACAATGTGAGATGCCCATTTCTGGTGTCCTCTACAATGAAATATTGCTAAAAGAAGTGTAAAACTGTACTCACTGACTTAGTGAGGAGTGAGATGAGTGAGTGAGTGAGTGAGTGAGTGAGTTTTGTTTTACGCCACACTCAGCAATATTCCAGCTATATGGCGGCGGTCTGTAAATAATTGAGTCTGGACCAGATAATCCAGTGATCAACAGCATGTGCATCGATCTGTGCAATTGGGAACAGATGACATGTGTCAACCAAGCCAGCGAGCCTGACCACCCGATCCCGTTATTTGCCTCTTACGACAAGCATGGGTTGCTGAAGGTACATTCTATCCCGGACCTTCATGGGTGCACTGACTTAGTCAGTCAGTCACTATCAATAGGCTCATCTGGACTGGTCATGATGGCTCTTTACTGGACAAGGCTACACAGATCACCCTTGTAGTATATTCCTCTAAGCCAACCAACCAATCCTCAGTCTCAACATGTGGTGACAAAGGCAAGGTATTCATGTTCAAGACTTTCAAAACAGGAACATTGCTATGGCTCTGAGGACATATATACCATAAATAATGTAGCTTGTTTGTTCAGCAGTATTCCAGCAGCTGTATGGCAGTGGTTTGTAAACAAGTTTTAAAGTGTCAATCCAGTGATTGACATCATGAGCACTGATCAATGCAATGACATACATCAACCAAGTCAGAGAGTCTTACCATCTTATCCTGTTTAGTCTCTTAAAATTCCCCAAACACACAATTTTCCATGAGCCCTTGCTGAAATGCCATAAGCCATATGTAAAACAAGTCTAAATTTAAGGTTCATCATAATCTCACTAGGGTCCTTAGTAAACTAATGTAATTGCATGTTTCTATAAAAGTTAGACATTTCCAGAGATGAAGTGTTAGTCTGTACCCTGTCAGTGGCATCTTGCAACAAGCATGGTTTGTAAGGAACCTCTTCTTCCCCAGATCATCTAGTGACACTGAAAATGCGGATATTCAAAACATGAATTTGTTTTGGCTCTGAGGACATCACTTCGCTGAGAAATACAACACAAATAAATGCATTTATGTGTCAGTAGTATGAGAGAATAGAAATTCAAATACAAATTCATATATGACTTCGTGCCTGAATGTGTAAAGAAGATGACCTGGACTCTGGATTTTGATGCAGTTCATGATATGTTTATGGCTAATTGAATTACTATTAAGTTACAAACAAACTGAAATGCATCTCTCTTAACCTAGTTTGTGAAGCTAAAGTCTCTGTTAATGTGACACATCCAGGGCGAAGGAGAAGAGTCAAGGTCTTAACTCACCAGTTGTGTTGTACACAGAGGGAAGATGCTGTAAATAATCAGTAACATAATCACCAGTCTTCGTTGTAGCTCACCTGGCTGTTTAAAATAGCATCATGTGCAAGTCTTGTCACATAAAACATCATAGTGAGTGAGTTTAGTATTATGTCGCTTTTAGCAATATTCCAGCAATATCATGGCAGGGACACCAGAAATGGGCTTCACACATTAGTAAAAGCACCAAGATCACAGTATTTTAAAAGTTTATAGAACTATACATTTATAGAAATATAAAAAGCACTAAGATCACAGTATTTTAAAAGTTTATAGTACTATACATTTAGGTAGAGTGAACTTTATTAATTTTCAATACTGCCAAATCTAACCAAACCTTGTGTTTAATTGGAGGTGCAATCATATTGAAATCGGTAATGACAGGTAACATACAGTGAAAATACTCAAACAGGGTAACTGACAAGCTCTGCAACCAGCAGAGATAATGCAACACCACTAAAACGAGTGGATCATAACTAGTAGGTCAATTTGTTCTGATCAACTTAGTGTACGGTTATCAATAATCCAGTGCAGTAATCAGTGGGATATATATTCAAGTTATTTATATTAATTTGTTCACATTTAATCCCATTGACATTCCACGAGAACAGAGAGGTTAGCCAATGCATACAAACACAGCAGAAATTCATTGTCATTAGTAACTGTGGGTTTATGAATTTTCTGACCTTAAAGTTGGAACTGTATTTTCCCCACGAATGTCAGCCGACTAAGGCATCTGCAAGCATGTAATGGTGTGCCTACTGGGTTGACAGCGCTACATGGTTCCCTGACTGGCATGACGTGTTGGGATGTGTCATGCTATGTCCTCAATGTCGGATGAACCTGGCAGAGAAGGAGAAACAATGATAAGTTGGACAGCAGCATGTTGTTCAATGACCTATACAATGCTATACCCAGCAACAGGTGTAAATGTGGTTACACAACCTTTCAAGGATTGCTGTCCAGAGGCAGCTGTCAGTTCACCAACACCTGCCTGGTACCCCTTTGTGACTGTCATACAGACACAATGATATAAAAATGTTAGCCATTGTCATCGTCCTGCCAAATTTTTTCCAAGAGAAGAAGTTTAATCATTCGACGACTTCGACAAGAACCTATTTCACTTGATTGATAATCTATGTGTATGAGCCAGTAATGGTATAAGATGTTATCATGGATATGTATGGTCATTGGGGAGGTATCATGCATGCACATGTGTGTGTTTGGCTTCTTGTACCAGCACAAGCTAATACTTGTTTCACTGTGTCAGTCACGTGACTGTGAGTGAGTGAGTTAATAAGGTTTTACGCCGCTTTTAGAAATATTCCTGCAACATCCTTGTGGGGGGCACCAGAAATGGGCTTCACACATCGTACCCATGTGGCGAATCGAACCCAGGTCTTTGGCTTAATGAGCCAATGCTTTAACCACGAGGCTACCCTGTCACATGACTCCAATCTGATGAGTCCTTGTGTTAGTGAGGTAACAATAACGGTGATCTCCTACATCTTTTGGCCAGGGATTGAACCACAGACCAGTCCCTTTGGGCAGACAAAGGCATTTACTTTGTACTGAAGACTGAGCGACTCTCTTACACAACAAAATAATGACTATTTGAGATAACTGAAAAATGTCTTTTTGACATTACAGAATAATGACTATTTGACACAACAAAATAATGACTATTTGAGATAACTGAAAAATGTCTTTTTGACATTACAGAATAATGACTATTTGACACAACAGAATTATGGCTATTTGATAACAGAATAATGACTGATAGTGACTGATCTGTTAACACCAGCATGTCTGTATGATGGACAGTGATACTTCAGTGAGTGAGTGAGTGAGTGAGTGAGTGAGTGAGTGAGTGAGTGAGTGAGTGAGTGAGTGAGTGAGTTTTACGCCGCTTTTAGCAATATTCCAGCAATATCTCGGCGAAGACACCAGAAACAGGTTTCCCACATTGTACCAATGTGGGGAATCGAACCCAGATCTTTGGCATGACGAGCACACGCTTTAACCACTAGGCTACCCCATCGCCCCAGTGATACTTCAGACGTAAACATACTGATGATGTACACTAGCAACATGAAGTGTGACTGTATGGACCAAATCTTGTCAACAGATGCCATGGAGAGATTAAGAGAATTAGTCCTACAAAAACAATAGTGTCCATCTGCCGAGTGTTGACATTATAATATCAACAAAGCCTATGCATATTGTATATCTGAGAGTATGGACAGGTAGCTTAAGAATAACAGGACAGTTGAGGACAACACAGATTTGGGTCACATGGAGTCATAAATTTAAATGCTCTTCTGACAGTATTTATCAGAAATTGACCACTTTATGATAGTGGTGAGGGGACATGTGCTTGGGCAAGTAGTATGCAAACACCAGGTCAGGGTCACAAACACCTGTTTGTTCTAGTGAAGTTATGGGTGCAACATCATTGTGGTCATACAGACATTTCTTGACTCAATACCTAAAATATATACACAAAGAATTATAGAAGAGTAAAAAATTCCTTGAAATAATATACCCAGGTGTAATTGTTTTAATTTCTTTGCCTAAATATTGAAAATCATTCAAAAAATCATTCAAAATCCTAATACTGTTCCTTTGACACCTTAGACCAAACTTGAACGTTCATTTTATAAACTATGATTATGTGAATGTCTAGTGTTCTACCCAGATAGCATTCAGACATTGCCAACGTTGAGCCAACGTCCGAATGCTATCTGGGTATGAATTGAAATGGTCATGTTGCCCCCATGTAGATATGGGTAAAACTGGAGAAGTCTTATGTTTGGTTTTCAATATTTGACACATAGTTAAAATTAATAGTTAAAGTCTTGACTCTAATTGTCTCAATATCTAACACTGAGATATGACTCAGTTTTGTGGAACATGTCTAAGCCTGGTTTCATGATGGCAGCAAGATGGTTATCAATACTGACCCACAAGTGACTAAAGCCTACCATCATAATAGCCATGTAAGACATGGGTGGACCTTTGTACCCGAACTGACACATTAAAAGAAACACAGTAACCGAGAAATATCTGGCAGAAAAAGAGCCAC
Source organism: Haliotis rubra (assembly GCF_003918875.1). Classification (NCBI taxonomy): domain Eukaryota; kingdom Metazoa; phylum Mollusca; class Gastropoda; order Lepetellida; family Haliotidae; genus Haliotis; species Haliotis rubra. The sequence goes on along the minus strand of NW_025766966.1, from coordinate 508,384 downwards.
GGTTCCAGTAGGGATGACGTTTAGTGTCGTCGACCCCAATGTCACCTATAGGTGTGATATTTATATATACACGGACAGGATACAATAATTACCAGCACATTATCCAGCGAGTAGTCAAGTAGTATACACAGTATCTCCTTGTGGATAGGATGACCATATTAACTTCCCATTACATGCTCGGTGACCCCGGCATCAATGACAACTCGGTCAGCTAATGTACAACTGTCGCCAACACTCACAACACTGTGTAATTGGCTCACATGCATGAAAGATAGTGGAAGATGCCGAAGAATGACAAATGAATTATGTATTATTTTATCTTCAGGGGTCCAATATTCTCAATCTATGTAGATTGTTCTCGGTCAGTCCTGGACGATGAGGATAGATAGGAATGGTTTCATCAAGAACAAAGGGTTTTTTTGGCGTCAGGAGTTTCGGTGGGGATAAAATGGAACAAAATTTGATTTCACTATATTATCAGGCCTCATGATTACATTTACACAGCGTTCAGTTTATGACTTACTCGTGTCAGTAGCTGGGTGTATGGGACTTTACGAGCTGAATGGGCCTATACACAAGACTGAACATCACCGGCCATACTTTGTGTGTTGTTTAATGTTGCGCTCAGCAATAGTCCAGCTCTGCGATGGCTGCTTGTACATGTAGTCTAAACCAGACAAACCAGTGAATGATATTATGAGCAAATACTCAGACCATTGGGGTAAATGATCAAACAAATCACCGGGCCTGACCACCGGAACAATTTGATGCCCTCTTACAACAAGCAATCAGTGCTGGGGATCAGAATGAGTTCTCAAGCTACAAGACTTATTTTCCGTGAAATATATGTGGGTATGTCATGTGCTTGTCATCAGATTCCCAACATGGCAACTGGAAAAGTATACAGGTCCACTTATGACATGACCAGGTAGTGACTTTACATTGAACAGACATCATGACATCAGGACACGTTGGCCAACTTACTAGGCAGCTGGCTTATCAAAAACCTCAGTTTCTTAAAAAGTATTTAATTATGACCATACATAAACCTAATTATATTTGGTTAATTAAGCTCTTACTGGGTCACAGGAGACACCAGACTGTAAGGCTTCACAATCTCATTATCAACGGGTGTTGTGGTAGCCTAATTGTGCAAGTGTTCGTTCATCACATTTAAGACCAAGGTTTGAATCCCCACATTGGTCAATGTGAAAAGTCCATTTCTGGTATATCCCTACCATGATGTTGCTGGAATATTGCAAAAATGGCAGAAAACCACACTCACTCACTATTAGAGTTGCAATGTCAACAAGACACAGGTTCAAATCCCAAGATAATTAGAACTTGGTAGACACGTCCACCACATTGTGAGCAATAGCTCAAGAAACTCATCGACAGCATGTAAATAATCCGTACTCTCCAACTTCCCACTCTGACAATAATTGCACCTACACCTGTAAGAGAATACCTCCAATCTGTTGCCAACCCAAACTCTATATTGTTAGTATGCCCTGGGTGACATATTTATGTGAATAGTTTGAGGACAAAGACAACTGCGTCTGCTCCATGCTGCTTCAGATGCTTGAACCATCTCGGGGACACAGCCCTACATACCAGCACTGTCCAGTCAGAAGGAATGAGGGCAATGTCCAGTATGTACAGACAGTGAGCCACACCGGCCAGCTGGATGACCAGGGAATGTCCATGTTGTGGTCACCTGTCTATCCTGAAGGCCAGATCAACACAGGTCACTGTCCTTATCATGTCCATGTAGCAGTATCTGGCTATGTCGTGTCGGAGATAAGATATACCTGGCATGTATAGACATGGGTGCCAGCACGGACAGGAGGGTCTGAGTTGGTGAGACAGTGAAAGAGACAGCACCATATAGCAGGAATGAGTGATTGAGTGAGTGAGTGAGTGACAATATCATAAATGGGAACGGTTGACCTGGTCAGAGAGTAGGCAAGTGATTACCTGCGTGAGTGAGTGAGTGAGTGAGTGAGTGAGTGACAGTATCATAAATGGGAATGGGTGACCTGGCCAGTGAGTAGGCAAGTGATTACCTGAGTGAGTGGTTGAGTGAGTGAGTAAGCATACCATAGATGAGAATGGGTGACTGGGACAGTGATTAGGCAAGTGATTGCATAAGTGAGTGATATAGCAACAATATTATTATGAATGGGAATGTGTGACTTGACTAGAGAGTGGGCCAGTGATTGAGAGAATGACTGAGTGACAGACAATAACCTAGACAACAGGTATGATTGTGATGTGTGATTAGGCTAAAGAGTGAGCAGGTGAAAGAGCGAGTAAACGTTTGTGTAAAACAGGTTCAATGACATTCTGAACAACATGATTATTTTCATTGGGTCATTTGAACATGAAATGTGAGATATTAACTATACTTTAGTTTACAGCAACACACATATATGTGATGAGGTGCTGACAGATAAAAAATCATGGTCCAACCATTCCTGGATTCAAACCCCATGACCAGCAGATCCTGGCACAGAATGCTGCTGCTCCTTCAGGAACCTGCGCTCCTGTACCTATGTATGTAATTACATCATTTGATAATACACTGTGACAGGAGTGACAGGATAAAATATCACAAACTTGGTTATATGAAATATACATTTCATTTACATGATAATTTACTTCTTTAGAGCGACTATGCTTGTCGTAAGAGGTGACTAACGGGATCAGGTGGTCAGGCTCACTGACTTGGTTGACACATGGCATCAGTTCCCAATTGAGCTGATCGATGCTCATGCTGTTGATCACTGGATTGTCTGGTCAAGCTCGATTATTTACAGACTGCCGCCATATTAGCTGGAATATTGCTGAGTGCGGCATAAAACTAAACTCACTCACTCACTTCTTTAGAAATTCTGCTTCACATGAAACACCATGTACAAGTTGGCAAAAATGTAGGCAACAATAAATGGTAACGCATGGACAAACTCTGTTTATTGAATACACAGGCACCAGTTGTGAGTAGGATGTCCCACCATACTTACCATTATTCCACCTAAACTAAAACACTGAATAACTGAGATGAGCTCAGCGCATGCAACAATATGGAGAACAGAACCCAGGTCTTCAGCATGACAAGGATATGCTTTAATCACTAGGCTACCATGGATAGAATCTCTCTACTGAGAAACAAACACTTTCACAGGATATTAACTGTGGATACCTAGATATAACAACAGATCCTGATCCTGTTTCTAATGTAACATATTGAAAAGCAAGAACAAAAATCACAAAAAGATAAGAATTTGTGGAAATTTGAGAAATCAGTGCTTCCGTGAAATATATTTTTTTAGTTAAGTCTAAATAAGGCCATGCAGAACCAGGAAGTGTGACAGGCCATGTTGACTTGAGTTAACCACATACAAACATCAGTATTTGACCTCTATTTCATCAAAACAGGGAAGCTATGAAAATCCTGATAAGAGAGCAAAAGTCACATTTCATGCTACAATGCATATTTGAATAATTTTCTTGACAATAATACAATGTGAAAATGCCTAAATGGAAAAAAATATGGAACAAATACTAAATATAAGTCTTCAGCGTCAACAAACAGAGGAACAATTGAGAAAGAATAAGAGCCTATTGAGAAGAATTCCATCTTGACATCCCAGGCAGTTCCTGACACGGAGCTGTGAGATGCTTGTCATTTCAAGAAGCTTGGAAGCCTGAAGGCAATATTAAGATAGGAAGTGAGTGAGTAGAAGTTGTTTTATGCTTCAGTTTCTATAGTGACAGCTTCTTGAGTCTGGGCCTGGCAAGTGGTTGATAGTAAGAGCACTGTGAATGCTGGTCAGGTTTGATGGTAGTAAATCAGTCTTCACACATTGGAAGAATCTGTTTTTCTTTATAGTCTGCTCTTATGACAAACAAGAGGTAATTATGCCCAATACCGTTTGGAAAAATATTTGTTCCTGAAAACAAAAACAATTTCTGGATACTGTAGGACGTTCTGGTAAAACAACACACATACAAGAGTTCTGCTAATATGTTCACAGAAAAAAGTGTATCTTATGAGACAGTGATGTAATATTCCATAAAAAACATCCCAGTCTCAAAAATATTAAATGGGCATTCAACTGACAAAATTGACAGATCATAACAAGGTTATGATGAATGTTGAAGAAACAAAATCAAGTGATTACCTGAGCGAATGAGTGAGTGACACTATCATAAATGGGAATGGGTGACCTGGCCAGAGAGTAGGCAAGTGATTACCTGAGTGAGTGAGAGTATCATAAATGGGAATGGGTGAGCTGGCCATAGAGTGGGTAAGTGATTACTTGATTGATTGAGTGATTGAGTGAGTGAAAGTATCATAAATGGGAACGGGTGACCTGGTCAGAGAGTAGGCAAGTGATTACCTGAGTGAGTGAGTGAGTGAGTGAGTGAGAGTATCATAAATAGGAATGGGTGACCTGGTCAGAGAGTAGGCAAGTGATTACCTGAGTGAGTGAGTGAGTGAGTGAGTGACACTATCATAAATGGGAATTGGTGACTTGGTCAGAGAGTAGGAAAGTGATTACCTGAGTGAGTCACAGTATCATAAATGGGAATGGGTGACCTGGTCAGAGAATAGGCAAGCAATTACCTGAGAGAGTGAGTGAGTGAGTGAGAGTATCATAAATGGGAACGGGTGACCTGGTCAGAGAGTAGGCAAGTGATTACCTGAGTGAGTGAGTGAGCATACCATAGATGAGAATGGGTGACTGGGATAGTGATTAGGCAAGTGATTGCATGAGTGATTTAGCAACAGTGTTATAAATGGGAATGTGTGCCCTGACTAGAGAGTAGGCCTGTGATTGAGAGAACGACTGAGTGACAGACAATAAAATAGACAGCAGGTATAAGTGTGTGATTAGGCTAAAGAGTGAGCAGGTGAATGAGCGAATAAACTTGTGTATAAAACAGGTTCAATGACATTCTGAACAACATGATTATTTTCATTGGGTCATTTGAACATGAAATGTGAGATATTAACTATACTTTAGTTTACAGCAACACACATATATGTGATGAGGTGCTGACAGATAAAAAATCATGGTCCAACCATTCCTGGATTCAAACCCCATGACCAGCAGATCCTGGCACAGAATGCTGCTGCTCCTTCAGGAACCTGCGCTCCTGTACCTATGTATGTAATTACATCATTTGATAATACACTGTGACAGGAGTGACAGGATAAAATATCACAAACTTGGTTATATGAAATATACATTTCATTTACATGATAATTTACTTCTTTAGAGCGACTATGCTTGTCGTAAGAGGTGACTAACAGGACCAGGTGGTCAGGCTCGCTGACTTGGTTGACACATGTCATCGGTTCCCAATTGCGCAGATCAATGCTCATGCTGTTGATCACTAGATTGTCTGGTCCAGACTCGATTATTTACAGACTGCCGCCATATTAGCTGGAATATTGCTGAGTGCGGCATAAAACTAAACTCACTCACTTCTTTAGAAATTCTGCTTCACATGAAACACCATGTACAAGTTGGCACAAATGTAGACAACAATAAATGGTAACCGCATGGACAAACTCTGTTTATTGAATACACAGGCACCAGTTGTGAGTAGGATGTCCCACCATATTTATCATTATTCCACCTAAACTAAAACACTGAATAACTGAGATGAGCTCAACGCATTGCAACAATATGGAGAACAGAACCAAGGTCTTCAGCATGACAAGGATATGCTTTAATCACTAGGCTACCATGGATAGAATCTCTCTACTGAGAAACAAACACTTTCACAGGATATTAACTGTGGATACCTAGATATAACCTCAGATCCTGATCCTGTTTCTAATGTAACATATTGAAAAGCAAGAACAAAAATCCCCAAAAATAAGAAATTGTGGAAATTTGAGAAATCAGTGCTTCCGTGAAATATATTTTTTAGTTAAGTCTAAATAAGGCCATGCAGAACCAGGAAGTGTGACAGGCCATGTTGACTTGAGTTAACCACATACAAACATCAGTATTTGACCTCTATTTCATCAAAACAGGGAAGCTATGAAAATCCTGATAGGAGAACAAAAAGTCACATTTCATTCTACAATGCATATTTGAATAATTTTCTTGACAATAATACAGTGTGAAAATGCCTAAATGGAAAAAATATGGAACAAATACTAAATATAAGTCTTCAGCGTCAACAAACAGAGGAACAATTGAGAAAGAATAAGAGCCTATTGAGAAGAATTCCATCTTGACATCCCAGGCAGTTCCTGACACGGAGCTGTGAGATGCTTGTCATTTCAAGAAGCTTGGAAGCCTGAAGGCAATATTAAGATAGGAAGTGAGTGAGGGGAAGCTGTTTTATACTTCAGTTTCTATAGTGACAGCTTCTTAAAGTCTGGGCCTGGCAAGTGGTTGATAGTAAGAGCACTGTGAATGCTGGTCAGGTTTGATGGTAGTAAATCAGTCTTCACACATTGGAAGAATCTGTTTTTCTTTATAGTCTGCTCTTATGACAAACAAGAGGTAATTATGCCCAATACCAGTGTAGGAAAGATGTAGAAAATCTAGCCTGTCCACAGGACTGGCAGGTCAAATTTTTTACCAGTCCTGCCAAAATCTAGCCTGTCCTCCAAATATAAATAAAACACCTTCGGCAGTAAATATTCAAAAAGGTTATAATCATTATATATATGTCAATGGTTTTCATAATCAGCAATGTATATTATATGTCATGAATAAGTGATAATTATGTTTTAATTATGTTTGATTTTGTGGTAGCATGTGACCTTTAAGACATATTTAGGGTCTGGTAAAAGATGGAGAACTGTAGACAAATTCTGGCCCTGAAGAGGACACTCTTAAATGTCTGGGCAAGGATAAAGATTAAAGGCACATAATCATTTTTCCTAAATTTAACCACTGACTTTATAACTGATATCATCACTATGAATCTCAAATTAAATTTTATCAGTAAATCCAAACTGTTCCCAAAGCCATGAAATCTCAGGACAATCGGAGGGTCTCCAGTGTTAGGCCAGGTCAGGTCCCAGTAGGTGTGCTGCTATCTGTAACACGATCGGGACACAGGTGATTAATTACCAGCAGTGGTCAGGACAGTAGCTGGTCATCCAGTGGCCAGCCTGAATGGCTGACCTCACCACCATCCCCACAGCAGACGCTGACAAACACAATCTTCAGCCCTTCTCCTCCCTTGGTGAGACACACTTTGTCATCTTATCAACAGGTCCACTGGACTCTGTCTTCCTGGGAGACTTGGCCCAGCAGTACACGAACCCATAGTGTCATTTGATCAAGAGGTGATGAAGATGTATTTAGCCCTTCAGTTCAGTGTCCATGTCAAAGTATTAAAGTCTGCTGTGTGTGGAGAGAGTCATTGTCTCCAATCAACAGGTTTGTTTGCTCATCACTACCCTACAGACATGTCAGTTTATTAACTCAAGATGCCTGTTGAGATGGGAGACTGTTCCTGTTTGTCTTACCCACGGTTGATTGTTTCACATTGACCTGCAAGGGCTAACGGTCCGGTCCGGTTGGTTGGGTCAGCCGATAGTCCTCCTTATGACCCTACAAACACTTATCACAGAATATCATCATTTAATCACAGTATCTCCACCATGCTGGCCGGGGTTAACAGCATGGCTGTCTAGACAGTAGACTTAAAATCATTTACTGACTAAGATTAACACCACAGTATTGTACAATCAGGATGGTGTTTTTACTTAAAGTAAGAGTAAAGTCCAAAGCAGTTGGTTACAGTAGTAAACAGGCATTGTACTGACTCCTGAACCAGGTGAGTCATGGACTCAAACTCAATGGATTCTGGCATTCACAAGGGATGTAACTCTACATAGATTCTGGCATTCACAAGGGATGTAACTCTACATAGATTCTGGCATTCACAAGGGATGTAACTCTATAGAGAAACTTCTGGTGCTGTAGGCTGGGCCATAAATGTCCCTAAATAGCGCTTGTACACTTATACACATAATGCTTTATTATGACCAATAATTTGCTACACTCTCTAAAAAAGAACAATTCCTAATAATTTTCACAAACAGAAGTCCTGAATTAATTTTCAAAATATGTCACCATCTTTACAACTTTAAATGAATTCTATATATTACCATTATAAGTCTCTTCATATATTATTTCCATGTCATTATACCACATGATTTCTAAAAAAATTGTTATAATGTGCATCATTTTTGTGTGAAATGTATCTATATTTCTTGTACCTGCTGTCTTTATATTTGTAGTTTATAGAATATTGCCACTGTTTCTTCATGGAATGCTATGCAATAAATATCTTATCATATCTTATCTAGCATTTAATGTATATGTTGTGAGTGAGTAAGTGATTGGGTGGAGTAAATATGCTTAAAACAATATCATATTGTAGCATATTTGCTGAAAAGCAGCAGAAAAGCTTGAAGAAATGCATGTCACTGAAATTTGCCACTTTTACAAGTAGAACACACAGGTGTTGACAGGGAAAGGATCATGATCAAAGTAAAACTGGGATAAAAACCAATGACAAGCAGATCCTGGCATACAAAGGGATGCAACTCAAGAAATGTTTTGCAGTGCCATGGGTCATTGTTCCAGAATGATCCCAACTGGTGCTCTCCTTCTAAATGGACAGTCCTGTAGGCCTACAGCCGTTGAAAGACTTACCATTCAGGACAAACCTATCTGTCATCAAGAACACCTAACATGCCGTCCAGTACATGCCGTCTTCTGCAATTATGCGGTCAAAAGGGCAACAGATCTGTTGTGGTGATGGACAGCAGATGGAGACAGAGTGATGAGAAATGTTCCGCCATTATCTCTACTTGTCATCTGCTGTGGTACAAGACAACAGTCTGTTGCTGTGTTTGTGCTGTGTAGTGTTCAGAAACAGTGGCTGGTATCTCTGTCTCTAAGTTACCTCTGGTACACAGCCCTATCCCAGGTTTCAGCAGTGGCTGGTAGATGGTTGAGTCTGGACCAGATAATCCTGTGATTGATATTGCGATCAGCAATCACTGTCCAAGGACACACAATCAACCAAGTGAATGAGTGAGTGACCAGAAGACAGCACAAATGGGCTTCACATTGTACCATGTGGGGAATCAACACATACCTTCGGCATGACAAATGAAACTTGAGCCACTAAAATACCCAACCACCCCAATCAACCAAGTGACTGTATCTGACCATCTGATGCACTTGGTAACATCTTACATCCATCATAGGTTGCTCGCTGAGAAGATCTGGGTTCAAATTGGTCTTCAGCAACCCATGCTTGTTGAAAGAGGTGACTAACGGGATATATTTGATACAAACCCATTGGGGCATAGATAGATGCTCATGCTGTTGATCACTGGATTGTCTGGTCTAGACTTGATTATTTACAGACCGCCGCCATATAGCTGGAATGTTGCTGAGTGCAGCATTAAACAGCAAACAAAGAAAACGTATGTTGCTGGATGTTGTCATGGGTTGAGACTGTAGTGATGGAATATTGTTGTGTGGATTTCAGCAATATTGCAGCAACAGGGATAGGCAGCAAGTATTTGTATCTTACATATGACTTCAGTGTCTCTGATGCGAGAACGCAATGCTTCTACCAATATACAGACACGAAACACCCATTTCTTCCAGAAAACTTAAAAAGCATACATAGCATACACACACAGTAATTTCACATGCATAAAACAACCACATGGTAATATGTTTTCAATAAAGTCCCATTAAGTACCATTTGCACATTATCTGACTTATTTGCATTCATGAAGCTTATTGTAAAATAGTGCAATAACCTTAACAAAGGGCCCAGCACTGAGTTTCCTGATCACCAGAAGTAATTTACTGATATTGAACTGTGATGAAGTATGGAACAGGGGTTGTTCAGGGCAAGTAGGGGACAGCCTACAGTTAATTCAAGTACACAATCAAGATGGGCACCTAAGATGGGCAATCCAAGCCAAGGTCAGACGGTCTTACTGTTAATGTAAAGGCATGCTGATGAGTTGATGGTAGAATACATGACTCCACTGATGGGAAGCCACAATAAATTATGGTTTTATGGATGAATCAGGCCTATCACTACAAAAAGGGAAAGACATATAATTTCTATGTAGAGGATAATTTTGTTTGATTTTTCTACCTTATTTTTTTAAAATGAACTCAAATCAACACTGACCCAAAATAATATTTTCTTCTTTTTTTTCGCTCCTGTGTTGTAATATTGGTCAAGTAAATCTGGTAGATTTGTAGACGTGTACGCCGTGTTACGTAGTGTACACAGGGAGAGTGTATCGGAGAAGTGCACATCTGGCCGCTGCCCAACACATAGCTTCCTCCTCTACAACGGAGCCTGTCACAACAGGTGTGAACCACTCGCTAAGCCGCCAGCATCCTCTGTTTGTTACATTACATCCCAGCTTTCATCACCTCTCAGACCCCACCCTCCCACTTCCTGTATCCTCCCCCTCCCCTTTCCCCACCCAGACTGACGAGATTCCAGGTGAGACAAGTGTAATCAGGTCAGGAGTCTGAGTGGGGTTTGAGTCTAAGCGTTCAGCATCACAACTGTTTATCAAGTTAGAGTCTTACGTTTGTTTGTTGTTTAAAGCTGCACTCAGCACAATTCCAGCTATATGGCGGCAGTCTGTAAATAATGGAGTTTGATAAGACAATCCAGTGATCAACAGCATGAGCATTGATCTAATCAATGAGAATACAATGACAGGTGTCAACCAAGTCAGAGTGCCTGACTACCTGATCCCGTTAGTCGCCTCTTACAACAAGCATGGGTTGCTGAAGGCCAATTCTAACCCAGATCTTCACGAAGTCTGAAGTCTGGAGTTTTAGGTTAATGGATTATCAACTGTGAAAGTTACATAACCATTAGTATGTCCATGTATGTTTCTACATCATGTCTGGGTACCTATCATGTCACTATTTGTATTATACGATGATTCAACACAAAACTGGGACCCTGCTCCCTGGTGTGGTCTTTTCAGTGAATGAGTGAGTGAGTGAGTTGTGTTTTATGCCGCTTTTAGCAATATTCCAGCAATATCACGGTTGGGGACACCAGAAATGGGCTTCACACATTGTACCCATGTGGGGAATCGAACCAGTGTCTTTGCCGTGACGAGCGAACGCTTTAACCACTAGGCTACCCCACAGCCCCTGTGGTCTTTTCAAGCCTGGAATGTGTGAGTGAGTGTTTCAGCATACTTCCAGACATATCACAACTCAGGACACAGTGGGATTCTCAAACTGTACCCAAGTGGGACTCAAACCCTTGTCTGCGGTGTCACAAACAAACACCTCACCACCAGAACCACCATGCAACTAGTACAGAAATTCATGGAATTTTATAAGAGAACAAATTACTCAAATGTTCAGTTTGTTTCTGTTTTAAATATAATTTTCAATATAGTCCTTAACAGAACTCAATGTGACTGATCCATCCATATATCCTTATGTCTACACATTGTGGTCATCAACAGATGAAACATGCTGATAGTCTCCTCACTGGCATCTTGTCATGGGATGAACACAGTTCTCCTGTCCATTAGCAGAACACCAACATCGCCATATGTTTCTTGTAGACACCATCTTATCTCAACAACAGGGATCTCATTATTTTGCTTACAGCACGGAGCTAGCCTTAATCTGTTGACCGAACTCCTTGAACAGATACATCACATCGGAACTGGTGGTCACAAAAGTAACAACACAAACAACACCAACTACTTGCCCTAGTTTAAAGACTGTGTCCGGGTCTGTCCCAGTTCAAGGAGCTCCAGAACCTGCTAGTGGTGTTTATCTGGGGGTACCCAGAGTCTGCCATAGTTACAGGGGTGGGGGTGGGGAGGGGAGGTGCCCAGTGTCCACCCTTGTTACAGGGCGGGGAAGGTGGTGTGATACCTAGTGACTGCCCTTGCTACAGGTCCGGGAAGGTGGTGGAGGAGGTGCCCAGTGTCCACCCTTGTTACAGGGCGGGGAAGGTGGTGTGATACCTAGTGACTGCCCTGCCCGAGGAGGTTGCTACAGTGTTCCAGGTCGGGAAGGTGGTGGAGGAGGTGCCCAGTGCCTACCCTACTTCTAGAGGGTTGGGTGCAGTGCTCATGTCTGTCCTAGTTACAGGGGGCACCAATGATTAGAGAGGGGTACCATGTCTGCCCTAGTTACATGGGGCACCAGTGGTGAGGGAGGGTACCATGTCTGCCCTAGTTACAGGGGGCACCTGTGTTGAAAGAGGGGTACCATGTCTGCCCTAGTTACAGGAGGCACAGTAGTGAGGGAGGGTACCATGTCTGCCCTAGTTACATGGGGCACCAGTGGTGAAGGAGGGTACCTTGTCTGTCCTAGTTACATGGGGCACCAGTGGTGAAGGAGGGAACCTTGTCTGCCCTAGTTACAGGGGGCACCAGTGTTGAAAGAGGGGTACCATGTCTGCCCTAGTTACAGGGGGCACCAGTGGTGAGGAGAGGGGTACCATGTCTGCCCTAGTTACATGGGGCACCAGTGGTGAAGGAGGGTACCTTGTCTGTCCTAGTTACATGGGGCACCAGTGGTGAAGGAGGGAACCTTGTCTGTCCTAGTTACATGGGGCACCAGTGGTGAAGGAGGGTACCATGTCTGCCCTAGTTACATGGGGCACCAGTGGTGAGGGAGGGGTACCATGTCTGCCCTAGTTACATGGGGCACCAGTGCTGAGAGAGAGATACCATGTCTGCCCTAGTTACAGGGGGCACCAGTGGTGAGGGAGGGGTACCATGTCTGCCCTAGTTACAGGGGGCACAGTGGTGAGAGAGGGTACCATGTCTGCCCTAGTTACAGGGGGCACCATGGTGAGGGAGGGGTACCATGTCTGCCCTAGTTACATGGGGCACCAGTGCTGAGAGAGTGATACCATGTCTGCCCTAGTTACAGGGGGCACCATGGTGAGGGAGGGGTATCATGTCTGCCCTAGTTACAGGGGGCACCATGGTGAGGGAGGGGTACCATGTCTGCCCTAGTTACAGGGGGCACCAGTGGTGAGGGAGGGGTACCATGTCTGCCCTAGTTACATGGGGCACCAGTGCTGAGAGAGTGATACCATGTCTGCCCTAGTTACAGGGGCCACCAGTGCTGAGAGAGGGTACCATGTCTGCCCTAGTTACAGGGGGCACCAGTGCTGAGAGAGGGTACCATGTCTGCCCTTGTTACAGGGGGCACCATGGTGGGGAGGGGTACCATGTCTGCCCTAGTTACAGGGGGCACCATGGTGAGGGAGGGGTACCATGTCTGCCCTAGTTACAGGGGGCACCAGTGGTGAGGGGGGGTACCTTGTCTGTCCTAGTTACATGGGGCACCAGTGGTGAAGGAGGGTACCTTGTCTGTCCTAGTTACAGGGGGCACCAGTGGTGAGGGGGAGGGTACCATGTCTGCCCTAGTTACATGGGGCACCAGTGCTGAGAGAGTGATACCATGTCTGCCCTAGTTACAGGGGGCACCAGTGGTGAGGGAGGGGTACCATGTCTGCCCTAGTTACCCTAGTTACAGGGGGCATGTCTGCCCTGGTGCACCAGTGCTGAGAGAGGATACCATGTCTGCCCTAGTTACAGGGGCACCAGTGCTGGTGAGGAGGGTACCATGTCTGCCCTAGTTACAGGGGGCACCATGGTGAGGGAGGGCACCATGTCTGCCCTAGTTACAGGGGGGCACCATGGTGAGGGGAGGGGTACCATGTCTGCCCTAGTTACAGGGGGCACCATGGTGAGGGAGGGCACCATGTCTGGTTACTAGGGGGCACCATGGTGAGGAGGGGTACCATGTCTGCCCTAGTTACAGGGGGCACCATGGTGAGGGAGGGTACCATGTCTGCCCTAGTTACAGGGGGCACCATGGTGAGGGAGGGGTACCATGTCTGCCCTAGTTACAGGGGGCACCATGGTGAGGAGGGGTACCATGTCTGCCCTAGTTACAGGGGGCACCAGTGGTGAGAGAGGGTACCATGTCTGCCCTAGTTACAGGGGGCACCAGTGCTGAGAGAGGGATACCATGTCTGCCCTAGTTACAGGGGGCACCAGTGGTGAGGAGAGGGTACCATGTCTGCCCTAGTTACAGGGGCACCAGTGGTGAGGGAGGGTACCATGTCTGCCCTAGTTACAGGGGGCACCATGGTGAGGGAGGGGTACCATGTCTGCCCTAGTTACAGGGGGCACCATGGTGAGGGAGGGGTACCATGTCTGCCCTAGTTACAGGGGGCACCATGGTGAGGGAGGGGTACCATGTCTGCCCTAGTTACAGGGGGCACCAGTGGTGAGGGAGGGTACCATGTCTGCCCTAGTTACAGGGGGGCACCAGTGCTGAGAGAGTGGGTACCATGTCTGCCCTAGTTACATGGGGGCACCAGTGGTGAGGGAGAGGGTACCATGTCTGCCCTAGTTACAGGGGGCACCATGGTGAGGGAGGGGTATCATGTCTGCCTTAGTTACAGGGGGCACCATGGTGAGGGAGGGGTACCATGTCTGCCCTAGTTACAGGGGGCACAGTGGTGAGGAAGGGTACCATGTCTGCCCTAGTTACAGGGGGCACAGTGGTGAGGGAGGGTACCATGTCTGCCCTAGTTACAGGGGGCACCAGTGGTGAGGAAGGGGTACCATGTCTGCACTATATCAGGGGGGTGGGGATGATGAAGAGGTCTTGTGTCTGCTCTACTTACAGGGGTGTGGTGTACTAGATAAAGTGGACCAGGTCATTTGTTTTACCTGGCTACAGATGGGCTCAGTGACGTTTGTTTTGGCCTGGAATCTGGCAGCATGCGCAGAATTATGTTACATTTACGTTGGAGAGCTCTGCCAATCAGGAAGCAAAGGCTTCTTTGATGGCCGACACCTGTAAATACACAAACTAGGTCGATAAACATGGGCAACGAGGAACAAACGCCTTGATCATCAACAGTTATCACTTGAGATTAATGTCACCAAGTACAACTATTTCACACAATGTTGCACTAACACTACAGAACTAACATCTCTCAGAGAAGGAATATGATCCATTACCAGAATATCACAATGAGAGTTCTTCCCATCTTGGAAAATGTAGGTTACCAAGGGAACATTACATCAATTTTTTCAGGTCTAAGTCAATATGATATTAAAAGAAGTTTACAAAACCCTGGATGTAGTCGAGTCTCAAGGAAGAGGAGATCATCTCATTTCATGTTTTACTATGGGTGGGATGTGCCCACAGGATATCCATGTCAAAATTTGACGTAATGTCTTTGTTGAAATAAATTTGGACATCATTCTCTGTCAAAACAGATATGGGAAATTTAAGATTTGCCTTCATGGAGAAAAAAATAAAAGAACTTCATTTCCAGGAGGCATGCAGAGGATGTGGAGCTGTGAAAACAGCACGTTTTTGTTACAGAGAGGTGCTTGAGTGTTGAATAAGAAGGATGAGTAGGACTTGAATATTTGATTTAATGTTTTGATTATCCACCACAGTCATCATGTGACTCATAGCACGGCTTTTTCTCTCTTAAATAACGTAAAATGTTTCCAACATTAAATATCAAGGATTTTATGTTCATTGTGCTTCAGGTGTTTTTAATGTTCTAAAATGGAATAAAAATATTATGCTGCTATATATTTAACTGACATTGATTTGTTTAACATTTTAAAACATTATCATGATGTGATTCTGTCACTATATAATGTAGCAACTTGAGTATGATAATGTCATTCTGACACTGTATCACCTAGGCAACTAAGTATCATGATGTCATTCTGACACTGTATCACCTAGGCAACTAAGTATCATAATGTCATTCTGACACTGTATCACCTAGGCAACTAAGTATCATGTCATTCTGACACTGTATCACCTAGGCAACTAAGTATCATGATGTCATTCTGACACTGTATCACCTAGGCAACTAAGTATCATAATGTCATTCTGACACTGTATCACCTAGGCAACTAAGTATCATAATGTCATTCTGACACTGTATCACCTAGGCAACTAAGTATCATGATGTCATTCTGTCACTGTATCACCAAGGCAACTAAGTATCATGATGTCATTCTGTCCCTATATCATCAAGGCAACTAAGTATCATAATGTCATTCTGACACTGTATCACCTAGGCAACTAAGTATCATGATGTCATTCTGACACTGTATCACCTAGGCAACTAAGTATCATAATGTCATTCTGACACTGTATCACCTAGGCAACTAAGTATCATGATGTCATTCTGTCACTGTATCACCAAGGCAACTAAGTATCATGATGTCATTCTGTCACTGTATCACCAAGGCAACTAAGTATCATGATGTCATTCTGTCCCTATATCATCAAGGCAACTAAGTGTCATGATGTCATTCTGTCACTATATAATGTAACAACTTGAGAATGATAATGTCATTCTGACATTGTATCACTTAGGCAACTAAGTATCATGATGTCATTCTGTCACTGTATAATGTAGCAACTTGAGTATGATAATGTCATTCTGACATTGTATCACTTAGGCAACTAAGTATCATGATGTCATTCTGTCACTGTATCACCTAAGCAACTAAGTATCATGATGTCATTCTGTCACTGTATCACCAAGGCAACTAAGTATCATGATGTCACCATTCTGTCACTGTATCACCTAAGCAACTAAGTATCATGATGTCATTCTGTCACTGTATCACCAAGGCAACTAAGTATCATGATGTCATTTTGTCCCTATATCACCAAGGCAACTAAGTATCATGATGTCATTCTGTCCCTATATCACCAAGGCAACTAAGTATCATGATGTCATTCTGTCCCTATATCACCAAGGCAACTAAGTAACAGTGCACTCTGTATCACCTAGGCAATTGTGACACTGTACCATCTGGGCAACTATTAAAATGCTTTTCTGTATCACCTTGGCAACTGAATGTAAGGATAAAAGCGATCTTGCTGCAACACTGTCTCTATCAGTCTATTGTATGTTTAAGTGTTTGTATATTTCATTTCATATACAAACTTTCCTCCCATAAAATACCAGCATTTCTTTAGAACTGTATATCAATTACTGTCCCATTTTCCTCCCAAGGACAGCAACACTAGACATTTTCCTCTTACAATGTCTGCTCATCAGGAATGTTTGATGGGTATTTATACCCGAATTCATCCACACAAAGGTCTCTTCCTTCCTAGTGTGTATACTACACATATTTCACAGTGGCTGAACGTGAGACATGAGACATGACAAGAGACATCAGCACTCCGTGACTGACTTAATATACTTATATTCATACGCTGATTTATGTTCAGCGTGAGAAGTCACATGTTAATGGCTCACAAGAGATGGCGGGAACTCCTTCTGTAAAGTAATAACACACCGTATTACCATAATACCACAACAAGTTTCAAAAGTGAAAATTTAAAGAACGTTAAATAATCTCTTACTTGATTCTCAATCATTCTCATTGAATTTAGTCAATTCAATTAATATATCTATATAAAAAAAGTAATAACTTAAGAAATGCACAATAAAAAATGCAATTTTTTGTGAAGATATTAAATAAATGATCATATATTCTTGAGATTGTCCCTGCAAATATGTCAGCTTTTGTATCATGTGACGATCATGTGACGTAAATGCCACCGCTGTGAGACAAACAAACAAGTATTGTGAGGCTGGAGCTGTATGTCTGAGATGGCACAGTGGTGACAGTCGTGGAATGTAAGCACATAGGGGCTCATGGGTGGAGTCTCCCATCAACCAGAGAGCAATGACCATATCATAATTACCAGCACAAACCCCATAAGATAACAATATTTCTTGGATGACATGTCAGACTACTACAAACCTTGGACATGTGGCAATCTGAATACCAATATGCAGCAGTCTGAGCACCAACATGCAGCAATCTGAGCAGCAACATGAAGCAATGTGGGTACCAACATGAGGCAGTCTGAGCACCAACATGAGGCAGTCTGAGCACCAACATGAGGCAATCTGAGCACCAACATGAAGCAATGTGAGCACCAACATGAGGCAGTCTGAGCACCAACATGAGGCAATCTGAGCACCAACATGAAGCAATGTGGGTACCAACATGAGGCAGTCTGAGCACCAACATGAAGCAATGTGGGTACCAACATGAGGCAGTCTGAGCACCAACATGCAGCAATCTGAGCACCAACATGAAGCAATGTGGGTACCAACATGAGGCAGTCTGAGCACCAACATGAGGCAATCTGAGCACCAACATGAAGCAATGTGGGTACCAACATGAGGCAGTCTGAGCACCAACATGAGGCAATCTGAGCACCAACATGAAGAATGTGGGCAAGCACCAACATGCAGCAACCAACATGAAGCAAGGCAGTCTGAGCACCAACATGAGGCAATCTGAGCACCAACATGAAGCAATGTGGGTACCAACATGAGGCAGTCTGAGCACCAACATGAAGCAATCTGAGCACCAACATGAAGCAATGTGGGTACCAACATGAGGCAGTCTGAGCACCAACATGAAGCAATCTGAGCACCAACATGAAGCAATGTGGTCTACCAACATGAGGCAATCTGAGCACCAACATGAAGCAATGTGGGTACCAACATGAGGCAGTCTGAGCACCAACATGCAGCAATCTGAGCACTAACATGAAGCAATGTGGGCACCAATCTGGCATGTGGCAATCTGAGCACCAACATGAAGCAATGTGGGTACCAACATGAGGCAATCTGAGTACCAACATGAGGCCATCCGAGTACCAACATGCAGCAATCTGAGCACCAACATGAAGCAATGTGGGTACCAAAATGAGGCAATCTGAGCAGAAACATGAGGCAATCTGGGTACCAACAAGAGGCAATCTGAGCACCAACATGCAGCAACCAACATGAAGCAATGTGGGTACCAACATGAGGCTATCTGAGCACCAACATGTGACAATCTGAATACCAACATGAGGCAATGTGGCAATCTGGGTATCAACATGGTCTTCATCCACAAAGTGATCATAGAGACATGACCATCATAGCGCTTAAGGATTGTTTTAATTCTAACAGTTCGGTGTTTCTATTCCCATATTTTGTCACTGAATCACAAAATCATTTATATTCCTTCATATACATCTGCCATATGTGACGTTACCAATCAACATCTGGCAGTTCTCCTCAAGAATCTCTATGATTCTGTAACATCCATCCAGACAACCTCAACAAATGTTTGTGGCAACAGCTTCAGCCATTATGTAATGATAACAAAGTGTCCTATGTTGTTATGGATTGACACAATGTGTAACACTAGATTTCAGATGTAACAGCTGCAAATTATGGTATTATACAAACAACACAGATGAAGTATTCAGATGTATCTGTAAGCAATGCAAGTTTACATCTTTGTGTTCCCTCTATGATTATAGACAGAAATTATCATGCCAGTAGAGTTTTGGTGGGTAGTGGGACGAAACCAGGCATCTTTCAACACCCACTTTGGGTACAGGTCGTATGACTTCTGGGTTCCGATCCACAAAGCTTTCGGAGCGCTATGACATTCGTAAGCCTATGGTGTACAACAGAGTTACGACAGGTTGTAAAGTTACGAATACTTTGTGAATCGGGACCCTGGTTACATCATGTATTCCTGGCAACTAATCAGAATAACACTATTAAAGGTATTTCAATACATTACAAAAACACATGTCAAAAACACAAACACCATTCAGTCTCTTTGAATAGTAATGCTTGTCCAAAGTATAAAGTGAATCTAGAATGTCAAAATATACTAAAGTGAAATCAGCTGTTTCTATTACCCTTAAAGACTATTTTCATGAACTACACACACAATGAGCGTCAATAAAGTGTGTTAATGTCCTGGGAATAATAGAAGAAGGAGTGCCTCCCCAGGAACGTGTCCACAGTGCTACATAGCCATGTCACAATATTATAAACATTGGCTACCCCCTACATACCATTGTCAATACTATGTCACCCATAATCATGAAGGAAAATAACAGGATAGAGGCCGACCCGCTAAGTACGTCCTGATGTGTGGACTACACACCATCTTTACAAGTTTCTGTGTGAGTATCTGGGCCATGAAAGCTTATTACTTCCGATTGCCATATTTCATTGTGCGTGCTTCAAACTCAGAGACATATGCTGTATGCTTGGTTGATATTGTTCAAAGATACAGACATATATGTATCGATATATGCTGGAGTCATGTTTCTTTTTCATTGGCACAAAGAAAGGATGTTAAACATATTTCACACTTTTTCTTGAGACTGACTTTAATTGAAAATCAGTAGACTATACTAGACCGATGTATCTTTGTACTCCATTATAATACGCACTGAGAGTCACATCCATAAAATACATGGATATTTGTAAAGGTACAGATGTCAAAACTGTTAAAGTTTATCTATGAGAGAGAGAGTGAGAGAGAGAGAGAGAGAGAGAGAGAGAGAGAGATACGAAGTGAAAGAGAGGCAGTATGTGAGAGAGAAAAGTGAGAGAGTGTGAGAGAGAGAGGAAGAGAGATCACAAGAGAAAGAAAGAGGGCAAGAGAAAGAAAGTAAGAAAGAGAACAAGTGTCACTGGATCGACAGGTACACTCTTCATGTACTGGATGGTGTGTTTGCCCTGTCATAGGCTTAGAGTACATCCAGTATTTCCTATGGTGCATGTCTTACCTGAGATCGTATCTGGTACTTAGACCTGTAAACATGCGTGACGTCAACTTTCAATAACAGGAAAATGTATACAAAGTACACTTGTGTAAATATCTTTGTGGACATCCATTTCAATGAACCTTCCAGATGATATCTCATTGTCCGCAAGTGAACAGGAAAGCTGTGTAAAAACACACATACGATGAACAGTAACATAAATTTCCCACATAAATATGAGATTGGTTATAACTGTATACTTTTTCTTAGTCTTCCAATATCATGTTATTCAGCATATTTGATATTGAACATATATCTTGAACAGATCTCCAGTTTTGCAACATTATTAATTTTCAAAAGAACTAAAAAATGATTAAATGATAGAACTGACAGGTCTCAGGCCTACAGTCTGTTTTTAGTAGAACATGAGAGTAATATCTGTGTAGTTACTTTGTTGTTCCTTTTCTATCGGGGCGGTGGGGTAGTCTAGTGGTTAAAGCGTTGGCTCGTCACGCCGAAGACCCGGGTTCGAATCCCCACATGGGTACAATGAGTGAAGCCCATTTCTGGTGTTCCCCGCCGTAATATTGCTGGAATATTGCTTAAAGCGGCGTAAAACCAAACTCAGAAAAGGTCAGTCAGTCCTTTTCTATCTGTACATTTGTTAGATGTAAGGAGAGATGGTGGTTAGGTTTCCTTGGTTTATCGATTTCCAATAACTGTAACACAAAGAGATATGTAACTATTTAAGATAAAAAAATATGTAACTATTTAAGATACAAACATATTTAAGATACAGATGCCATACATTCCATGAGGTTTTACTTTCACAAAACAATGGAACGGTATGTCAAACAAATGTCTTCATTCACCATTCATTGGAGCTGACATTTGGGACAAAAAAAACAGAACACTGTGTCTCTGCAAAATCTGTTTACAAATTGCGAATAATGTCATCAAACAAAAGGAATGTTTTTTCTCAAAACAAAGCAAATTAAGTGACATTTTTTGTCACATAGTCTGTTGACCAAATCAAATTGTTCATGCATGTTTGTTATATTTGGGAGTTCATGTCAATCTCATGTTGAGATTCAACATAAATGTCAATTACTAAGTTCCCCAATGACACATGTCAATGTCCGTGACGTGTGCAATCCAATGACTGTCTACTTGCCTGTCGTAGTATTATAATGACATTCAATACAACCATCCCTGTGAGAACACACATGGTGTATGCCTCCCCAAATGGCCATTGGCGAAAATACAATTCAAAATAAACAAGTGTAGCCACACGATTAGGTCAGGGTTCAAATGTCACTGCTGAATAATGTCCATCCATGCGATCTTATTCAAACACATGTATTTGCTGGGCGTGTCATTCTGAAATTTTAAAATAACAATTCGATATTCAGTTCTTTGTAAAGGTTATTCTGTACAGATTCCTGAGGATACAACTTCTGCTTGACATGGCAGATATGCCATTGGTCAGATGTCAAAGGACAGAAGTGTCTAGAAGATGAGAAACTGGAGCTTCCAGAACAATTGTTTCAGTTGAAGATGACCCACCAGTAACAGCAACAGTTGGAAGGAAATTACATGAAGATTAACCACAGTCAATTAATTAATTTCTTTTTTTAAAGATTCTTACTTTCTAAACGCATATCTGGCTGTATGAATTTGGAAGGTTTGTCTTTGATGAGAGGATTCATCAGTGACTGACAAATTATTGCAATGTTTTTCTGTATGAACAGTTACTGTTGAAAACCTTTGGAATAAATGTAGCAAAAATTGAGGCATTGAAAGATGGAAAATGCAAATGAAAGAGATTTCCTGTTGATAAACAAGTACATGCACATAGTACGTCATTGCGAAAGAATAACCAGTCTTAAGTCTTAACTATCCTCGGAAACAAACTGGTGTAAAGGGAAAAATTGTGACAATTATAAGGATCACTGAAAATCAGTGATGACACCAGGTGTTTGGGGAAAAAGGTAAGTGGGTCTTGGCCCTACTGGTTGCAAATGCTTTTCATAAAATGTGAAAAAATTTCGAAGTATGTTTTGCTTGACGCCGCACATCGGTACTCCTGACATGCAATGGCTGGCTGTAAAGTCATGGCATAATATTTCCATTCTAATAGAATTAATTAATTACATCCCAGAAGATTTATCTCTGGCAACTGCTTGTCTCTGGAGCTGGTTACATCTGCATCGTGATTGGTCAAGAGGTCATGACCCATGTAGGGACATCTCTGGTTAGACAAGCTGGCATCTTGACACTTGATAACAAAACATATCCACAGGCAAATTTCATAGGTATCTTAACCCTTTCAGTTACAGAGCAGACAGCAAGGAGTCTACTGCAGAGGACTATGTGTGCAGGGGTGGGGGTAAGTCAAGGTTGTTCCTGTCACCCCCATCAGGAAGTGGTTGGCCTCGAGCACCATGGGGCATGTTCTGAAGGTCATGGCGTGTCAGAAAACCTAATTCAGATATTATGATGTTTTGAAGACCTAACACTTATTATTCATTTCTTGCCAGGTTATCACTGGTGATACAGGCCTTAGACTTTTATCTGTTTCATACAGTCCTCAACAGCCAACAATTCTATTTGGATGAACCTGGGATCAAAATCAGGATCAGAATATCCTGGATCTGCAAGGGGATGTAACTCTGTACACCACCATCTTCCCAGAACCAACTTAGATGAAACAAATGCAATGTCATGAAAACTACACAAAGAAGCTTACATATAGGATAAAGAGGCACCTTATCGTGGGATATTGTTTCTGTTTCTTGTTTCACAGCCATATGACAGTCTGTAAATAATTCAGTCTGTAACATACAATCCAGTGATCAATAGCATGAGCATTGATCAAAGCAATATGCATATGATGACATATCAACCAAGTCAGCGAGCCTGACCACCCGATCACGTTAGTTGCCTCTTATGACAAGCATATATTGCTGAAGACCAGATCTAACCTGGATCTTCACAGGTACCTTATCATGTGACAGACACATTCTAAGAATAAATAATCATTAATGAAGTTAAGTATTAGCTATAAATTTAAAACATCAAAGGAAATACCTTATAAATATTTCCGTGGATTTTACCTCGTTAGAATCTCAGGGTTGTTTTTAAGGGTTAAAGTTTCACAAGAATTGACATTGACCACATCAGTGCAAAACTCTTGCCTCTTATGTGGGTGGGAGGCAATATTCACTCCCCTTTAAGTGACAAATCAAAGCTAAAAATGATTCAGTAATGGGGATCTTAAGTGTTAAAAAAATTCAAATAAGTCTTGAAGAACACAAGAGAAGCTACTGGCAATTCTTTTTTGGCCATTGACAAAACTTTTGGAAAAGATATTGAGTAAAACAAGTCTTTAACATTAACTCACAAAGTTAATATCAACATAGATAGGAAGGATTAAGAATTCCTCAGAACGGAATAGAGTAGCATACAAACTTGCTACATCCGGAAGTAAATTACTGTCAACAAAGTTAAAACTCTTTTTAAATGTAGACTACTTGCATTGATGTTAGAAGTCTTCAGACAATTAAATGAGAAAAACATAACTAATACATCAGCCCTGTCAACTTCTTTAGGGGAAACATTCAAATATTTTAAGCAGTTTTACAGCATAACTGTTTCTTTTCTGAAACCAGCTCTGAACATTTTTAGAAGAAGAGAGACAAAACAGTGGGTTTTTTCCACATTTCTTTAGAAAAGTCAAAGAAACAGCGACGGTTGAAGTGTATATGTTGGCACATGTTTCACAGCAACCAGGATGTGTTTGTTGGAGAGCAACATCTATTTGTAACAACAATGTGTTTAACAGAAGTGGCAATGAGAGTCTGCACCAAGTTAAGGTGCTGGGTGCAGTTTTACAAAGCAACCATAGCGCTACGACTGTCATAAGTCCAGGGGCGATGGGGTAGCCTAGTGGTTAAAGGGTTCGCTCATCACGGCGAAGGCATGGATTCAATTCCCCACATGGGTACCATGGACAGATCCAGGAATTTTGAAAGGGGGTGGGGTGTCAGGGGTTCCGAACCCCCTGAACTGCCCCACTGGCTCCGCGAACGCAAAAACAAAACCCCCCTCTGGATCCGCCAATGGGTACAATGTGTGAAGTCCATTTCTGGTGTCCCCTGCTGTGATATTGCAGGAATATTGCTAAAAGCGGTGTAAAACCATACTCAGTCAGTCAGACATAAGTCCATTTTAAGGTACAGGACATACGATAACCTTAGCACCTTGTACATCAGGATTCTCCCTAACATCAGCAGATTTTGACTGGTTACCTTGTCCATAAAATTCCAACATCATAAATCTCAACCACAGGCTTCTGTACAACATTTAATGTCATATTTTACAGCTTTGAATATCCAAGTTCCCCCAATGCTGACAACCTTTCGACGTCACTCAGAGCTTGTACTACCACTCCTATAAACAGAGTCGCTGGCGTGTATTTCTGGTCGACAGAATGAAATATTGAGACATTTAGGTGAAAATGTTGCACTTAAAAGACCCTTAAATGAATACAACAAGGGATAATAATCCAGTTACTCTAAATAGCTGACATCTTAACCTATGTATTTGTCATCAACCAAATATGAAGATCTAGCATTACTTTCAACATGCCCATGAGCCCGGAAAGGCATTAAATAAATATGATAATGAGGTAACAATATTACATGAATAAAATCTATCATAGACATGACAAAGCATACAACATCAGATCTTGAGTAACTGACAAAGGTACTTGTGAAATACTGCATAAATGTTTATAATTGACAGCAACAACATCATTCCCACCCTACATTAAGTGCAAATTATTCTGTTATGAGTGATTATTCATGTGTCAGTAGAAATATTATGTTAATTCAGGGATCTATTTTGAAAGAACATAATACTTTCATGAACTAATACGAACAATAACATAATATCCATTAATATCCCTAAACAATTTGTCTATTGAAAACTAGTTTTTCTGATAGAGTACCAGTTGACACATCAAGACGTTTTTGACATAATGCCACTGAATGTCTTTATGATTACTAATACATGTTAATAAATCTATTATTTTCACAGACAATTACCCATGGTTGTGGAATAACGAATCATTGGCTTATTGCATGTTGACATTACATTTGTACAATGTGTAAAATCATGGCTGACAAAGTACTGTTTGTGTGATGACTGGTTCTAGGTGTCATGAGATCTCAGCTGGTGCCTGTGACAATGGTATACCTATCTGTCACAGCAGTGAACTATGGTTCGGTTCATGACCCGGTGGTTCAGATTTCAAGATATACAAAGTCTGGACGAGGGCCAATGGAAGAAATAATACAACTCACATTTCTATACAATCTTCTCATTGTGTCATCTGCTAAACTGATTAATTTGATATGTTCTTGGTGAAATTTACAGTATTTTCCACTCAGCTTTGACCCTCAAGCATTCAAGGTCTTGTATAATTACACAGTGAAGAATTATTAAGCTTCAGATTTGTGTGTGTTCATTTCAAATCTTTTGTGAAACAATGAAACACACTTTTAAATGAAGAACTGATAAAATGTCATATAAATCTTGCTAAAAAATAGTTTGAACAAGTTTACTTTATAGTTTAATCTCAGCAAAACTAAAAAACAGTTTTTGTGGTAGACATGTAGAGGACATTACCAACTTTATTGTATTATATAACATATGTTATATCTGGGATTACACTTTCTTAGTAAAGTACAGATTCTAGTACTTTTGTTGGGTTGAGTCCCATCTGGGATTCGAGTCCACACCCTCAGAGTCCACACAAAGTCAGCCGCCTTACGAGCTCAGCCACCGCGACTTCCACTCTGAGAGTTTGGGTTTGAATCCCGGATGGAACTCAACCCATTAAAAGGACCAGAATCTGTACTTAACAAAGAAAGTGTAATCCCACACATGACACGTTACATTTGACCACTTTCTAAACTGCATTGAAATGGCAGAAAGAGGAGAGGAGGGTGTGCCCACCTGCCTGCACCCCACCCCCCAAACCTCTGTGTCGGCCTATGGATAACAACTTCTTGTTTATTGCATGCAGTGACGTTTTGTCATGAAGCTAAAGCTGACTACAACTAAGTGCTGAGAGGTATATATAGACATAGCATGTTGAGATATGCAGCAGACTAACATTCACAGATAACTCAGAGGGGAGGTGAAATCGGGTTTAACGTCGTGCTTGAGAATATTTCGCTCATGACGATGTGCATGCGTGTGTATGTGTATGAGCGGCTGCTTGTACTAGCCCAGACTGAAGCTGGTTTTATAGTGCTAGCCCACTGAGATACCATGCCACAGTGAAGCATGAATACCCCACTCAGACACATTATACTGACTCCGAGCCAACCAGTCCTTGTTGTACCCATTAATGCCGAGCGCCAGGCAGGGACCAACAAGTACCATTTTTAACGTCTTTTGGTATGACGCGGTCGGGGATCGAACCCGCGACCTTCCACTCTCACGGGCGGACGCTCTAACCACTACACCACGGAGGCGGTCAGATAACTCAGATTTTGATTGATTAGAGTAAGAACAACAAATAGAAAGTGTAATGAAGCCAATATACAGGAAGGATTATAAGCTGATAAGATCGTAGTCTAATTGTGGTACCTTCCAACCTGATACAGCTTTATGCTCCTGTAACTTTATGAAGAAGTAACTAATGTTGTAAGCACTCCAGTCAAAAGTCATACATAGCGTCAGTCAACATGTATAAGGAATGACAAAATTATAATAATGATACCTTAATTGCTTTTGTCCTTCTTGTATGAAAACAGTTTTATAGAAAGTTCACTTTAGCATTATAACATATGTTATATCTGGGATTACACTTTCTCAGTAAAGAACAGATTCTAGTACTCTGTTGGGTTGAGTCTCATCTGGGATTCGAACCCACACCCTCAGAGTCAGGCACCTAATGGCCAGCACACAAAGTCAGATGCCTAGACCGCTCAGCCACTGTGGCTTCCACAAAAATGGAAGTCGGACAACTGATAGTCTAGACTTCGGACTTTGTGTACCCCTCTGATAAGTGTTAATTGGCAAGGCTCCCATGGCCGAAAGCTATGAAATACACAATGCCATTTTAGAAAGTGGTCAAATGTAACATATGTTATATTTGGGATTACACTTTGTCAGTAAAGTACAGATTCTACTTTAGCATTATTTTGTGACCAAAAAACTTCCAGATTTAGATGGGATAAAAACTGAATATTTAGAGAAAATGAACTGTGCGAAAGTGAGAATTTGTTGAAGGTATTTGTATGTTGGTACTTTTAGAGGACCATTCATTGCACCAGTGTCAAACTCGGTTACATACACAAACCATTCAAATCTTCCGTTAAAATCAACGATAACCTGATTGTGAGATGTAGTATTTTAATATCAATTGTTATCAACAATTACAGAAGTCTCGTGACTCCTTCTGCGGACTGATAATTAATATTTTATTAACATGATGATTAAAGTTGAATGACAAAAATCAAGTTGACAAAAAAGAAAATTCTTGCAATCTTTATATCACTTTGACTTCATCTTTCTGTTCATAAGCCAGAAACTGAAGCACCAAAACAACATCATACAAGTTTATAGTATACACAGTATACACTCGAAAAGCGATATCATGGTAAAAGGTGAAATAATAAACTACATTTTGACATGAAAGAATGTTCCACAAACTTTGAACACCTGTGCACACCTGTCTCTTTTGTGCCACAACTTGTTAGTTACCTGTCCATGTGACACTGAAGTAAACATGGTCAACTGAACGCCTGACCACACTTATACGATGATGGTAGCATTCAGATCCCAACTGGTGTTCCCTACTGTGGTCAGACATTTCTCAGGGGCATAATAGTCGGTTTCCACTCCAGTGAATCTGTAAGGCTGTTATCATGGGTGAAAAGACAACAATAGTTGTGTGGAAGATACTTGTGATTAAAGCATGCCAAAGTAAACACAATCAGTGTTTATGTGGATATCAATATCAGTGATAAGGAAAATAGTATTCAAGTGGCAAACATCTTCAAGTATGCTTGTCAGATAAGATTCCTGAAACACATTGAATCCAGCTGTCTTGATATATATGTTTGTGAAGCAATTGTATAGAAACAGCCATTTCATCAATATTACACATACTATACCAACAAGGGCACCCAAGACATATGTAAATTAGTCCTGTTGAAAGTCGGGTTAATAGTATACTCTCCATTTTTCAAGTTTACGGGTTACACTCAAGTAAGTTAATGGATCAGATAACATGGGAGTATAAAAATAACATTTCTATAATGTTTCAAAATGTGAACAGATGGCAATTACTGGATCTCTTAAAATTGTATACTACTGTCAGAAGATATCATATCATGACTTTCCCCTTTAACAACTTCAGTGATTGTCATTTTTACGAAACAAATTAAATTAACACTAAATGATGCTTAAGATTTTGTGTCAAGAATACGATAATGGCGCTAAAGATTGTGTGTGGAGTAGTTCAATTAGCACGAAATGGTGCTAAAGATTCTCTTTGAAGAAATACTAAATATGATGCAAAAGCACAAATTTTGTTGTCTTATCTCAGAATACCTTATAACACAATTGTTGTTTTGTATGAAGGTGGCAAGTATGTGAAACCACTGTTATGCAATATAAACAAACTTTATAGACAACAACTTTTTAATTTCATGAGAGCATCACTTCTATACAGATTCTTATACCACTGTCAAGCAGGAATGTTATCCATACTGAAACAGATCTAACTAGGAAGATAGGGATCAAATCTTTGGCTGCTGGAATGCTGACAAACTGTAAGGATTGTTGTAGTACAGTTGGCATGATCTGGGGGAAGAAAGGCCCCCTACTACTTTCCTACAAACAAACAATTGTTCTTCACAGCTTGTTCCAGAAGATAAAATACCAAGCAGTGTTTATTTTCCATATCGTTCTACTTATCTTGCTCGATCTGAGTTATCAGCTTACTGAATCTTGGAAATCCCCCAGAATGTGATCTTAGCAATTGACCTTTGAGTTATCTCCCTTGCCACACCTCTTACCTTTAGAGTCAAGTTAGGTTTCAGAGATAAAGGACTTGAATGAATGCTAAATATAAATGTTATGATCTAAAACAACATAAACACAAGAATATTCACTTTCAGTATTAACAAACATCAGTTCTAATTCTACTTAACTGTTGAAAAATCCTTACTTATGTTGGCTGTAAAGAGCCCGGTTTAACCTGTTCTACAGGGTCAAATAGATAAAAATCTCGAATCATCACACAACGGAGGCAATTTTTAACCAACTGAAATGTAATTAAAGTGATCTTTTATTAGAACTCTCGTCCAATGGAAATTTGGTCATGTGTAATAAATAATATCCTGAGAATGCGTACAACAAATACACTTCTAGCTAATGTACTGTATAAACACAGACATCTAAAGACGTGGGTTTGTGGGCCTTGAGTGCAAAGTGTTGTGTGGGAAAAATGTTTACCTTATTACACCTGACATTGGACTGAATGTATTTGTCTGTGCTCTAAGACAGATGGGACTTAGGACACTACTTCATCGGGGAAAAAAGGACAACTTATAGGGACAATAGGTCCTTATAGTTCTCACAAATGCACCTTTATGCCTAAACAAATTATTGGTTTGAGTCCTCCAATTTTTTAACTACTGACACTTCCTACCTTAAAGCACCACGACTACTTACACATTGTGTGTCCTTCAGTAATCTAAGTAGGTCTGATTTCATACCTTCACCAAACATATATCCTTGTGTGTGTGTGCATGTGTGTGCACCTGTGTTTGTGTGTAGCTTTTAGTGAGCTAGCCTCAGACACAGTATGCAGCCTCCCATGGTAACCATGTGTTGTTTTCCCCCTTAATGACAAGCACCAGGCAAGGATACAAGTGGAATATTTCAAAATCTTGGGTATGACAATGCCAGATATCTGAACCAACAACATTCAACTCTCCAGACAGACTGTCAGTCCACTAGTGTGAACGATGATAATAATTTTATGAGAGAAAAACAGGCATTGAATGAAGTGGTAACAAGACAATAAGGGAGTGAATGAGTGAGTTTAGTTTTACGCCACTCTCAGCAATATTCCAGCTATATGGTGGCGGTCTGTAAATAATCGAGTCTGGACCAGACGATCCAGTGATCAACAGTATGAGCATCGATCTGCGCAAATGGGAACTGATGACATCAAGACAATAAGCATTATTCAGATTAAGAAATGGCCACTATCTAAGACAAGCACAGAAGAAAGTGACACTAATCCCAGAGATCACAAAGAAGATGATACAAACCTAGTGAAGTCATGCCTGAGTGTGGTGCCATGTACTTCACAGCAGCCTCATACTCCTAACATAGTCACAGTGCTTTCGCTTGGTGTTAAATGCAGCCACAGATGCAAAAATTGTTTAAGCGAAATCATTATTTCGAATTAATCTAAATTCTAAGTGCTTTATGTTTTTAATTCAATAAACGACCAGTGCAATTCCTTGCATGGTCTTCATTCCCATTAACAATAAAACTGAATGCTACTCAACTGTGGTGAGAATTATTACACCTAAGGATAAAATCTAATGCAGTAGTATAAAACAGCATGTAATAAGCTTACTCTGGTTAATTGGGTTAACAGTACTTCATTTTAAGACCAGTGTAATTTAGGTTGATTTTCTAGTCTGTCTCACAGTCCCTGAACCACATTATTTTTCCTACTGCCAAGCCCTATCTAGTGCTATGGAAACTAAATAAAACACTATGAAGTGGATGAAGATTGCAATTTTTTTAGCACATGGCATATCTGTGGGTCAGAAATCAAATACATTTTGCATGTACTAGCATGAACCTAGCATGTAAACTTTAAGATATATGCTCCGGACAAAACCATCAAACACATTTGGCACTAAGTTATGTTTCCATGGAAACAGCAAAAAAACAAAATTCTGAAAAAACCTTTGAAATAGCAAAAGGCACATCAATGGGTAGTGATTAACATGTGTGTGAAGTTTGGTGAACCTAGCATGTAAACTTTAAGAGATATGCTCTGGACAAAATAATCGAACACATTTGGCACTAAGTCATGTTTCCATGGAAACAGCAAAAAATAAAATTCATATCTGGATCTAAACCCCAAAAGGCACATCTAGGGATCATGCTTGATATGTGTACCAAGTTTGATGAAGCTAGCATGTATAGTTTGGAAGATCTGCTCCTGACAAGATTACATCCTCATAGTCACAGCCTAAGTCGTGTTTCCATGGAAACAGCAAAAAAACCCACAAAATTCTGAAAAAAATTTAAAATAGCAAAAGGCACATCAATGGGCAATGATTAACATGTGTCAGAAGTTTGGTGAACCTAGCATGTAAACTTTAAGAGATATATTCGGACAAAGACAAAGCGGATGGGGGTG
Organism: Haliotis rubra; assembly: GCF_003918875.1. Classification (NCBI taxonomy): domain Eukaryota; kingdom Metazoa; phylum Mollusca; class Gastropoda; order Lepetellida; family Haliotidae; genus Haliotis; species Haliotis rubra. Next base: position 476,227 of record NW_025766966.1, on the reverse strand, counting down.
GGGGTGGGGGTGGGGGTGGTTGATTTGTATAATTATATATATTCAGGGACTAAGCATTAGTCTAGGGACAGCCTACAGTTAATTCAGGTACACAATATAGATGGGCAGAGACAAAGCGTTAGTCGAGTTGATTTTCATTTGAACAGTTACTGGTGCCTATATGACAGGTTCATCTGATTTTGCTGTTGAATCAACAAATGTAGGTACCACTGCTGGCTGGTTTCAGAGCGGTTGGATGAGTAGTTGGTTTTCTTTGGGCCATGATATCATGATGACTTGTCAGAATGTGCCTGATTCTTGTGTATCTGATTCTTGACAGTGACCAACAGCAAATACAACCAACCCACTTGTCAAGTATTGCAGCTTATTCTGATTGGCTGACAAGAGCTTGACAGTTAGTCTATTTTATACTTACATATTGGTGTTCCATCATGAGATGAAGCTGTTTTCAGCAATACCTTATTGTCAAGGGATACATAAGTTTCAAATTTTAATCCTCCAAAATTATGGAGTAATTGATTTTGACAGAGTGATTGATCTGCATTATAGTAGATACTATACTGCATATTTTCTATTAGCTTCCATTATGTACCAAGAATTTCTGCTTCAGGGCAAACCCTAGTCTGTCGTACAGACCCTGAAATCAAACAATATAAAGCTCTATTTCTAAAAATAGAAATGTGGGTAGTCTAGTTTTAAAGCTTGAAGAAAGTCTCAGGGCTCGGGTTCGATTCATTATACATATACAATTTACTATGAACCATTTCTGGTGTCCTCATTTCAGAGATATTGCTGGAATATTGCTTGTGAACCTGAAATCAAACAAACCATACTCAGTCAGTCTAACAAATGTGAAACATATTTCCTAATAATTAGTCATGTTATGTGGAATATAGCCAGTTAAACCGGCCTTATCTTATCATCTATACTAGTTTTGATTAAATTCAATGCCAACCTATACTGAAGTTAAGTTGCAGGACTATTGTGCTTCTAATGTCTAATATAATGACCCGTCCAAGAGCTGTGGTAAGATTTGCATATATTCTCATGGTCTCATCCAGAATGTGGGTTTAGTTTGTGTTCTTGTTTTTTTTATCATAGAGCTCAGCAATATTCTAACTGTATGACAGTGGCCTGTCCACTAAGCGAGTCTGGTCCAGACAATCCAGTGATCGATGTGAGGAACAATCCATGCCATCGCGTACAAGGACATGCTATCAGTCAAATCCACAAGCTTTTGGTCCCCTCATAGGTTGCTGGGGAAATTTGAACTGGACATTCCCATGAATCTGACTACGAGTAGCCTACACACTGGACAGCTTTCATCATGTCTCTATAGTCTCTTGTCAGTCTGGGGCTGTAAGTGATGAAGGGTACTTCTGCACAACTTCCATCAATATTTTCAACAATTCAAACATATCATGACCATTTGAGAACCCATGCCCAAACAGCTCTAACAATCAAACCATCATTACTAGACATGTATATATGACAATACTACAATACCCTCTGAAGTGCACAAAGATAGGTTCCTGTTTCCAAAACAAATTCAGAGGCACACACAGGAATTATTCACATGACAATCACCAGCTAATAAAATATCACTTTTGGATTGATGGAGAGGCAGCCATGTTGCTAGGCCTCTTGTCATCAACTTGTGAGTAACACTCAACCATGATAAAAAATATTGTTTAATGAATCTTCAGAGAAATATACCATAATAGATTCTCTGGCCAATGGGCACTTAACAGTCGAAGTAATTACCACCCTTCTCAAGCCTTCTCTTTCGATTCGGTTTGGCACCTTTGTGATCACCGATCCATGACGCCCTCATCAACCACAAGTAGTGCTGAGTCATGGGAGCCATTTTGTAGCCTTTCACCAACTCAAGGGGCAAATTTGTGGCAATTTATCTTCGTTAATTGCCTCTTATGACTGTTAGTGTGGCAGAGCGGCCATTGTCCAGGGTTTAAGCTGACCGTATGGAGATAAGGACTTTCTGGAGATCTTTTCACTGCTTGTGATGACCTGTTGAGGTCACCAGGGATTGAGGACAGAGGTCTGTCAGCCAATTAGCAATGTGTTACATTTCTGAGTTATTCACTAACTAATGATGCATACAAAGCATCTGGCAAACAAATTTTACTGTGTCAACAATTTTGATTACCAAGCATTCATTATGAAGGTTCATTACAAGTGCATTACCAGTAACCTGCAGTGTACGTTACTACAAGATGTAGCAGTGCTGCTGTTCTAAAAGATGTGGCAATATTGCTGTTACTTTAAGGTGTCACAGTGTTGCTGTAACTACTATATGTGACAGTGTGGCAAAATAAGTCTTCTGACCAAGTGTAAGGAGACTCAGTCAAGCACACAAAAACACATGACACAACACACCATGGATGTGATACACATTCTGACAGTACGGGTTCATTGTTGGCACAGGTTCTATAGATGTATATTTTCTACTATACAGTAACATATTTAAGCCAAAGTTAGATAGTAAGGTTGTGACCTGATACATACCATGCTATTAAATTGATACGATATGGGTAAAGTATCACTGGATGACTTACATACATGGATTCTGAAAATGGATTCTATAGTACTTTAATTATCCATTGCTCCCTATATGTACACATTGTGACTTGTATTTCAGTGCTTGACTTCACACCAGTATTGTGTCTTGTCAAGGGATGGTGAACGGGTCGTTGTAGGCACCTGTAACACAGACTTGTACCCAAGGGTCTGTATACAGACATGTGCCCTTGCCAAAATCAGAATACAGAAACATACCCTTAGATGATCAGTCCATTCCGCATTGTGCCATTTTCTTGATCAAAACTGTCATATTTGATGTATTTGAACATATTCTGTAATGAACATTTCATGATGCACAATGTCACGCACAATCAGCTGAATGGTTGAATGGTTGAATATGGTCTTGGGGTTGGGGTTGGGCTTTGGGGTTGCGGAATAAGGACTCGTCCCCCATTTAGGATATTTTTACTTTGTTTAGGGGTACATATCATTAGTACCTATGCCGACAACAACCCCTTCAGCTCAAGTGACATTAACAGCAGCACCAAGTATCACAGCGGCAGCACATGGATGAATCAGAACAGCTATAGTTCTAGTCTTCCTTGGAATGGTGCCATCAGGTATATGGTATTATGATGTATAGAATAATGGAAGAAGCTGTATGCCATGAATGCTGCATCTAACAAGCCACATATGCTGGCTAATTGATGACTGTCATGAATGTCAAGGAACTGACTCCACGTGATATTTCCTACTAATACCACTCCACACGTCCTCTTGCCAGCCATTTTTTGTCTGGCATCATTATCAGGAAACAAGCTTTAAATCTGTCACAAAATCATTACTTAAATATCAAGAAAGGTAATAACCTTAATTCTGTTTTTCTGAGCCTCCTCTGTCTCTACTGATAAGTAGTAGTTTCCTACTCATTCTGACAAATTAGAAAGACGAAGAGCAATATTTGCATAATGTATATCAGAGGCAGATCTATAATTTCTTAAAGGGGTCACATTCACTACACTAATTTGAAAGAGAGATTTCCCCCTGTCATTTCTTCCGCATTTCGTGGAGCAAAGGGCAGTTTTCCTGTTGCTGACTGAGATGGGATGTCAAGGGAGTGAGTGAATACTGCAAATACCTGTCTGTAATTATTGAGAATGTCACTCTATAATGGTAATACTGAGCACCTAATCCTCAAAGAAATCACCTCTCACAACAAACATTGGGAGTTGGGATCTGTTCTGTCCTGACGTGTCCGAGGAAATTAAAAAGGTAATATTGGTTTAAGCTCACAATTTTACTTTCGTAAAAACTTTCAATTTTTTAAATCAACACTCACTGCTATTTCTTCATAAAAAATCATCCAAGGTAAAAAATGACACTTCTGATAAAACTAAAGTAACACCTGTGAGGATCCATTTTCAAAAGTGATCATACCACTATGGCTGTGAAACTTACCACAGTCACAACACTACAATAGGTTTATGAAGGAGTCCCAGATGTGGCAGGGTGATGTACTGCATACCACAGGGTCCAGTACAACTGATGTCTGATTGGTAATTTCACAAGTAATAAATCCCTCATTGGTCTACATCATGGAGGCTATAGGATGAGCTTCATAAACAACTAATGGTGCGCTATACCAGAATTACTACAGAGTTTCTTTTTAGTAATCTGAATACTCTCTTTGAGAGGCATTTTAGAAGTTGCAGACTTCTTTATTGCAATGAGTGCGACGTTTCGGTGTAGGTACTAATGACTTGCTTGATAACGGTGTTAGTACCTACATCGAAACGTCGCACTCATTGCAATAAAGAAGTTGACTATCAATAGAATTCAGTTTTCCTTAATCTGAATACTGTTTGTCAAACACCTCTGAGGAAAATGTCTCTAATGCTACATTAAAGATTGTTTTTTATTGTATTTCCAGATGTAATCCCATGTGTTGAGCACCTGAAATCATGAGCATTGGTGTCGAGTTGTCTGACAAAGGAAAATATAAAGAGAATTAGTGGATCCTGCAAGCTAAGGGGCATAACTCCTCATTTGCCAAATCTACCACTCAACAGCTCCATACTATCATGTCACAATCTATCCATCTGTATTTCTGTTTCTCATCACCAAACAAACCTTGTTTCTACTGCAGACCGAAACAAAATCAAACTGCTCAAAAATCCTTCAAGAACACATGGTATGACAGACTGACCATAGTAATGTGAGAGAATGGGATCTCTAACTTCTGTTCAGAAGTGACCTAAGGAACTGCATATTTATGGATTCTATAACAAAAAGAAGAAAGAATACAAGCACACACTCATGCACGCACACACACTGGTTTAAAGTCTCACAAACTTTAACTTTCAGGTACTCTGATCCACAGAGTACACCCTAGAAACTTGTTGGACTAGGACTTAATCGATGGGGTGACAGACGTGCACAAAACTTCCTTAATCACTGGAAGTTTTGTTTTTTCATTCATTATACATAAGCTCTCATTATCACTCACTCCTTTTTAAAATCTAGCTGTTTCCTGAAAGCGAAATTTACAAAAATACTGACTGCAATGTAACACTGACTGTATCAAAAGAAAACAGCTGTGTTAGAAGTATGGTTAATAAGTAATGAAGATTTGATTGAATCCACTTGCTGTGAAAAGAACTTTCTTATCTTCACTCACTTAAAGATCTCAATCATAAAATGGTTTAAAATAGAATTAATGAAAGATGTGTGTATGTCACCCTTAGGCTACTTGAAAGGACTGTATGATGTAGGAAAGTGTTAAGGCTCAAACATTATCAAAAGATGCTGGTTTGTCTGTGGAATAAACTTACACTGTATTGTACACATGAAATATTGCTACCCATAGATCAGGAAATGCTTACCCGGTACACTTTTGAATAAACACCTGGTGTCTTCAGTTATTGCCAATGATCCATTCATTATGATTTTATGGCAAAGGAAATTGTTTACACAGATATGGATGTTTTCTGGTATTAACATTTCGCAATATTTGTTCTTAATGGAATCTAGGGGTATTGGGGTGGAGAAGTTGGTTAAAGTGTTCTCTTTTCACTCCGAAGGCCTGGGTTCGATTTCCTGGTGTTTCCGGCAATGATATCGATATTACTGGAATATTGCCCAAACCATACCAATTTACTTTTATCTAACTCCATAAATGTATGTAACTATGATGAGAGCATGTTGTTTTATGCTAGAATCATTACTGTTCCAGCCTTATCAAGACCAAATCCTGTTAATACCTAAGTTTGGGCCAGGCATTAAACATCATCCCAACATTCTCAAGAATCAACACTTCTAAAGACCTGAACTTCATGTCACAAATAAGAGTGACTCCCAACGGTGTATGTCATCCTCATTATGTCTATAAATGCAATCTGGTGTCAAGAATCTGGTGCCTAGAATGTGAGTGTACTGGTAATTACAACAATTATGCCACATTGAAACTGCAGACTGGCATGAGAACATACAGATATTATGGCATGAGGCAATCAGTTGATATCTCTCTAGCTCCACTCACATACACAGAAATGAGTTTGATATTATGACTAGATTCTTCTGCTGAATACAAATGTTTCAAAAATGGTGATGTTTGTGTATATAAATGTGTATAGAAATAACCTGTTTCATAAAGTCAATCTTGGCGGAAACTTTGTTGCCAGGGTGCACTTTGGGTGATGGGTCTTTTGTTGAATCAGCTGCTAAAATGTATTCATACACCATGCTTAAACCAGCAACATCTAAGATGAATTTCAATAATGTCCAAATTTTATGTGAGATAGATTATTAAACAAGTCACTGTTCAATACCAATTTTAATCAAAATATGTGTATCTCAAAATGAAGCATTATTGCTTTCACTCATTGTAGTGGAGTGGCTAAGTGTCAATACAGAGCTGAACTGTGCACTTTGAGCGTGAAACTTGGTACAATAAAAGCTCTATATATGGTGATTAGTTTGCACAATAGAGCCAAGCAAAATGGCCACCAATTTTGGCCAGGAATTCAACATGCTTCTTGGTCGAGTTCATGGAGGGTGCATCTGGAGCTATTATTGAGAAAACTAACAAAATTATTATTATGAAATCCAGGTTTACACTGATAGAGTAAATATGTTAAAGTTAATGTTTAGTTAAAATTAAGAGAAGAAAAAGTTTCGAGCATTTATGAGATATGGTGGAACAATGGTATGTTTGACCTTTGTGTTTGAATATATAAACTTGACACATTAACAGCTCTGACAAAGGTGAATGAATTCTGATTGTGGGCCAGCACCATCAAGTCATTTCCAAGATAGTCACTTTTTTCAATATGGCTGTTATTTCATTGAGGAACTGAAACTACTTTGTGATATTGTTTGACACCAATTTGTTGTGAAACTGTGATCAATCTACAGACACACATGTTGCTTAAGTGAGATCAAGTGATATAGATTGTATATTGTATTTGTCACATATGGATCTTGTAACGGACTGGCCAATTCTCATGGGTAAACGATTAAACAGACATGACCATTTCCTTGTTGTAATTAAAACAAAATTTATGTTGAGAAAACTGTGGAAACTATCATATAGTTGATCAATATTACTTGAGAAATACCAGTGCTCCGAAATTAGTAACACTGGCAAAAGTTAAGCCTTTGTTGAAGACAGCAGATGTAATTCTAGAGTAGCTCTCATACTGATCCTGCTGGGAAGTTAAACTAAGAGTAACTGGGTGTTGAGACTTCTCAGATCCATGCTACTAGACTCAAAGAGAAACTCAAAGAAAACCTCTGGCCTCTGGACCTGAGAATTGCGATATGCTTTTAGCATTTAATACAGATGCTGCATCAGATATCAAGTCAAGTAACACCCATGGTGTAAGTGAAGAGCAAATATTGGCTCAAGCAGCAAAGATCATCTGACTTGATATAACGGAATCCAAACGTTTTGACTTTGATGGCATATGCAGCTCTAACAGCCAAAGGGGAATCCACTCTATATTGTTTAGCTGGTAAGATACGTCAACCCTCAGTTACAGACATTTATCATCATACATTGTTGAAGGGCAAGTCGTCTTTCAATTTCACAACTGATATTGTTCAACTGTCGGGCCAGGATGAAGATACACACGACAGTATATAACAACCTGAATAGGGATCCACCACTGGCAATCTATCTTGTCTGCCTCATCCAAGCAGAGACTGACCAATGTGGACTGGTCAATAAACTCCCTGACCTGTGTATACATTATGACAGAATTGTAAAGTTATCTACAAACACAGACAGTCTAGCACTGCCTGAAGCTGAAACTGTAATGTCTCCTTCCAAACTTTGCTAACTTTTTCATGACAATCACCGTAACCCATCCTCTGGTATTTCACATGGATCATTTCATGGAATAAGAATATCAGGGTGTTTCAACAGCCAAGATTTGGTGAACATGGGTAGCGGCTCCACCAATGGAAAACATTAACTTCAATGTGGTCTTTAGTCATTTCCAAGGGGCCTGGGGGTCGAATCCCCTGAACCTCCCCATTGGATCCGCCAATGTGTGGAGATAGATACCAAGAAACTTCTGATGAAAACAAGGATTTATACACATGTCCTCCAGCCAAAATTCTGGAGAGTGAATTCCAAACAGGCACATTCGTGACTGTATCCCTTCACCATCTCAGAATGAGTTCAAGTAAAACTTGAATTTTCTGGTGACAAGACCATTGAATTAATGATCTGATGTCATGTCTAGAGACTTTTCTCAACAGAACGTCCTGAATTTCTGACTGATGAAGTCGCAGCTGTCAATATGCTGAAACCCAAACCAGACATCATATTGGGTGACTATTCACCGCTTGTATTTAACCATACATTTTGAAACAAGCACAGAATGTCTCACAGAGTGATATGATTTGGGATGTCTACATTGCACAGTTTGAAGGAAACATTAGGATCCACAACAATCTATTTTTCTGTGTCCTGGGATGGTATCGCCAAAGGTGAACAGTTCACTTGTTTGATGAACCTGTCTTCTTGGACCTGTATGTCTGTGGATCCTAATGTTTTCTTCAAACTGTGCAATGTAGACATCCCAAATCATATCACTCACATTCTGTCAATCTATTTTTCTGTGTCCTGGGATGGTATCATAAAAGGTGAACAGTTCACTTGTTTGATGAACCTGTCTTCTTGGACCTGTATGTCTGTGGATCCTAATGTTTCCTTCAAACTGTGCAATGTAGACATCCCAAATCATATCACTCTGTGAGACATTCTGTCAATCTATTTTTCTGTGTCCTGGGATGGTATCGCAAAAGGTGAACAGTTCACTTGTTTGATGAACCTGTCTTCTTGGACCTGTATGTCTGTGGATCCTAATGTTTCCTTCAAACTGTGCAATGTAGACATCCCAAATCATATCACTCTGTGAGACATTCTGTCAATCTATTTTTCTGTGTCCTGGGATGGTATCGCAAAAGGTGAACAGTTCACTTGTTTGATGAACCTGTCTTCTTGGACCTGTATGTCTGTGGATCCTAATGTTTCCTTCAAACTGTGCAATGTAGACATCCCAAATCATATCACTCTGTGAGACATTCTGTCAATCTATTTTTCTGTGTCCTGGGATGGTATCGCAAAAGGTGAACAGTTCACTTGTTTGATGAACCTGTCTTCTTGGACCTGTATGTCTGTGGATCCTAATGTTTCCTTCAAACTGTGCAATGTAGACATCCCAAATCATATCACTCTGTGAGACATTCTGTCAATCTATTTTTTTCTGTGTCCTGGGATGGTATCGCTTAAAAGGTGAACAGTTCACTTGTTTGATGAACCTGTCTTCTTGGACCTGTATGTCTGTGGATCCTAATGTTTCCTTCAAACTGTGCAATGTAGACATCCCAAATCATATCACTCTGTGAGACATTCTGTCAATCTATTTTTCTGTGTCCTGGGATGGTATCGAAAAAGGTGAACAGTTCACTTGTTTGATGAACCTGTCTTCTTGGACCTGTATGTCTGTGGATCCTAATGTTTCCTTCAAACTGTGCAATGTAGACATCCCAAATCATATCACTCTGTGAGACATTCTGTCAATCTATTTTTCTGTGTCCTGGGATGGTATGCAAAAGGTGAACAGTTCACTTGTTTGATGAACCTGTCTTCTTGGACCTGTATGTCTGTCACAAATGGGAATCTGGCTCTGACAAACAAATTGGATGAAGATAAGGGGTATATTTGTCCCTGTTCTCAACAAGAAGCAGATAATAGATGGTTCTTTCATGCCTTTGGCTTGCCCACCATGGACATAAACAGTAGCTGTTTAGAACTGCTGATGGAGAGTTCTGATGACGTCCTTGCCACTGCAATATTGCATGAACATGGTATGTCACATATGTGAATCGTGTTTCAACTGGGGCAGGGAAAATGCTCCAACTACTTTAATACATACTACTGCTTCAGAAATTGAAGAAGATATACCCTAAGCTTTTGGTGTCTGCCATGCATTTACTGTTTGTGGCCAAGTGTCGTTCTTTGCAGGCAGAAGCAGAAATGCAGCATGGAACACATGGAAAGTTGATACAGAAGTTGCAAGTGGACATATTGCAGATGACATGGAGAAGATCTTTCTCATTCCACTGTTGTACGACAAAACCTGTAGCTCCAGCAAGGACAGCAATGTCTATCATTTTAGAAATGAACTGTTCACTAAAATGGGAATTGAACTGAGAATGTTCCATTAGCAGCTGTGAGTTGCCTACCAGGCAAGTTGTACATGGGGTGAGACCCTTGAAAGAAGTCCAGCTGTCCCCTGTTTGATATTGTGGAGTTAGAGTTAGACTAACAACTAGTCTCTGAAATGAACAGACTAGAGTTAGAGTATAACTCCCAACATATTCATACAAACCCCTATGGACTTCATTACAAATGGCATCCATGTGATGCAGAGAGCTAATGAGGTGCATGGAACTCTGCACGGTGTGGTGTGCAGGTGTTGATGCAGGTCTTGTATATTCACCTCTATTACACAAGATAACCTTGTGGGTACAGTGTCAAGTTGTCGTGTCATGTCATGTCATGTCATCAGATTCTTGGACTCTTCACATATTTATCAATTACTCCTTCACTCACTCCTGACTCCACACCATCACTTTTGATTTCACACCATAACTTGGGCGGTTGGGTAGCCTAGTGGTTAAAGCGCTCACTCCACATGGGTACAATGTGTGAAGCCCATTTCTCAGCCCCCCCTGGATTCCACGGCAAAAAAAATGAAATTCTGCGGCGAATTTAAGTAAATTCTGCATTTGAATTTTACAAATTCTGCACAAAATTCTGCAATGATATAAGGCCAAAAAAAATTAATAAAATGTTTCTGGTATATGCATACAGACTAAAATGATGCGATGCCGCGACTTTTTTGTTTGTTTGACAATGTGTTTTTTTTAATAATGATGATACTAGTTCTTCGCAGAAAGTAATAAAAAAGAACTGTTGGTTCATCTGCTGACAGGTTTTTGGGGACATGTTGGTGACTTTTGGGGATGTACCCTTGAAAAATATCAAACTCTGGTGGCAGCATACACTGCTGCAGCTTCAATTTTGTTGTATGGGGATCAACCATCCAAAGGCCATCGCCTAGTAGCAGGCAAGTTTAAAATGTACATATGAAATAATGAATTCAAGGATGTGTATACTTTTATACTATTGCAATGGGGAACTTTCATATTTTGTCAATTTATTTGTCTGAAATATCAAAGGAAATATACTGAAAGCCATTAAAAACGCAATTGGTATTTGTTGTCCTGAAACTGACAAAAGTTCTATTGAAGATTTTTTCCTGCGATACAGAGGATGTAGGGATAAAAGGCTGTTATTCTTGCCCATTTCGAGTTCGAGTCCCGGAGCATTCCTCTCACATGAACTTTGATACTTAACCTTTGACATTTCTCGTAAACACAACCACATTCATGAAACACGTTGTGCACATGCATTACCTGCACCCAGGCCCTGTAAAAGCACAAGGAATTGTGGAACTCAATCACTTTGACAAAATGCCACACTTGACACAAGACGAAAGAATCAGCCAAGGTGCTTCAGATGTGATGATTGCCAGGCACTTTAATGTGCATTCATCCACTGTAAGTCGACTCAGACAACGATTTCGGGCTACCGGAAGTGTTGCTGATCATCCGCGACCTGGTGCACCACCTGTGATAACAGCTCGACAAAACCGCAATATCCGAGTATCACACTTGCGAAATCGGTTCCAAACAGCTGATGATTAAGCAAGGAGGACAATTTGGACAAGTCAACGTCATTGCAGCGCCCAAAAGGTGCAAGGGCGCCTTCAACATCCGGTGTCATCACCGCATACCGTGGTCCAACCTTATTGTATCGCCACAGACTTGCCAGATACCGATGGGCAGCAAATGGGGCCAATCTTGGCAACAGGACATGGCCAGATGTCATTTTTTCAGATGAATCGAGGTTTAACTTATCCTTTGCAGATGGGCGTCAACAGATTTATCGGCGTAAAGGAGAAAGACTTAAGCCAAACTGTGTCCTTGAACATGATGCGTTTTGGAGGGTGGTGTCATGATCAGACCACAGACCATCAGAGGCTGCAGACCATCCAACAGCTGTTCCTGAGAAATGTGTGTCTTTCAATGCCCCAAAGACTGCGAGCATGTCCTGCAGCGCACGGTGGACACACACGATATTGACTGAAAGTGACCCCTCCTTTGTTTGATGTCGTTGTTGCGTCACTGATGTTGTTGTTGACTGGACATTTTCAGATGAAATTATTCACAGATGTTCACTTAAAACATATCTGCCAGTTGGGTTTATATATGTTGAAATTAGTGTGAGTAGAGAAAGTATGAATGTCAAATTGCATTTTTAATGGCTTTCAGTATATAAAAACAATGAATTAGATTTTAATATTTATTTATCCATGAAATGATTATACATTGTTTGAAAGTAATTTAGAATATTACAATGACTAATTTATGTATTTGTTGTTGTTTTTTAAAATTTGAAATTCAAATTAATATATAGATACTAAGGACTACTTATATTTATGAAATTATATTTCTTGTAGACATCTTATGATACTGTTGTGCAGTTCAAAGCGTCTATTTGGTCTATGTATGGTCCTGAATGTTTTGGAAACATCGCGACTTCATAAGAGCTTGAAAGGCATTTTTTTCTTCGACAAATCGTTCCTTGCACCTTGTCATCGCTGAATTGTAAGTGGTAAACCATGTATTTACCAAATTCCCAGGTGTCATTGAAGTTTACGGGTCCATGGAACTGACTGGAATGGACCAGATTGTTTATCTCCAACTGGCGTCCTTTTAAAGATGAGGTCCATCTCTGTTGCCATTTCGTTTGAGCATATGGATCTTGCTGGCGGTGCATAATTCTGCAGGAGAGGGCAATATTGTCTCATCCTGTTCTGATCCACCAAAGTCTAATGCAGCTTTTGCCAATTTATCAGCTTTTCATTTCCAAATAGTCCAACATGAGCAGGTATCCATGAAAATTCTACATTTAAAAAGATCTTTACTTAATTCATTAAAGTGTCGAGTATAATAATATGCTAATAATAACGGTATGAACTGCTTGTAAAGCACTGACAAAATCGTTGAAAATGACCGCCGATACAGGTCTCAAAAAATGAATCTAAGCTTTAATGATTGCTGCAAGTTCAGCAGAAAATACTGATAAGTGATCAGCTAATCGTACACACTCCCTTTGCCCATTTATAATCCAGAAAAATACGCTTGACGCGCTGGGTTGAAACTGACGTGGGCGGAAACCAGAAACAAGACATATTTTTTTTTAGGCCTAACTGCTAAAACTTTGTTACTTGACATCAAATTGAACACAAATAAAAGGCTTGTAACATTTACCATGTTTTTATTCTTTAACTTGACATGTTACGTTAAGATTAAGTCAATTCAGGCAGCTATGGGAGTTCTGGGAGAGCAGGAAGTGGAGGTTCAACTACGGGACAGTCTGGATCTTCCGGAAGAATATTTGGAATATCTGCCATTGTCTCTTGAATGAACTTGTCATACTGGAGTCTCTGATTGTAGTAAAGAAATACCAATGCTTTGATTGAGTCTGTTTTCAGAGATCTTCAAGGTCCTGTCAATACAAGATTATAGAGGGAAAAGCTTCGCTCTGCATCAGCTGAATTAGTAACAGCATTCATGTATCGCCTAGCAAGTTTTGCTAAGTGTGGAACTCTGTCCTGTACAGAAAACCAGAAATTGGTCACATCTATTTTGGCATCACCAGCTGCTGCCACTGCTTCTGGTGCAAGTACAGACACATACAAATTAAATTCCTCAATGGGTACATCTGTAAGACCTGGAATGGCACTATATTCACACTGTAGTTTGTCTAGAATGATGACTCTACTGGGATTAAATATTCTGACTGCTTTAAGAAATTGTAAACCAGGCTGACCATCACTTAAGTATTTCTCTAATTTTTCTTTGGCATTATGAAAAGCAGTCTTGAATGTATTCAGACACTTCACTTTCACATTTAGGGCCATATCATCAAACTGAGACAAAATGTGTTGTGTGCTGTCTAGTGTGAGGTCAGAATGTGACACAAAATAAATCATTAGTTCCTCCAAGATGTCAAACGTAGACAATGTACATGGCACACGAGACTGAAAGAAATCATTAAGATGCATGATATTTGTGCACTTCTTCGAAATAAAGTCAAGGTGACACTTTATGAGATGACTCTGATCTGGATCAGTTAGCCATTCATACAAATCCTTCACTGAATCTGGAGCACTGTTTCCACAAATATCCTTTTCGGCCACAATAAACTCACGATAATACTTGAAGTATGTTTGATGATACACAACACAGTCAAACCACGAGTTCCATCTGGTACTGCATGGGTCAGGGGCATAGTCACTTTACAGTTATCATTGGTAAGCATCCTGTCAGTCAGAAAAGAACGATAACGCGCTTTTCTGCTTCCTGCATGAAAGAACATGTTGCTGAACCTTTTCACAAACATGTTCACAAGCTTAAATGGTTTCCTGAATGCCTGACCAATAAGACTCATGATGTGCGCCAGGCAGGTGATGTGAATGGAATTACTACACAGTCCACTTAACACACTATTATAAGCTTTTTTCATGTACTGAGCATTATCTGTGTCAAACACCAAAACGTCATCAAAGTTGATTCCATAATCATGCAATACACTAACACTCTGGGACACAGTGGCATGGTTTGTTCTGTCAAGGAAAACAGTTGCTGCTAGATAAGCCAACACCTTTCCATCATGTAACTCGTCAAGCGGTGCCAAAAGTATATTCAAAACATATCTTCCTTCTTCACCGCCAAGTTCATCAAATATTACAGCCACTTGTCTTTCTTTCAGTTTTTCTTTTAACTGTGCTTTTTCACCAATGTACACGTCAATAAGATAGGTATCCTGAAGTCTGTTTCCACCTGGAATGCCTCCACCATTTAGAACTCGTTTATTCAAAAACTCACGAACCGCTGGGTGGTCAGTTTTAGACAACGGGATATTGCAGGCAGTACACATTTTCACCCATGCATGACATATTTCAAAACGTTCCTTTTCAGCAATAGTTTTGGAATGGAGAGACGTGTCAATCGTTTTCTGTTTCTTTGACTTACTTCCATCTGTACCTTCAGCTTTCTTTGCGAGATGTTTTTTCGATTTAAGTAGGTGATCTTTCGACAGTACTTTTCCGTGTGTGATCGATGACGACATTACATACTTTGCAAAATAGCTTTCCACCATCTTCATAAAGATCACTCGACATCTGACTTCGCTCGTTAGCAGACACATTTCCAAGTTTAGATCCCGTTTGACTAGGAGGACCTCGCTTGTTTAAAAATTTATCCATGACGGTGACCACACTTATCGACCGGCAACTTAGCAGACAAGAGCATCCGGTATTAACTGGAACGGTGCATGTACAACTAGGACTGGCACGAGGAATATGATTGTTAATATAACGCTTCTTGACAATTAATGTTTTGCAATAATACCAATTGTTCGTACTCTAATTTCAGGCATATAATTCCGTACTGTGCCATAGTTCAGATCAAAACTATTAGACTTCACATGACTAACAAAAACGATTATGACGTACACTATGTACGTTTAAAAATGCCTACCCAACTTTTAGTAACACCTGGTTTAGCTGGCTGAATGGGGTTCGCTGAATGACATGTTCGAAGTTTGGATGATTTGTAAACAAGTCGACTGATATTCAAAATTCTGCATGAAATTTTATGAATTCTGCGGCGAGGAATTGCAAATTCTGCACGTGTTCTGCATGAAAATTGCTTTTCCGCGGCTTAGATGACATTCTGCAGTCGGAGGTGAATTCTGCAAAATATTCCGCGACCGCGGAATCGCGGAATCCAGTGGGGACTGATTTCTGGTGTCCCCCGCCGTGATATTGCTGGAATATTGCTAAAAGTGGCGTAAAACCCAACTCACTCACACCACAACTTCACTCTCCTTCACTCCATTTATCTCTATTGCTTACCTTCCTCACTCACTCTCTTATCATTCATTAATACCCTACAACTGTACATGAAATATGTGGTGGCGTGTGGTCCTTGGTTGCGCGTGGTCCTGTGCTCAAAGCTCAGGCCACAAATCGGTGAAGTTAAGCAGCGTCGAGCACGGAGAGTCCTTGGATGGGTGATCGTGTTTGGCAGCTTGACTCCTGACCCACAACAAAGCACATGTGACACATGTGGTCTCACCTTAGGCAAGTGAGTTTGTTCAAAATTGTCTCTGTTCACCCAGCAGGAAAATGGGTACCCGGTGGAAAAAAGTCATATGACTATAACCTTCTAGCGCCTAACAGGCAGCTTGGGTTATCCGGGGTAATAATGTGCTGTGCCTTGATTGTTAGCGCTATGAGCATACCTAGTGTGTATTTTGGCGCTATATAAATGGACACATTATTATTATTATTATTATTAAATATCAAATGCTTTTCAAACATGGCTATTAAGGATTCTTCCTAACTATAGTCTCTTCACCTTGCATCAGCTTTCAAGTGATGAATGAGCTGTGGTGAGCTATTCAGCGACATGGACGTCCACTCAAAGAGATGACCACTCCAGCAGGGGTACTCAGCCATCTCACTAACGAGCTACACACTCATGGAATGTCCTGGCCGGAATTAAATAACACCCATTCATTTGTCCCTTACTCCAGACTTTATCGATATGAGAACTTTACCAAGCATTGGGATGTTCCCTTTCTCCTGTTCATATAATGAAGAACTTTGTATACACCACATGGCCTGCTTAATTAGAATACCGATGGAATTATGGCTTCCTCCGTTATAAGTAATCTACATCTCAGTAACTATCGACTCCTAATTAATCCCTAGACAGTTATTATCAGTCACTGAATTAGTTTATTACAGAATACGAAGTAACGGTTCTTGTAACTGATCCCAAATGATGTACCCCGCCGACTTACCATTACTGACTGTTGCTATGGTAACTGCTGATGAGGTAGTGAGTGAGTTGGGTTCAACAATATTCCAGTTATATCACAGTGTGTCACTATAATGAGAAACCAAGTCAATGTCGACAATAATGTCAGCATGTCACTTTCAGTAAAAACATTAAGCACAGCTTTGATGCTGACAAGATTTATGTTCAAGGGAAATATGGGATTCCATGCAATGGCAGGTGGTCCTGACAGAGTAAAGGGATGTAACTCTGCACAACAAATTGCTTTACCACAGAACACTGGGGGCCTGGCCAAACTACAGGCCCACTGCATACAAGATCTTACAGATAGACTATTGACTAATGGTTTCTATAGAAACAAATAACCCCATATCAACTGAGAAGGAGCCCAGTCTGATGGGAGATTCATATTCACAGTCCATAAAGCAGAGAAAAATGTAGACTTGCTTCATTTAGAGCTTTGCATTACAGAAAGGGTTGTGTGGAAGGAAAAATAATATTGTTCAGAGTCTGTGACACAGACTAAAATGATAATTGGACAGTTTGTGCAATAAAAACATGAAGAGAGTTTTACCGCTGAAACTAATCCAAATCCTTGTGACATATATACCGATGGAAGTTATTATATTCCAAAACAATAACTCAAAGGAAGGAAAAGAAGAAGTCCCCCAGGAAATGATTCAGAGGAGAAAGTGTTATGTTTCCAGTTGTTGTCTCTGTTCAGAGACAGAATGTATTTTGTTTTGGTGATCTGCGTGCTTCCTGATTCATTCAAAAACTAATCAAGCACAGAAAAATTGTTTTTCTGCACGTCTATGATGGATTTTGCAAAGAAATAAAGAAAAGAAAAGAAGTATGTTTTGTTCATAGCAGCCAAGAAAATCCGTACAAGAGGACAACATTTAGTGAGGTAAGGTTAATGGGCCATATGCAGCAAGATGTGAGGATGCACACATGCTTGTGTATACTGTGTACAATCTTGCTTGACAACGGTATCAGAATCTATACCGAAATGTCGCATCATATATAATATAGAAGTTGTTATCCATAAACTATCTTACTTTCTTGTGTTTACTAGTCTGGACTAACACTGAATTTACAGTGTTTGAACACTGAGAAACATGTAAGTCAGTGAAAGTATACCCATGCTGGGTCAATGACCCTGGTTTCGTAGCGTTAATGTCACTTAACAGGTAGGGCAACAAAAAGTACCATCTTGTTACGTTTTAGTATGATGCAGAAGGGGATAACTATTGTCCTTCTGGACAGTCATTCTATCCAGTACACCACATAATCTGATACAAGAAAAGAAAGTATATGGATCTAATATCAGAATATGGAATAAAATACTCAAAACAAACCTCCATGTTATAAACACTCATCCAAGTTCAAAAGCATGAGCAACACTGGTGGAGCTCTTTGTCGACCCATTCTTGTGTTTCAAGTAAGTGAATGTTATTTTAAACCACAGTAACACATACTCCTCCAGCATTTAAACCACAGTAACATACTCCTCCAGCATTTAAACCACAGTAACACATACTCCTCCAGCATTTAAACCACAGTAATACATACTCCTCCAGCATTTAAACCACAGTAACACATACTCCTCTAGCATTTTAAACCACAGTAACACACTCCTCTAGCATTTAAACCACAGTAACACATACTCCTCTAGCATTTAAACCACAGTAACACATACTCCTCTAGCATTTAAACCACAGTAACACATACTCCTCTAGCATTTAAACCACAGTAACACACACTCCTCTAGCATTTAAACCACAGTAACACATACTCCTCTAGCATTTAAACCACAGTAACACATACTCCTCTAGCATTTAAACCACAGTAACACATACTCCTCCAGCATTTAAACCACAGTAACACATACTCTTCTAGCATTTAAACCACAGTAACACATGCTCCTCTAGCATTTAAACCACAGTAACACATACTCTTCTAGCATTTAAACCACAGTAACACATACTCCTCTAGCATTTAAACCACAGTAACACATACTCTTCTAGCATTTAAACCACAGTGACACATACTCCTCTAGCATGTAAACCACAGTAACACATACTCCTCTAGCATTTAAACCACAGTAACACACTCTTCTAGCATTTAAACCACAGGAACACATACTCCTCTACCATTTAAACCACAGTAACACATACTCCTCCAGCATTTAAACCACAGTAACACATACTCCTCTAGCATTTAAACCACAGTGACACATACTCCTCTAGCATTTAAACCACAGTAACACATACTCCTCTAGCATTTAAACCACAGTAACACATACTCCTCCAGCATTTAAACCACAGTAACACATACTCCTCCAGCATTTAAACCACAGTAACACATACTCCTCCAGCATTTAAACCACAGTGACACATACTCCTCTAGCATTTAAACCACAGTAACACATGCTCCTCCAGCATTTAAACCACAGTAACACATACTCCTCCAGCATTTAAACCACAGTGACACATACTCCTCTAGCATTTAAATAACTGAACCTGACTCAGACAAAGCAGTGTTTGATGTCTGAAGTTGTTGGGAAACAACAGTACGCCAAAATAAGGAAAGAGTACCAGAAAATACATGTTGCATGCCTTAATATTGTCCTAAAAATTAAGATGGCTCATCTTATCTTAAAGACGTAATGCAAAACCTTCCTTGTTCACAGGTTACAGAAAATGAAAATTATGGCTCGCTGGCATTGACAATATACCTAGCTATGTCAATTTGATCAAATCTGTCCCTGTTTCCCTTTTGCTTGTAAATTCTGGAGAAACTGGTCATGATGGGTGAAAAGAAATACAAGGTGCATTAATGGGCCTAATAGAACTTGAGATTGATTCACAAATATTGCTGAGTAAAAGTCTGCTCTGTTTTGGCGCCAAGGCCTTTTCCTTCACTTATTTATTGGATGGGAAGATATTGTGTAGAGATCTGTATTTTCATCAGACAAACACTGTGAATGAGTGACTGATGGACCTACAGACAGCCCTGTGTTCCACCACAATACAGTCCTGCCAGCTATACACATCACACTCACAGAAATCTTATTTGATTTGGGTTAATTCACTGATCAATCACCCTAGGTCAGATCACATTGACACCAGACTTCAGGACAGTGAGCCATTCACAAAGATGTTGGGACAATCGCCAGCACATACTAAATGATAAATATTGTTATCTGGAAACTTTAGATGAGGCACTTATGCATTTGTACACACAGACAATGGCAGATTAACCTGTGATAGCAAGGAGAAGACATCGAGCTTCACAACAATCGAACAAGATACAAGGGTCTTTAGGCTATAAGTTGATGTACACAGCTCATGATGAAAAGGTGATTTCCACATCTGATCTTGAAAGAAAATGGAAGATCATACACATCCAAGCATGTACATAGTTACAGTAAAACAAATGGGTTATTAAGTAGAGGTTCAGCGCTTCTGTTTGGATAAGATGATGTGTAGGAGTTAGATGTGGCACTTGTGTTGGAGTGGATAATGGTTCGTCGGACAGATTCCAGGACAAGTACACCTGCTTCCCTGGAGGCCCAGGCTGTTGTAAATGAATTAGACTTGCAAAAGTCTCCATGGAGTTAATTATTAATTTATATCATAATTCCAGTTCAAATAAATACCAAGAAAAAACTGTTCCTCTAAAAGAGTTGCTTCTTTATACTAGTAGTCTGATTATCTAGACTTGTCTAGGGATGCATTAGTACACATCCATGGACTTATCATTCAGTTCAGGCTTGCAGCAAGGCTAATCATGAATCTGTGCAGACAAAACTGCCAGAATGGGTTTTAGGAATAAGTAACTAAAGCATTAAGGCCAGATCAATCTCTGTGATGCACGGTACTTTACGTCCCAGCCACTATGTTCACGTCTGCCTTGACGTGTTACTCAATTCCACTGAGGTAATGGTTACTAAGAGAACATAAAGCCACTGTGAGTGACTGCTGTTTATTTCATCTCAAAGTTCACTATATTCAAGCTGTGTCACGTCTGCCTGTAAATATCAAGTCTGGGCCAGCCAACCACCAACTGACATCACAAGCAACAATCCAAGCTTTGATGGTTTGACACTATAAACTTGGTCACAAAGTGCAACCACCAATTTCTCTATTTTATTCAGGAATCCCTACAGGAGACAAGCATTGGGTAGAGAGAACATATTCTGCCCTGGAATCCCTACAGAAGACAAGCATTGGGTAGAGAGAACATATTCTGCCCTGGAATCCTCACAGGAGAAAAGCATTGGGTAGAGAGAACATATTCTACCCTGGAATGCCTACAGGGAGACAAGCACTGGGTAGAGAGAACATATTCTATCCCGGAATCCCTACAGAAGACAAGCATTGGTTAGAGAGAACATATTCTACCCTCCTGGAATGCCTACAGAAGACAAGCACTGGGTAGAGAGAACATATTCTACCCCAGAATCCCTACAGAAGACAAGCATTGGGTAGAGAGAACATATTCTGCCCTGGAATGCCTACAGAAGACAAGCATTGGGTAGAGAGAACATATTCTGCCCTGGAATCCTCACAGGAGACAAGCATTGGGTAGAGAGAACATATTCTACCCTGGAATGCCTACAGGGAGACAAGCACTGGGTAGAGAGAACATACTCTATCCCGGAATCCCTACAGAAGACAAGCATTGGTTAGAGAGAACATATTCTACCCTGGAATGCCTACAGGGTAGAGAGAACAAAAAGGAGAGAAGTGTGGAGTACTATGATTGTTTCTGCATATAACTACAGTGATATTACATAATCTGAAAACCTGATTCATCAACAATATAATTAACATACCAAAGCTGAAACCAACACTGTGCCCTGAGGAGATCTGGGCCAGAACTGGTTCTAAGCAACTAATTCTTGTCCCAAAAGATGACAAATAGGATCAGGTGGTCAGGCTCGATGACTTGATTGATAACATATCATCATATCTCAAATGTGTGGATTGATGCTCTTGATATCACATCTATGGACTGTCTGATCCAGACTCGATGATTTGCACACCATCAACATATATCTGGAATATTGGTCATTCTGGTGTTAAACATCAAGGAAACAATCCAGTACCCTGCATGCTGATCTGCTGGGCATCAGGATCAACATTTCCTTTGGTGCAGGAATTACACAGAAACATTTGAGAAAGTTTGTCAAATATAATTGAAATTTATTGTGGTGAAATCTTCAATAAGACATCTCAACTGGTTTACTGTTTCAGGCAATTTAGCCATAGATACGTCTGTTGATGGACTCTGTGTCTCTGACAATGTTTTGTCTACACTGCATCACACCACGTCCATTATAACATTACATCTCATGACTCAAGCATATCCCTGAAGACAAACCACAGACATATCTGTTATCACAATATCAAGGAGTTCAGCATCAGATATGAATGATTTAGTGGACAATGTTATGACTAAGCAATATAGAACCATATCCCCTACCAACATTGTATAACAGTATGGTATTCCCCAATGTATGTAATGAATATTCTAGGCAGAATAACCATGCAGTCTCCATTACCACATCAAACTGGCCAGAACCAAACTGATATCCAGAGTATAAAGCTGTGCCTATTTCATGCAACATACATTCATTATATTCAACATATTTGCCAGGTTGGCTACAGACACTGTTAACACTAATCCTTCCATTATTGAACTCTTATACAACCTTTATCCATGTGATATCTAACAGACACCAATGGGAATTCCAGGACAGCTGCAAATCCTCCAGCCACTTGAGGTGGGAAGTCAGACAACTCAAACACTGATGACAAACATTGAGTGACTGTCTCGGAACTGGACACTTCTTCAGCTATTGATAACAAACTAATCGGAATAATAGTTTTAACAACACTAAGTTGGTGAAAGTTTCCAAAACTTTCTAAGATAAAGAATGGTCAGTTCCTTGTGAAAATAAGAAAGGCATATATCTAGTTAAAATTGCTTTAAAAATCTAGAAAGGTAAGTTCCTTGTAGTAACAAGAAAGGCATGTATATCATTAAACCAAGAAAGGCATGTATATCATTAAACCAAGAAAGGCATGACCCTTGTAAAAACAAAAAAGGCATGACCCTTGTAAAAACAAAAAGGCATGTTCCTTGACAAACAAGAAAGGCATGTGTCTAGTCAGAACAAGAAAGGTCTGGTGCTTGTAGAAACAAGAAAGGCATGTATCAGGTAAAAATATTAATATCATATTCCTTGTAAACACAAGAAAGGATTGGTCCTTGAGTGAGTGAGTGAATTTTTCTGTCGCTTTGGTAGTATTCCAACAATATCACTAAACCAGAAACAGACTTCTAAACATTGTATTCATGTTCAGAATCAAACAACGACCTTCATTGTTACAAGTGAATGCATACCCACTAGGCTACCACCTCAACAAAACACAAGCTAGTTCTGCATCAATAATGCATAAACCACTTCACAAGTGTGATTGACACTAGCCCTTGGCTCTCGCAGAACATTGACATGTCGCCATTCAGCCTTATCAAAATGTATGTCCATATCCTCTAACAAAGATGGCTATCATGATTCAGTATTAAAGATTATCGTCAAGAAACCTCCTCGACATCACTCCATCAGGTACAAACACCACTGTGAGATACCTTTACTTGAAAGAGATCACTAACATCCAGATCACTTAAAACAAATAGGATCAAAAAGGCTTATGTAAATTGTAAATGGCCACTTGCTTTTGACGTGAACAAGCATGGTGTATTTCAGTGTAAGCTGACATGGACTTTAATAAATCAATAGTCAAGATGTTCGGCAGACATCATACAGCTATAGGTTAACTAGTGTTAAAACACTGTAATGGATTTGGACAAAACCAATCGCTCTTGCATGCTTTGTAATGATCCCGTAAGTGCAGAGCAGTAGAAAGATTGATATGGGAAGCGAAGGAATATTAATTGATTTTTTAAAGACACAATATTGCTTTTCAACATGCTCTTATCTAAAAAGTCTTCAATCATTCCATTGCTTACAACTGTTCACATTGTACAACTGAAATATTGTTTACTTATGACATTTTTTCATAAATCCCTCAGATTTCAGTAATGAAATGTGTTTGAAGGGTGTATTTCAAAGTTGAAGAGATTATTTTACTAAAATATGAAATATTTTACTGTTTAAAGATGTTGTTCTCCAACTTTCAAAAACTGGTATAACACTGACACAATTCACAAAGTAAATACCTATGCGATGTTAATTTCACGGTCTGTCAATTGAGATTATGTACTGTGATATGGGAGCTATGACAGGTTCCCTATGCACTATGGAACAATCTTCCTGAAGTGTCACTTACCAGGGATTACTCACACATGACATTTACACAGATTTACATATGTCTTCTCAGGTGACGCTTCGACACCAAACCCTCGAGTGATGTTATTGGAGGATCCAGATTTATTGATTTGTAATCAAAAACATCCTCATAGGTCAATGGAACCACTTTTTCAATAAGTATAAATGATAAATTCAGTTGCTTCAAAACACAGATTTGGATGAAACTATTTGACAAATCCTTTAATAGTACATTTAATATATTGTTTCTTTGTGTTACTTATTATACTTTGAGAGAATAATGAATTACAATTAAGATCAACTACTACTGAGAAACATTTAAATAATTAGACCCTTTCTCAAAGCTTGAAGATTCAACCAGAATCTCCATAGAAAGAATCTTTAAATGGGTTGATGGGTGGGTAGTTGTTGAGTGGTAGAGTGAGTGAGTGTCAGGGTGAGTTTGACACAGTGTTGATTGGTAGCATTAGTGTTGAATGGTTGAGTGAGATTTGAGTTGATTGAGTGTTGAGTGACTGTGTTGAGCAGATGAAAGAGTGTTAAGTGGTTGAAAGTGTTAAACAGTTGAATGAGACCTGAGCTGATGAGCGGAAGAGTGTTGAACGTGTGTTAAGTGGTTGAATGTGTTGAACGCAGATGAGCAGAACGGCATTGAGTGACTGTGTTGAGCAAATGAGTGAGTGCTGAGTGGTTGAATAAGTGTTGAACCATTGAATGAGATCTGAGCTGATTAGCATACACTAGTTGGCAACTAATACACCACAAGAACAACTATCAGTCTATGACTAATCCACACAATCCCAATGGACAAAATATGAATATTTCATCCATGGGTGTAGGTAACATTCAGATCAAAATGTGGCTAGAAATAGACTTGTTTCTGTTATAGCTTATGGCATAGCAATAAGGTTTGGGTAAAATGGAAAATAATGTGATTTAAGAACTGAGACACAGACTGGACCGAGGAAAACCTAGAATATTTCATTTAGGGTATTTGCATTACAGAGCGCTTGGCGGAAAGATAAAGAATATGGTGCAGTGACTGTAAGACAAAAAATCAAGTACTGTCCAAAAACCATCCATATCTGTGATAGGTTTAATACTGAAGATGATGAAAACCTGCATGACGAGTGATAGGTCAGATATTATTTCAGTCACTCAACATGCATGTGGTTTTCTTTCCCAATATCCTAAGTGCACCAGTCCTGTCTTAGCCTTTTGACGTCTACCATAGTATAAAAACCATGTCACATGCTCAGTGCAGGCTCCTTAAGAGAAACTTTGAGACAAGGAAAATAAAGCATTCACAGAAGCATTGTGACTTTGACGTTGATTGTACAAGTAAGTGACACTGTGTTAACGACTTTAATGACAGGACACTTCAGGTTTACGAACACTTGTGAAGAGTAGCCATAAGGTTGGAGTAAGATGCAAAACTTTTAACTCCGTATAAACACCAAGAACCTGAGGTGTGACAACCAATATTGAACACTGTCACATTGCAATATAAACACACATGCCCACCTCTTTCCTGTACACCAGTAGGTGTGGTCATGTGACAGTCCAATGATCACCATCCTGCCAATCAGGCTCAAGGCAACAATAAAGAGTCGGATGACACTTTTGTACAGGTACTTCTAATTGCGGAGGGCCTCAATTATAGAGCCATTTATGATAATGACATTGAGAAACATGTGGAGCACATCCAGTTCAGCCTTCTTGTAAGCTTTAACTGGGGAGTATGTGAATGTACGCATTGTTCACAACGTCATATTAAATATGGGAAATATGAATACTAAGGCGTAATTTTTTCTGGCTAATGTACGCTTCTTGCGATCTGAAAATGACACTGCATAAGTTTCTGTAGTCTGACATATGACCCTTTTATCGACAATGACAATGCAGAATTGTCAAACTGCGTCATACGGATTAAAAACAGAGCAGCTCGCCTTGAACTACTTCAAGTTACATTTTAGTCATCTGCTCTTTGATAATGAGCTGCAGCAAAAAGAAAACATATACATAAAGCAAAAAAACATTTGTTTCTCATTGCATGACTGATACTGAAAGGACCGTTCATTATCAGGCCATTAAAGCTGTTAGTGTTGCAAAACTAACTGGCTGATTCTGTTGACTTTACATCTTGGGGAGTTACGGAAATTTGGATAGGGTCTTACAAAGGAGGCATGTTCAGGAGGAGGCTACGACAACGGCCGATGTTAGAAAAGTGTTTCAGAGTTGTTTTACAAATCTTTGAACATTATTAATGTGAGATGAATGTGTCAGTTTGATCCGGGAGGGAAGGCAAAGAGATGCACGTCTTTGATGACAATAACATGAGTGACACCTACAAACACAGTGGATGTGCAGAGAAACCAAGAATCACTATAAATTGGGTGTAGAGAGTAGAGAGTAGTGAGTTGAGTTTTATTCCAGCTATATGGCAGCGGTCTGTAAATAATCGAGTCTGGACCAGACAATCCAGTGATCAACAGCATGAGCATCAATCTACACAACTGGGATATGATGACATGTGTCAACCAAGTCAGCCAGCCTGACCACCTGATCCCGTTTGTCGCTTCTTACAAGCATGGGTTGCTGAAGACCAATTCTAACCCGGATCTTCACGGGTCACACTGTCTTGGTACGACAACGCAAGTAATAAAGATCCAAATTTGAACACCTCCGTCCCCACCCCAATTAGTTACGGCAGAGGCAGATATCAGAAAAGTGCTTTAGAGTTGTTTTACACCTTTTTGAACATTATTTATGAGTCAGTTTGATCTGGGAGGGAAGGCAAAGAGATGCAGATCTTTGATGACAAGATTAGTGACACCTACGAACACAGTAGTTGTGCAGACAAACCAAGAATCACTACAATTTGGGATTCAAACAGAGGATCAGTTGATCCTGGCATGAGTAAGGGATGCAACTCTGCTCATGGATGACCTGAGCTCAAATTAATCAGAAAACAATCTTCTAGGCTTTCAGGTATTGACTGGAAATAACTCTAAACCCAACCCAGAAATATTATGAACTAATGAACTTCCACAAGGCACCGTTTACACCTCTTGGGAATACTACAGATGAACATAGATTAGCATGTAAATGCACAATTACAAACAAGAATACAGTGAGTGAGTGAGTTTAGTTTTATGTTGCACTCAGCAATATTCCAGCTATATGGCGGCGGTCTGTAAATAATCGGGTCTGGACCAGATAGCCCAGGGATCAACAGAATTACATCAATCTACGCATCTGGGATATGATGACGTGTGTCAACCCAGTCAGCGAGCCTGACCACCCGATCCCATTAGTTGCCCCTTATGACAAGCATGGGTTACTGAAGATCAAATCTAACCTGGACCTTCACGGCTAACAAGAATACATGAGTGTAGACTAATGTACACGTGGTCTGGGCTAAACATCACTGTAAACACCTCTTCAGTTTCATCAGGTTGTGTCAGTTGATGGTTGATATATGTGCAAGTCCAAACTGATGCAAGTCTTAGACTTTTACAACATTGGGGAAACCCGTGGGTAGGGCATAGTGCAGACAAACCAAGATACATAATCAGGAGAACCTGGGAGTCAAACCCAGAATCACAGATTTCTGGCATGTCTAAGGGAAGTAACTCTGCAGAGCCCATTCAATGCCTCAGACACTGGGATCATCCATGCTCACAACTACTTCAGGTTACAGCTGGAACTCTTCTACTGGAGAAACACGTTTGTTTGAAGAAGTTTGTTTGTTTCCATACCTTCTTTTGAGTAGTATATTTGAAGAGCCTTATGATTGTGTGAAGATAATGGGATCACCTGATTATTGAATTACAAGTACCTACATCTCCAACAGATATTAGCCATATTTGATTACACATTTGTAAGTGATACTGGCAACCATAGTTAAGCTATCAGTGTCTGCCTATTTGCATAACATCTGAACATGATTGGTTATTCTGGAGGTCAGTGATACATCTGTGAAGCCAGCTAATGGCCTTGTCCTGTGTGTGTGTTGTAATATTTGCTCTTGTCCATTTCTCGGAGTGTTGTTGTACAAAACAACCTTAGCGCTAAGACTATTATTAGTCTATGTTAACTAATAGGAGTTACGGACACTTTAGCAGTAAGATGTCTTTGTACAAAGGCACTGTGAGCATTAATAATAGCAGGAAATATATCATGATCCTGCCAAAATGTGTGTCATTTGTTGGTATAATCCTTTCATTAAGTGATGAATTCTGAGAGGTACCTAATGGCATTTTGAACATGGAAAATGTAGCGAATGTTATGCATATTTGAAGAATATAATGCTCTTACTCATGTGAGAAGAGGTGCAGCTGTTCTTGAAGTACTAGGAGGAGTCAAGCCAAAGTCTGTGTAGAGTTACTTCCCTTAGGACATGCCGGAAATCTTTGATCCTGGGTTTGAGTCCCAGGTTGGCCCTGATTAGGTTATGGGTTTGTCAGCACTAAGGCTGTAACGATTCACTCGCATAATTGGTAAATCGAACCGTAGCCCTTCATGAATTCAATTCATTATTCGTGGTCACCAGAACCGAATATTAAAGAATATTTACGATTTTTTTAAGGGAGCATGTTTTACGTGAACCTTTATGTCCTTTCACAAAGTGAGATATGCAAGAATGGAACATGTACTAGCATTGCAGTAGTGCAAGTCATGTTAGTTTGCCAAGGCCGCACATGATACTGTCGACTATAACTATTACATACCAAATTTGAGTGTGATGAGATCACTGGTTATTGCTGTAACAAATCAAAACTGTCAACATGAGTGTTCCTGTTGTACATCAATCACTTAACTACAATACTGTATTCGTGAATAATTATTCGTATTCGCTACCCAATATTCATGACACGTATCATATTCGCCACATAGTGTATTCGTTGCAGCCCTAGCCAGCACCATACCATAAACTATAGAATATGTAAGCAATGGGAACACTACTCATAGACAATGACATACAATGGTATAATAAACTTACACATTTCAAATTCAGGTGATCGAATCTGTTTGAATGCATACAGAACTAAAGAAATGAATCATATCTACATAACTAACTCTGATTTGAGAACGTCTGTCCACTATAATGTCTTAAGGAGTTAGGCATTTGTAATTCAGTAATCAGGTGACAACTAAGTTCATTATCTTTACATGACCATTTGGCCTTCAAATACATAGACACTGACAAACAATGGCCAATACAAACTTGATATCATTAAAAACATCTATAGAAATTACAGACATTTCAAATTTAGTAAATCAAATCTTAATGGGTACATTGTGTGAAGCTCATTTCTGGTATCCCCCAACATGACATTGCTAAAAGCGGCATAAAACCCAACTCACTCACTCACTTAAGCTGTCTCAGAGGTTTCAGCTGGATTACTGCCTGTCTATGTACCACAGACATCTTATATTCACTCAGGCTATTAACACATTGCACCACTAGTTTACATTCAACCAAGAGAACAATCCCTGGGTCACTGATGCACAACTGTTGCACAGGTTTGCTGACATGTACCTGACAGTACAGGTAATTAGACAATAAGGGTGTGTGTAGTCTAACTTCAAAGCTTCTTTATTAAATCTCTTCATCTGTATTGTATAATAAATGCTTTTCAGACAAACACTACCCCTGTACATGTTTATACTGCGTCACCCTAAAATATGGTGTAGGGTACTGTTACGAGAGCCCATAAAGCTTTTGTCCAAACATGTTTCATAACATATCTAATTTTTTCACAAGATCAAAACAAAAGGTACTGACAAGCCTTCAGAAGATACGTGAGTTTGAAGCAGGAATAATTAATGAACTTTCTTTCAAAAGGGAAAATTTGTGCCACTCAAAAATGTTAATTAACACTCGATTCTATATTGTAATTTATCATAAAGTCATTTTGTACAGGAGAGTGAGTGAGTGAGTTTGGTTTTACGCCGCTTTTAGCAATATTGCAGCAATATCACGGCAGGGGACACCAGAAATAGGCTTCACACATTGTACCCATGTGGGGAATCGAACCTGGGGCTTCGGCGTTGCGAGTCAACACTTTAACCACTAGGTTAAACCAATCCATTTGAAAGCAAAATATATATTGTTTAAAGCACTTTTAAGTAGTATATACTGACAATCAAAATAAACTATTGCTTTGACTTTTTAATTATTATGACTAGTAGACAAAAGGACAAATAAATTTCATTTAAAAATACACCAAAATATATATTTACATAATATTTTACATGCATGTTGAAGAGTAATGGCATGATAGCAATTGTGTTCATTCATCCAGCTGTAATTCAGAAGAATGTGACGATGATGATGATGATGATGATGATGATGATGATGATTTGGAGATTTAACATGCGCTTTCCGACAATACATATCTCTTACTCAGGCCCACCAGGCCATTTAATATTTGATTGAAAGAGGGGAGATTTGACCGAAAGATATGGCAACCTAAATGGGGTGTTATATTTGTATGAGTTTTGAATTTGGAAATTGGTTTAAACATATTTCCTTCATGAAAAAACAACAACAAAATTCATGAACTGGATTGGTCAACAAGCTAAAAAGAACTTATTTGGAAATTTGCCAGAAGTGGTAGGGAGAGGTTAACTACGGGTGGTCTGGTTGCATTACATTTGAGACATTACACAATATGTATGTCATGAACCCGTACAGCAATTACTTCTAACACAGCTCAATCATGCACAGAATAACACATCTACAAGCAGCTGTAAACACAGATGAAATTGTCCAATTACACAAGATGTAATCCAGTTAATCCATTAAGTGGCAGACAACTGAACGCGATGTTATACCACAGGTAGGTGATAAGTGGTCATAACTACCCCGGCAATGACATTCCAGACTGTCCGAGAGTGACCACGCAGTGATCTCAGCAATTACCCATAGTTCACCTGGCATTTAGCACAACCATTTGTGACAGTAATGACAAGGGCAGAAAGATTTAGCCCTGGTCACCTACTAAGCATGACGTAATGTGTCTGTCACCGCTCCATTCCATGTTGTAACTCTCCTGTACTGGAGACACATTACCTCAGCTACTTACAACCATACAACCATGTTGTCTAAGTGACCTGTATCTTGTTCAGAATTGGGTAATGGGACAAAGTAGACAACAGGGTAATAGAGATGTTCAGAAACTTTATTGATCACTAGCTCTTACGGTACTATTTCATGAATATTTACCTTATATTACCGTCTATAAGCCGAATTTTGAGGATAAAAAAAAGCAGTCTGTAGAAGGGGGTCGGCTTATCAATGAGTTACGCTTTCGTCAAACTTTTTTCCAGGGGTAAGAAAACAACATTGTATCACTTCGCGTGAACAAACAACACAAGACGACTTTGTCAGTAAAGACGTCAAATTTGCAATTAAACATCACTAGACAAGATTATTTATCTTTTCAGTTCTAAGTTGTTTTTGCTGGGCATTGTATTATTTGCAGGGATTAAGATTACCGTGCGTATTTGAGCTGGAAATAGAAATCAGCTGTGCACACATTTCCCGGTGATCAAGTTCAAACATGCACAATAATATAACTGGATGAATTCTGACGAAGTCATCAGTAAAATATCATACAGAATACTATTATTTAACCCAAAGAAATATATCCAAGCATTGTGTAATTTTAATTAATTGTAATTTTAAATGTAAAATATATATAATCAACACTAAGGTTATACGGACCCTCATGGCATATAAGATGCAGTGAGCAATATATGCCAATATCACCAGCAAATAACACAACTAGAGCCATGTAAACTGGTGACCAGCATGAGTGGCAACATACTGAGACCCTAGTGTTACTTTTAGTCAGAACTTTTGCAGGCCTATCAAAGAAACTTTGACACTGTGCAGAAAAACGCAGAAAAGCCCACATTAATCGTGGAAATAGCAACATAAACATAATACCTCGCTACTGAAACAGTAAAAATGGCAACGAAAAACTATGAAACTAAAACATTTTTACATCGGTGAACTTTGACCTCTACTGTGCACGCGCATTATTATCCGCGCTTCATTCCAATTTCCGAGCAACTGTGAATCGCTGTGCGTAGAAAAAGTATTTAATATGTCGAAATAATTGCTGTCAATCATTTCATACGAATGGAAAGTAAACTAAACAAGTGTGTACACAGGTATCATGATGATAAATGCCAAATAACACAACAGAAATACTTAAAAAGGAATGTAACTTTTGTCCAAGCTGGAAAATGTCTACATGCAGTCGAGACTTCCTCTTCCATGTGTGCATGCGCAAAATCGAAGTTGCGGGTTCCTCGTTTTATGATGCAGTTTTAGCGATTTAAAGTTGCCGATTTTACTGTTTCAGTAGCGAGGTATTATGTTTATGTTGCTATTTCGACGATTAATGTGGGCTTTTCTGCGTTTTTCTGCACAGTGGCAAAGTTTTCTTTGGTAGGCCTGTTTTGACAAGAGGCATGCTCTACCATGACTCCCTCAGATGGCACCAACAGGTATTTCACTCATTCAAAGTCCCTGTTATAGAGTGGTGAGTTTCTGGGGACATATCTGCCACACTTAAGGCACACATTATTCCTTTTTTCTGATGACATGACTACCATATTGTACAAAGATGTGTTACAGGTGTGCAGACAAAAAAACCTGTGGTCAAAAGACCCGTAGGACAAAACCCCCTTAGGAAAAAAACAAACCATCATGTAGGACAAAAAACCCAAAAGCTCAAATGAATAATGAAGATTGTTTATTATTCAAATACTTTATTTAGCCGACATCACATACATTATGCTTGTTCACTTTCATGAAAGGATGGATGAGTGAGTGAGTTTAGCTTTACGCCTCACTCAGCATTATTCCAGCTATATGGCGGCCGTCTGTAAATAATCGAATCTAGACCAGAGAGTCCATTGATCAACAGCATGAACATCGATCTGCACAATAGGGAACCGATGACATGTGTCAACCAAGCCAGCGAGCCTGACCAACCGATCCCGTTAGTCGCCTCTTATGACAAGCATGGGATACAGAAGGTTCATTCTAACCTGGACCTTCACGGGTTCGTGAAAGGAAATTATGTGTTCAATGGTAATGAACAAGAACAAAAATCACAGATCTTCTTAACAGCGAATGACTGTTAAGGAGTCTTTGTGAGAACTTCTGACATGATAAAACAGCCCTAAGAACCTGACCTCCACTGGCATAATGTCTCCAAAAGTTTTACATATACATATAGGAATTGTAATGGTGAACACAAACGTTTCATTAACTGCAGCAGACATCCAAGCAATTATCTGCATTGTGTTTTTGCAATATAGTTTTAAATCAGCCAAAGCTATTTTAACCAGGTGACTGCACAATTCTCCTCAGACCAATCTAAAACTATGCATTGTCATGCATACCAAATTTCAGATTTTTAAAGCCTTGCAGTATCTGAAAAGATCATCAATCATTAAGGAAAATTCCAATTAGAAAATTAATATTTAAAATAAAAAAATAAAGTGAATTTCTAATACTTTTTAAAGATACTTGACTGGATTTTTCTAAATAAACACAGACAAGCATTAGCAAAGTCTATTATGAGGGTCTTGGACAGAACACAAAATGTTCTTTTTGCAACATTTCCTATAAAAACTGAAGTTGAGCCCCTAAAGAAACCAGCAACTACTCTACAGGACACAGGCCTCGAAGATGGTCAAACTACCTATAAAGAGTTGCATGCCTGAAGTGTTCTGATCTGCAGCTTGAATCCCAGGCCTGTCTCATTATGTTTCTTGTCCGTCAATACCTACCCATACTCACTGATTTGTATGAAGTCGGGAACCTCGGATACTTGCATCATGTTTCCAACTTTAACGTGTTGTAATATGAAGAAAACACCACAATAAACACAGCTCACTCACTCACTCACAACAACTCATAATGAGGAAAAGAATAATGTAGAATTTTCAAATTTGTCAACTTGGGGGAAGGGGGTTGTGGGTTGTGGAATTTAATTCAAAATACACAATTTAAAAATGGTGTTGGAGAAGACATCTAAAATGCAAAGGGCAGCTATAAAACTAACAGCATAGTTTTTACAGCACTATAATCAAGAACTCTGACAATAATTAATTGGCAATATATCCAGATTGAAATCTATGCCAGAAGGAACAATTCTGGCTATTATTAAATAACAATAGCTGTCAAAGTAAATATGAGAATTATAATTATTGCTCAAACAGATATAAGTGCTTTGATGACAGAGTGTTGTACTCGGGTAGACAATGCCTGACAAGCACCCATACTACTTCTGTAGCCTCAGTAATGACAGCATCAATCAATGCCCAAACTACATAACTGTGTCTCAAACGAACAGAGACATCTACACGCACAATACGTCACAGTCTCTGCTAAGTACATTAAGGTGATGTACACACATCCTTTTTATATCTTCATCAATTTTTCGCTCTTGCTCATAATGTAGCTATGCCATTCGATACATCACTGGTGAAATATTACTTGTGACTACCCTTAAACTTCATTTTATGGCAATTTACTGTGTGCAACTAACAATCACTTCAAACTGATTTACTGTAAAGTTTCTGGAAATAAGATTTCCCAGTGATAAACATTTCTTATGAGGCATGATCATTGTAGACTTGGTCATTTTGAAAATGAGCTGCTTGATGAGTTATTGCAAGAAGAGAAACACAAATGTGATATCAATACCACTCAAGTGTCCTTGATAGTCCTATTACCGGTATGTCAACCTGTGAAGATCTGGGTTAGAATTGGTCTTCAGCAAACCATGTTTGTCCTAAGACAGGATTGTCTCTTGGTTGATCCATGTTATTGTATCCCCATTGAGTAGATCAAAGTTCATGACGTCAATCAGTGGATTGTCTGGTCCGGCCTTAATTAATTTCAGACAGCTGTCATATAGATGGAATATAAATGAGTGTGGCATTAAATGAACCAACCAACCAACCAACCAATTATTCCAGGTGTAAAGCGAATGTGACAGATTGGTTGAACATGTTATCATGTGAATAGTATTTAAAACTGCCATAGAAGTTGTTGACAAATATTTCGTCTCATTTTATTTCTCTGTTTCAGTGTTAGCTGTTGACTTGTCTCTTAATACATAATAGAAAGAGCTCCAGGATATATTTATCCACTGGCCAAAGTATTGGCGAGTCTAAGGTTGTGTATCTTTGTTTGTTGTTTAACTGTGCACCTCGTAACATCCCAGCTGTATGATGCAGGTGTGTACATACCCAAGTCTGGACCACTCAGTCAAGTGACTGACATCATGAGCATCAATCTACTCAATTGTGATCCTATAGCATGCATCAGACAGAGCTAGTATAGTACAACCTGGTCAGTACATTTGCACTCAAATCTGCCTTAGCATCAACCATGTCAGCAAGCCTGCCCATTGAGTCTTGTTAGAGCCTCTTACAACAAGCATGGCTGCTTGATGACCACTTATAACCCTTATCTTCATGGGCTGTATGGTACAGAGCCTATACATAGTCTTCATTGTTACTGAACTATCTCAGCATCCCTATGTTGTGATAGCTCATCAAACAAGACTTGTGATAGCTCATCAACAGACAGAATACAACTTTCAGCAGTTTGGGGCATGGATCATCCCCATAGTCGCAACACTGAAAAGAGCAGTGAGAGACATATAACTGATTGATAGCCCAGCTTTCATTGATACCACAATTCTAAAAGAGGTCTAAAACTCCAGCGTGCTGCCATTCTACCCTTAATCCCATACACATTATTCAATTCCACCCTGCTGACAGCCGTCACCCTCCCACAAAGTCCCCCGCTGTCTCCAGGCTTCTGATGCTGTCAAGTGGCCATTGCTGGACGAGGTGGACATTGTACAAACTGGGTCAAGTTTGGACTAATGTTATGTCACATTCCAACAACAGACTTCTGTCATGGCTGAATTGATGGTGGTAAAGTAGGGATCATCTCAAACTATCTGGTTTCATTTTATAATAATAGGATGTGAAGCAGTACGTTCAATAACTTAAAACCCTGGTTTGAATATACTTTCTCTGCAACCCTAAATGGGTGGCTTGTTAATTTTATTGAACTGTATACATGTTTTAATGTGTGAGGTGAGACTTAAATAAAATATCTGTCTGTCTACTTGCAGTTTGCTGTGGGACGATCAGGGAAATCTATGCAAAAATGCAGCAATGCCATGATAAATGGCAAGTGGCAAAGAAATAAGATGGGTATGCTTAGTATTGCATCAACCTTATGACAGAGTGATTGAGTGAGTTTAGTTTTATGCTGCTTTTAGCAATATTCCAGCAATATCAAGGCAGGGGACACCAGAAATGGGCTTCACACATTGTACCCATGTGGGGAATCGAACCTGGGTCTTTGGCATGACAAGGGACGCTTTAACCATTAGGCTACCCCACCGTCCCCCAATGAAAGAAATATGTGACAATGGTTTTCTAAAAGGTGTGCTGATTGATTTGCTCTGTATTATCATGATACTATTACAGACTGACTTTCTCATAAGCAACACTTATAAGCAAGCTTGAGTTAGCAATAGTGCATCAATACATGTCCGGGTTAGAATATTGATCTTCAGTAACCCATGCTTGTCGTAAGAGGCGACTAACGGGATCAGGTGGTCAGGCTCGCTGACTTGGTTGACACATGTCATTGGTTCCCAACTGCGCAGATCAATGCTCATCACTGGATTGTCTGGTACAGACTCGATTATTTACAGGCCGCCGCCATATAGCTGGAATATTGCTGAGTGTCACTCACTCACTCCTTAATAGTATAAGAAGGACATTTGCATACATATATCCAACAAAACAACGGTTTGAATTACCTCATTCAAGCCCTACTGTGGAAATTAGACTTTGTTTTCAACTTAAAAACTTTTAATTATACTTAAACATTGTTTCTGAAACAGCAAAGACATTGTCTTCGATTCAAAGAGATAGGTCCTGATAGATGGAATGTGCTTATCATCAATTACACATTTCTTCCTGTTGAGGAGCCAATCAGCTCTTGAGCATCTGCAAAAACTAAAATAATTCCTTGTTGACAGACGTACCTATCCGAGTTTAGCGACACACAGGCCAAGAACAACGTGTATGTGTCTCATCTTGAAAGTAACAGCATCTTCATCATCAGAGTGTAACATCACATACAGTTTAGAACCCTGACTTGGTAGTACTTCAAAGTGAGTGAGTGAGTGAGTGAGTGAGAGTGAGTGAGTGAGTGAGTGAGTGAGTGAGTGAGTGAGTGAGTGAGTGAGTGAGCGAGCGAGCGGTTTTAGCCAGCTTTGAACATCATTGTGTAAGCTCAATGCAGCCCTTGACATTCTTGACAACTAAAGTGTGATGGGGACAAGTGAAAACCATGTGATGATATTCCTCACTGACTATGTTTTGGAACCAGCTCAGTTTTGCTACAAATTGGAACTTTATAAAACTGATAAAAAATGTAAACAAAGGTGAAGCAGGACTAACTCTGACAGTGAGAACTAGTGAAATAAGATTTACACTAGTCTTCAGCAGTAGGCTTATAAAAAAAGCCAAATTTCAAAGGCTGTCCATCCCAAAATGGCACAAGATGCAGGTTGTTTTGGTTGGTGGGTTTGGTGTTTAACACTGCACTCAGCAATATTCCAGCTGTATGGCAGTATTCTGTAAATAATCCAGTCTGGACCAGACAATCCAGTGATCAAAAGCATAAGCATCGATCAACGCAATTGGGATGACATGTGTCGACACCGAGTCAGCGAGCCTTGCCACCTGATCACGTTAGTCGTCTCTTGCGACAAGTATGGGTTACTGAAGGTCAATTCTAACCCGGATCTTCATGGGTCACACAGGTTGTAGGAGTTTAACACTTTGTAAAACCCACAAACATGGCATGGAGCTGACAGACCAAGAATAATAACCTTGATAACACAGAATCCAAACTCATGATCATTGGGTTCTGGCAAGCCCAGGGGAGGCAACTGTGTAAACAGTAAACAGCAGAGCTCGAGACAACTGGGCCTCCTACAGCACCTACAGTGATAACACATAAAAAACCCAGAGTGAACAGCAGCAGGTTTCACAACTTGTGTCTCATCCATCTGTCCATAAGAGGCGACTGACGGGATCGGGTGGTCAGACTCGCTGACTTGGTTGACACATGTCATCGTATCCCAATTGCGCAGATCGATGCTCATGCTGTTGATCACTGGACTCTCTAGTCCAGCCTCAGTTATTTACAGAATGCCGCCATATAGCTGGAATATTGCTGAGTGTGGTGTAAAACTAAACTCACTCACTCATCCATCTGTCTTCTGAAATAAAACAAGTTCAAATGAAACGACTTACTACACAAACAATACATGAACATAGATATGCTACTGTCCTTATCACTGTTCCTGATGTGTATTGGCTTTTAGTTAGAGTGAGTGAGTATGGTTTTATGCCACTTTTAGCAATATTCTAGCAATATCACGGCAGGGTACACCAGAAATGGGTTTCAGACATTGTACCCAAGTGGGGAATTGAACCCAGGTCTTCAGCATGACGAACAGATGCTTTAACCATGAAGCTACTCCACTATCCCACTTTTAGTTAGAACATACACATGCAGACAAGCCAAT
Source organism: Haliotis rubra (assembly GCF_003918875.1). Lineage (NCBI taxonomy): Eukaryota > Metazoa > Mollusca > Gastropoda > Lepetellida > Haliotidae > Haliotis > Haliotis rubra. The sequence continues at coordinate 437,146 of NW_025766966.1, read as the reverse complement.
ACACACATAATGTTTATAATAAATATTGTTGAAAATTTGATTGTTTAGAGAGTGATGACCTCGTGAAAACAGCATGCCAAAAGCATCTAGATACAGTCACGCAAACACTTATAATCGAACCAACCCCAGATGACATCATCGCCTCCGCTGACTGACACTCAACCAGCATCAGACGACATTAGACATCTTATTCCTGACAAAATAATGCAATTTGTGATGATACACCCCATAAATGCAATGTTACTGACAATATTAGTGAATGATTTTGTACATGACCTATACATATATCACTCAGTTTCCATTCATTGAAAAATGACAGACAGTTTGGTCACCTTATTTACGTAAAATGTCAAGACTTTGGTCACATTACTTACGTAACAGTTACATAAATGCTGATTAAACTTAATTACCAGGTAAAAATCTGATTGCCTAAAAGTCAGACGTTGAATGTAGAAGTACAAAATATCTAAATATATCCAATCTTTACCAATTTGCAACATTTGTTGTAAACAACTGCTTAATTGATATCATCTGATGTCAACATAGCAGTGATGAATAGACCGTCACCATAATCTGCGTAAGATAAAAGCAATTATATGGACAGGGTATTATAGGTAAATATCACTGCGTAGGCAGCCAGCACACATCATCTGGTGTATATCACAGTTCATCATCAGAAGATGGAGATGGACACAGCACCAATTAACGCACACGAGATGATTCTGTTTCAGCGCTTCTGTATATCATGGACTAACAATCTCCTAATCTTTCTATGATCAAACAAGAAGCACGACAGTTTTTACAAAGTTATGTATTGTGATGGCATTAATTGTTTCCAACTTCAAAGGTTTCGTCAAGAAACCTCATCCTTCCTCTCTATTAATGTTTCAACAAAAGCCTTTTATGGATTTTTGTTCTTTACCTTGCAGACGCCATGTCCCCTGGGTCTAATAACAGTGTCTAACACACTGAAACAATCAGGGCCGCAAAAAGCAATCTGAGCTCAAAGGCCCACTCTAACACGTCAGATAGGCATATGAAAAATGTTGAAATATCACATCTCTCAAAATGGCCTTGATTTCCTACTCTACTTATATAAGTTGAGGTTCAGAGGCTCTTCCTTAGTCTATGCTAACAACTATACATTAAATAGCAAAGACAAAGTTTATCTCAAACATCTGGCAGCTTTTAACAAAGACACCAAGAATGAATTTTGCATATTGTACCCCTGTTGGGAGTCAAACCTTGGTCTGTGATGTCATATTGTACCCCTGTTGGGAGTCAAACCTTGGTCTTTGATGTCACATTGTACCCCTGTTGGGAGTCAAACCTTGGTCTTTGATGTCACATTGTAAAGTCAAACCTTGGTCTTTGATGTCACATTGTACCCCTGTTGGGAGTCAAACCTTGGTCTTTGATGTCACATTGTACCCCTGTTGGGAGTCAAACCTTGGTCTTTGATGTCATATTGTACCCATGTTGGGAGTCAAACCTTGGTCTTTGATGTCACATTGTACCCCTGTTGGGAGTCAAACCTTGGTCTTTGAGGTCATATTGTACCCACATTGTACCCCTGTTGGGAGTCAAACCTTGGTCTTTGATGTCATATTGTACCCCTGTTGGGAGTCAAACCTTGGTCTTTGATGTCATATTGTACCCCTGTTGGGAGTCAAACCTTGGTCTTTGATGTCATATTGTACCCCTGTTGGGAGTCAAACCTTGGTCTTTGATGTCATATTGTACCCATGTTGGGAGTCAAACCTTGGTCTTTGATGTCACATTGTACCCCTGTTGGGAGTCAAACTTTGGTCTTTGATGTCACACTGTACATTTGTTGGGAATCATGTTTCGTTCACTCAAAAGACTAATTCAAAAGCCTCTACACTGATTGGCTGATTAGAAAGTTCACTTAATGAAACATCATATTGAAGTGTCCTCAAATCCTCACACAAATGTTTTCTTTCAAAACAGCAAATATTGTAATGAGATTGATACATGATAACAGGTAAACACTTCCACAAAACCTAAATACCTAAGATAAGTATTTACCTGTTACTTTAGAAACTATAAACCCTTATTTTGTCTGGATCATTCAATTTTCAGCTGGTTTTCCATTCACTATGTCTGAGTGCAGCTATGTTAGCCATTTTCAATGAAAGTTTGCCTGCAGGACAACATAATATCAGTAATTTGCTTTGAAGACACATTGATCCCCAGGTGAAAGCGTGAGAGTACACTGCTTCTGGCAACTAACAGTTTCCTACAGATAGGTTCAAACATCCTATGAAGGGGTCAGTGTAACTTGTGTATGTTTAAGACTGGGCTACAAATAATTGCAGATTCAGTGGGTTATTAACAAGGTTGACTGGACTGCACTCTGGGTACATCCCTATCAGAAACTGATGTCTTTCTATCTGAAATGGGACGGTGGGGTAGCCCAGTGGTTAAAGCGTTCGCTCATTACTCCAAAGGCCCGGGTTCGATTTCCCAAATGGGTACAATGTGTGAAGCCAATTTCTGGTGTCCCCCGCCTTGATATTGCTGGAATATTGCTAAAAGCAGCGTAAAACCCAACTCGCTCACTCCTCTCTGAAATAGCTACATCTGAACCTAGCTGTGTCAGTGTGTTATCCTGCAAAAAGCATCCATGAACAAGCAGAGAAGAAGCTCCTGAGTGCATAAACAGTGTCACATTAGCCAGGTAAAGGATGGTTAATAAAGTGCAGGGAGAGACAGCAAGTTTCTAAAGAAATGTGTTCGTGCAAAATGCAGCCAGATGTTAATTGTGATGGATCAGCTTGGACTTGTTGAGTACAAGGCAATAGGACACGTAATTCGCACACCTTAGCCAGGATAAATGGATTAGAGAGTTGGCGGCAAGGGACCAGGAACCTCTGCAACATATCTTGCAGAGAATCAGACAGATAATGTGGACTGATGGTCAGATGTGGATATTTTAATTGTGGAGACGTCCGGGCAGGATTTGATGGGATTGGGGGTAATGATAGGATGTCCAACACACTGAGACCAGATCACGGAGGAGAGAAGATGGAGAGTGTACCAACACTGGCTCACTAAGAAGTCGAGGTTCTTGGAAGTCTTTCAGTGCCGGTCAGAAGTAATTGTGAACAACATTACCCAGCAATCACGGAGCCATTGGGGAGTTTGAGGTCACAGTAATTGGTTTGGCCATTATTTTGGTGTTAGTGGGTACACTAACTGAGTTTTTCAGCCAAAGACAGAAGTCCAAGATCTTTCTTATGTGATGAGACACAAGCAGTTCAACAGGAGCAGTGATAGTCTGTCTCATCGTCCCTGAATTGCATTATTGTCCCTTCTCCCAGCCCTGAATAAAGCCCCAAAATGAAGCAAGTCTCGACTCAAGTTCTGGCTCCTTCTCCTTCTCAATTTAAAAGGAATTATTTGTTTCTTTCAAAATTATATAAATTCAGAGACAATGCGTTGGTCTAGGGCAGTGCTTTCAGTTGACAGGGCCACTGTAGGCCCTCTGTCATGTACTTGGAAGCATGCAGCTCCACAGGAGCAGTGCCTCAGTTGACTGTATTACACGAGCCCCTTATCGTGGGAAGTATGATCTTATGTTGTCTCACTTGGAGCATGTTGCATACACCATGACAAGTGGCTCCAAGAACACTGAACAGTATCTAACCTGGATCTTCAGCATGATGATGAAATGGTTCAGCCTCTGTGGTAAATCTTATCACCTGACATACTGTAGTCTCTCTTACAGACCATGTTCATGCCCTTCTCACCACAAGCAGTGGATACTTGTCCCATGTTCTAACTCCTGACTTTAAGGCCCCCATAATACTTTTTAGTTCCCTCATAGAAGTAGTTTAAAGTAACGTAATAAATACATGTAACTTCATGTTGGTGACTATAAGTTGGTCTAGACATGTTAAAAGCAGCAAGTATTAACCCATGGTCGCAAAAGTCTCTTGGCATTTATATAAGTGTTCCCGACACCAATAATAATTGGATCAGTGTAAATATATGGTTCCTCTTGCAGCTTCATCACAAACATCACCAAATAACCCCACACCACTTAATATTTGGAATATTAAAATCAAATTACAAATGTTTTAATTATAAATGACTGTGCATACCTGAAAGTACGCCAATTTCAAAACATTTATTTTCTTCATTAAACTCTTATTTCAAGAAAAATACATTAGGACAAAAAAAACCTTGCCTTTTGATTTACAGTGATTTACAAACTTAAATATCATGAAGTCTATCTTTTCAAAAAGACAGATTGTTTAGTAAACGACTTTTAATCAACTCTGACTCATTATCACCTCTATTCTGCAGTTATCATATGGCACTCTGACCTAGAAAAATGTAAAGAAATAAAAAAAAAAATCAGTTTGGTCAGAGGTATGGTTGAAAACCTTGTGTTTCAGCGGCTACATAAGTAGTTTGGCTCTTCGAGTACTCTGTGTGCACATGAGAGAGAGGTCTGCCATTCAACAGAAGATGTTTACAGAGGTCTGCGGGATCCAGCCTGTGTCATCAAGGGCTTGGATGTATGGAAATTCTACTAAGACCTTGAACTTTGTAGTCAAATGTAGATTAATGGGAAACCAGCAAGGAAATTAGTGCTCCTTTATTTCACAATTTGCATGTGTAACTGATCATTTGTGATTTTGATGATACCCAATGACAGATGTATTATTTCAATTACCGACCAGTAAGGTAGTACTTCCGATCCACATATTGATTTGTTTCCGATCTTTCTGTAAGAGATGCATCTTGTTTCTCGATGGATTGCTGTTTGGTGTGTCTGTAGAAGCACGGTTTCTGAGCAATAAAATACTTAGAAAACAGCATACATGTTACAATCTGTGTTGTGCACTCTAAAGTAAAAGTAACACTAATCATGTTCTTTTCATTACTTGATTTTATACTTTCTGCACTAAACCTTGTGAGAACCCAGAAGTACTCCATAGGATAATAGTATATTTTTCCACGCATGACAGGCTAATGATAGAAATTATGGAAGAATTGGATGGTCATGAACCATTTGTTAAGAAGTATAAATACAACTTACTTCTTGTTTGTCACGATATGGCTGAAATATTGCCGATGTGATGTTAAATAATAACTCACTCACTCACTACTTCTTGTAACTTCTTTGAGTGGCATTTTAGAAGTTGGGAAGTACCCCAGTACAATACTAACAACTTTATGGAATACAACTTCTTGTATTATGTGAGAACAACATTTCGGTCCAGATTCTTGACAATGGTACAAGAATCTATACTGAAACGTCTCACTCACAAAAATAAAGAAGTTGTTATCCATGTGTTTGTCAGTATGCCCACTTGTACTTGAATGCTGAAGGTTAATCCAACATACTTTCCAGAAATCGTGACTTTTCCTTAAAAATAATTTTTCAAATTCTACTCAGCATTTGTTGTCCTGAACATATGATGTCTATTTATATGATGTTTGTGTTCCTATACGAGCAGTTAGATAAGGATTTTCAGCATTTGAAGTGAGTTTCTTCTCCCAGAATGGATTGAAGTGACTTTTTGACAAACCATTCATATTTTCATTAACATTTACAGGAATTTTCTTGTCAGAGACATATGTCTTTTCCATTGAAGGTGTTTGTATGGGTGAGATATACAACACTGGATCAGTTTGTTATCTGAACATTTGACAGTAGTTTGAGGTTGAATTCTTTGTAGTGTTGGGAATTGGTTAAAATCTCATAATTGATGATTGGTTCATTACCATCGATCGATCATCGAAAATAATTGGTTAGCGTCATTTATGAAAGCACAAAAAAATAAGGAAAAAAACACATAGTTATTTTGGGTGTTTTTGTGCAAAATTCCACATCTTTAAAGGATGACTAGTATGTTAGGAACATAAATTTCTTGGTGTCTTTAAGATAAATTCAATCATGACTTGGAACGAGCTTATAGTGCTTATGAAATGTAACAGACAAAACCAACCTTGTGAAAAATATTGTTGATGAAAACAAGTGTTACGGAATTGTTTGTGTTCGATTCAGTCACTGCGACCAATCTTCGATTATTTCAATTAATCGGATGACCACTAATTCTTTGTAGATGTCTATTCTTAATTATTATCATTATCATTATTATCAATATCACTTTATTTTTTACATTCAAACAAAAAAGCAGGAGAGTGAACATGATGGTCCTGGTATTATCATTATTATTATATTGTCACTATGTATCATGTCCATTCCTTCTGTTTTCCAGCTGCAATAAGGTATTTTGATTATCACCAGTCAAATCAGTAAAAAAGTGTAATTAGAAGTGGTGAGGAAATACAACATAAACACATATTCTCAATTACTGCAGATGATTCTATGCAAATGCATGAGATACAATACAGGAGACAATTCCTTGTGAAAATCTGTCAATTTATATTCAGCACATGGATGGGTTATACAGTCATGTTAATGAGTTATCCCATTACATGACATTCCCAGCCAAGCAGCCATTTCTCCCCCACCATCTGTTGATCTAACACCATCCTCAGTCCACAAATTACCAGCTTTTGACTTCTCATTATCACTGTCCCCTTCATCACGGAATCACTGTCACCTGAAGTAGATGGATCCCCACTGTACTAGGCCATCTGCTACACTGGACGTCATTATGGCCTCTGCAGGCGTCTACTGGAGTCCACCACGTTACAGGAGACACACGCTCAGCATACCAGCATACAGACATATTGACACACACCTGACTATTGTTATTTATTAATATATTGATTATTCTAATGAAACATTAAAATTTGACAACTTATTTTAGTTTCACCTCATATGGAAAAACAAACACCAAATTATTATTTATCCATGTTAGTATTTAGTGGCAAGTATCTACATGTTTTGTTGATCTGAAAAAAATAAACAATTTTTTAATCCTGAAAATCTCTCAAACAAATAACTGGATCTTTTCTTGAACATATTTTCAGAGCAAGATTTACCCTAAAGGCAAATAGTATAACTATACAGTTTCCTACTAAGCCAGTTCATCAAATGAAAAAGTCACATTTACATTTGTATAGAAAGTAAACCTACAAAAAGTTTACGAAATAGTAACAATCTTCTTGTTATGGTTGCAATGGAAAGTACCTAATCTGGAAGACGTTAATCATATAATACAGCCCTTCACAATTGAAATTACCTCATCTGGGAGAAGTTTATCAAATTGTACAGCATTCTTGCAATGAAAAGTACCTAATCTGAAAGAGGATATCAAGTTGTGCAGCCTTGATGCAATAAAAACAAGAAGACAAAGTCATCGATATGCAATATGTATGCATATATCCCCGTGCAATGGCAAAATACTCTTCAGGAATATGTCTACGTGTTATGATTATGTCAAATGTCTTAGTGTGTATATAGAAAAGTGGAAGGGGAGTATTGAAAGTTTTAAAATGAAAGGAGCACTAACACCAGTTTCAGTCTAAATCAAACTTGTTGGCATGGAAATGCAAAGATATTTTATTCAGAACTCCAAACTTACCAAAAGGCACCAGTACACCACCAGACCAATCTATGTGCCAAGTTTGGTGAAGAAATAGTGAACGGTTTTAGAGTTCTGCTCCGGAAAAGAGCACTATCACCATTTTCAGTCAAAATCAAACTTGTTGCCATGGAAATGCAAAAAATATTTCATTCAGAATTCCAAAACTACCAAAAGGCACCAGTACACCACCAGATGCATGTATGTGCCAAGTTTGGTGAAGAAACATTGAACGGTTTTAGAGTTCTGCTCCGGAAAAGAGCACTATCACCATTTTCAGTCTAATTCTAACTTGATGCCATGGAAACTCCAAAAAGTATTTAATTCAGAATACCAAAAATACCAAAAGGCACCAGTACACCACCAGGCCTATCTATGTGCCACGTTGGGTAAAGAAATAGTGAACAGCTTTAAAGTTCTGCTCCAGAAAAGAGCACTACCACCAATTTCAGTCGAAGTCAAAAGTGTGGCCATGGAAACACAAAAAATATTTTCTTCAAAAATACAAAACTACCAAAAATGCACCAGTACACCACCAGACCAATCTGTGTGTCAAGTTTGGTGAAGAAATATTAAATGGTTTTAGAGTTCTGCTCTGGAAAATAACACTACCACCAATTTCACTCAAAGTCAAATTTGTTGCCATGGAAATGCAAAAATATCATGATCAGAAATCCAAAATTACCAAAAGGCACCAGTTCACCACCAGACCTATCTATGTGCCAAGTTTGGTGAAGTAATATTGAACGGTTTTAAAGTTCTGCTCCGGAAAAGAGCACCAACTCCAATTTCAGTCAAAGTCAAACTTGTTGCCATGGAACGTAAAAAATATAATAATCAGAAATCCAAAACTACCAAAAGGCACCAGTACACCACCAGACCTATCTATGTGCCAAGTTTGGTGAAGAAATATTGAACGGTTTAAAAGTTCTGCTCCGGAAAAGATAAATGTGCACGGACGCACGCACGGAGTGCATTTTAATACCCCCGCAAAACGGGTTGCGGGGGATAAAAACGGCATCAACAAAACGTTTATCGTATGGTACAGTCTTCTTGCAAATATAACAGCCAGAAAAGTTCCAAATCCAGTGATGTGATTTGAACCATGGACTGAAATTGGATGCTTTGTCCACATGACCAAAGAGGTCGACATCACCAAACTGACAAGGCAAGGATGTCATCTGTTGGATGACTCAATGCCCTGCTACACAAAGAAAAGAATCCTAATCTGCAATAAGTTTATCAAGTAGTACAGCCTTCTTGAAATGGAAAGTACAGGTGAATCATTATGCAATTAATCAGCAGCAGCCATCTTGAAATCTTCTCTGCTCCACAATCTGCTTGTTCCTTCAGTGTGTCCTGTCAGTTCTTCAGTGGAAACAAGTATTTATTTCAAATATGACTCAATATTTCCTACAAAGTCTTCAGACGTGGCAATTCCGTGTAATCTAAACCTAAATTGATTCCATCAGCGGAACTATGTGTGTCTGTGGTATTGCCAGCCTGTAATCACGTAGGACAAACCGCTTCTCTTTACCATCCTGCTGCCGAGGTTGTTCATGTCCCGAACAAAGTGACCTGACAGCAGCAGGGATAACATCAAGTCTCAAGTCTCTAATACATATATTGACCTGTCCCCATCAAACTGAAATATCCTTGCAGCCTTCTTTTCATTTGAGAAATGACTGGCAGGGCAGGAAGCTGCCTTTAGTGTTTATACTGATAGATGTCTACGCTGATCAAATTCCTGTCCACGCAGGACACATCTCACGATGGTAATGCCAGAGAACAGTCATTTGTAAAGACATCAGTTCAGGAAAGATGATCACATGAACACTGAACTTTTTAGTGATGGCATACTGAAAGGTTTACTTTTTATTAATTGCAGAGAGTGACACCATGAATGAAAAGTAGCATCACCAACAGCTTGGTCTGTATCAGTTCTCAAGTACTTTTAACTCTGGTATTTTCTTTCATACCATATATTGCTGCAAAGAGTCTGTTTCCTGTAATTTAATCGCCAATTATCTAAGTTTAAATTTACTGTGCTTAGTTTTTTTAACTATGGACATGTTTATTCAACAGTCTTGATACATGCCATTTCCAACACTTGCTAACAGATGAAAAAAACATGGGTAATTGATCTCAGGTTCACAGTTAGATATCACGTTATCATGAATGTCACAGTCACGAAAATGTAAACTTCATTACTGGCTACATTTTTTTTATTTCTAATTCATAGCTTATTTCAATACAATATGATTGGATATGCATGAAACTGGTATGCAATATTAACTGAAAATTTTAGATATTTTTCACGTGTATGTCATGTTACACCACCATACCATGTTCTTTCAGTCTACAGAGTGTTGTTGTTGTTGGTTTGTTGTTTAACTCCACACTCAGCAATATTCCAGCTATTTGGTAATGGTGCAGGGGTGGAAATAACTTTAAAATTGCTAGTGAACTCCGGTACAGTGGCACATGTAAAGTCACTTGCCCTGATAATTTTTCCACTATACTGACCGTTTTCTTTCTGATTTTTTAAATAAACAACATAATTAACATTGGAAAGTCAACTGGACACCGGTACAGTGTGATATACAAATTTGCTTGCCCAACAGAAAAAAACACTGGACTTGGACGTCGGGCAATGGGTTATTTCCACCCCTGCAGTGTGCCAAAAATCGAGTCTGGACCAGACAATCGAGTGATCACAGTTAGTTAACAGAGTGAAGAATACACCAAATAGTAAATGTCAAAGTATTGTAATGCATGATAGTTTCTAGACTGGTCCCCATCACCTGCACTTGAATAATTGAGTCTGGACCAGACAATCCAGTGATCAACAGCATGAGCATCGATCTGCGCAATTGGGATATGATGACATGACCATGTGTCAACCATGCCAGCGAGCCTGACCACCCGATCCCGTTAGTCGCCTCTTACGACAAGCATGGGTTACTGAAGGCTCATTCTAACCCCGATCTTCACGGGTGATGAAAGAGGACCAAAATTAGACCTAATTGGGACATTGTGCAGCCTGGTGGATTGTGTGCCATGGTGACCCAATGGTTTAGATTGTTGTTTGTTTTATAACCGCTGGTTTGACTGTTTAAGCCTTTGGAAATGACAAATATCTGCAGCTGCCTGTGCCTTATAGACAAGTCTGTATCCCGATTCAATCATTATAACTCATTATAACTGTTCCATCAACTCTTGTGAACTGTTCCATCAACTCTTGTGAACTGTTCCATCAACTCTTGTGAACTGTTCCATCAACTCTTGTGAACTGTTCCACCAACTATTGTGAACTGTGCTTTGTGAACTGTGACACTTACTATTGCGAACTATTCCACCAACTATTCCGAACTGTGACACCAACTATTGCGAACTGTTCAACTACAGTGGAAGCTGTCTAAACTGACACACGTCGGGACTGAAAAAATAATCCGGGTTCGACAGCATGCCAGATTGTAGAGCTGACACGGTTACCTACGACTAGAACTAAACCAGTTTTATCACTCTCATATACATTGTTGTATAAGGTGGTTCTCTCAATTTCTCTCTCAACTCACTGATTACATGTACAAGTACACCCATACTGAACTAAGATTAAATTATCTTTGTCGGCAACCATGTAGTTTCAACACATGATTACTGACTCCTTGCCACACGCCGGATTAAACAGAGCTGATTACTGTAAAAACACATATTTGGGCAGCTCATTTCATGCCAAGATCCGGAATTGACAGCTGCCAGGTTGCAGAGCTTTTAAATGATGATAAATGTACTAGCCATGGACGGGACTGAGATTTTATACCGATGTTGACAACTTGCCGGATTGGACAGCTGCCGGTTTTGACAGCTTCCACTGTAACTATTGCGAACTGTTCCATAAACTGCTGCCAACTATGACACCAACTATTGTGAACCATGACACCAACTATTGTGAACTGTGACACCAACTATTCTATGGTAAACATTGAATCACTGTCAAACCTATGTCAAACTTCAATACAATTGCATAAAGATAGCTGATGAATAACAATTAATGAGTTTTTAAAGTTTATCAACAGATCAGAATTTTGTGAGAAGGCTTCAGAGACACAGCTGAATTCATTCATACAAAATTTCAGCTCCAGATAGACGAATGATGAGAGATGAACACTGGCCACAGAACCCATTACACGACCTTGCTTCACTGTCAGTCACTTAGTAAACAAGCTGCAAAGGCCTCCGAAATGAAATACTGCTCACCACAAAAGACACGTGTTAAGCACCTACATCAATCCAACATTGCTCACTCTACGGAGTCCATTCCCAGGTTCAAGACTCCATTACTCTGATCAAGTAGTGATGTTGGGAATATTCCAGTGCAACATTAATCTTGTGACAATTTGTATGATATATAACTGATTAATAGTTTGAAGCATGCCAAAAGAAGATTATTAATTTTCCTTAATATCCTCAAATGTAAAATCTGTTTTATCGAACAGTTCTGTCAGTTTTGAATCAAACTAGGGTTAATCAGTTCCCTAAAACTTTGAAAATACTGATTGATCCAGGATCGTGTTTCCTGAGGAAAATTGAAGATTGATTAATATTTTTTTCAACATTTGATGAAAGCCTGGAGGTATGATGCGACAGGTAAGTGTATCAGGCAATGATGGATAGATCTCCATGACACCAGTGACACAGATGACTCATATTTACTGTAACCCAATTAAAAGTTTGAAGTGCAAAAAAATATCAAATCCTGGTCATTCTGAATCAGATTTGTTTAATGTACAATATTGGAGTTCTAACTCCATGTAAAAAAATCAATTGAGTTTAATCAATAAAATATTATTGAAAAACAAATATGATTCATAGGAGTGAATGCTTCAAAGACATCAACGATCGAAAGATTTATTTGGTGATATTATTATCCATCAGCTTCAAACAAAGAGTTGCTATATCGAAGGGAAAACAGGCTGCTCTGATGTCTTGTCAGTGCCACAATGATGATTTAGAAGTTCTGACATTTTCAATATGATGTTCCACTTTGGGTTGCCCATTTTCATTTTTACCTTAATATATGGCTGAAATCATCGCAAATGTGTCTTTACAATTTTAATCATTCACAATTACTCTTTGAAAAATGTTTTTGAGCCATGATGTAAATGATGGGTATTTGTTTCCGCAACAACTGAAGGAAATGGCAGCACACCATGAGTCATCAGCATGTAACATTAACCAGGAAATCATTTTCACATGATCATTACTTTTTCATTTGAACATTGTTACAAATAAACATGGAATGAGAAAGAATATACTGGAGAAGGAAATTAACTGTTGTGATCAACATGAATGCTTCATGTCCATGAAAAAAATGAGTGACTTAATGGATCTGTATGTGTGTGGTTGCCTCTGAGATGGGAGGACATCTTTGTCCTTTGGGAAGAAGGTGGGTTGGTTGTGAGATGGGAAGTTATCTTTGTCCTTTGGGGCAAAAGTGGGCTGGTTGTGAGATGGGAAGATATCTTTGTCCTTTGTGGAAAAAGTGGTCTGGTTGTGAGATGGGTTATCTTCGTCCTTTGGGGAGAAGGTGGGTTGGTTGTGAGATGGGAAGTTATCTTTGTCCTTTGGGGAGAAGGTGGGTTGGTTGTGAGATGGGAAGTTATCTTTGTCCTTTGTGGAAAAAGTGGTCTGGTTGTGAGATGGGTTATCTTCATCCTTTGGGGAGAAGGTGGGTTGGTTGTGAGATGGGAAGTTATCTTTGTCCTTTGTGGAAAAAGTGGTCTGGTTGTGAGATGGGTTATCTTCGTCCTTTGGAGAGAAGGTGGGTTGGTTGTGAGATGGGAAGTTATCTTTGTCCTTTGTGGAAAAAGTGGTCTGGTTGTGAGATGGGTTATCTTCGTCCTTTGGGGAGAAGATGGGTTGGTTGTGAGATGGGAAGTTATCTTCGTCCTTTGGGGAGAAGGTGGGTTGGTTGTGAGATGGGAAGTTATCTTCGTCCTTTGGGAAGAAGGTGGGTTGGTTGTGAGATGGGAAGTTATCTTCGTCCTTTGGGGAGAAGGTTGGTTGGTTGTGATATCGGAAGTTATCTTTGTCCTTAGGGGAGAAGGTGGATTGGTTGTGAGATGAGGTGGCTTGTTGGATTGGGTGGGTTGTGTGATGGGGGCAATCCATGGTTGTGGTTGTTTGAAAGAGGTGGAGGAGTGGTTGTTAGGGTTGGTGTGGGTTGTGAGATAAATATATTTGTGTATGTCGTGACATTGGGTAGTTGATGGATCTTGTGAATTAGATAGCAAGGGGTGGGTTGTGAGATAGTTAGGGTGAGTTGTGAGACTGGGTAGACAGGGTGGGTTGTGAAAAGGGGACGCATTCAGTCAAACATTAGGACATACAATCCTAAAGGTCGAACATGGAGTCACATGTGGCTAAAGTGGGCTATATAATGTTGCCAATATTTCAGCCATGGTGTGGTTTAATTAAATAGTTTATCAATGCTATATGGACACAAATCTAGCCACAGAATACATTGTTTCCTTAAAGTTACGGCAAAGTTTCTGATAAATTGGAATACTTATCGAAACATTAAAAAATGTCACTTTTACTAAATGTCTTCAAGTTGACTGCCAATGGCGCCATCAACATATCGCACTAATTTGACACTACTATTATGTGCATCACGAACATAATATGGCCACTCCAGGGGACTAATGGATTTTCATTGTTTTTAATCTTTTCCTAGCACAAAAACATTTAAAACTTCTTCCATTAAAAATCAATACTAGATTTTCAATTTTGAAGAAGAAAAGTGAATGCTGTTTTAACAAGCAAGCATGAAAGTCTGATTTGAGAGAAACTGGAGACACGTTTTATCAACAAAATGAGTGGCCATAAGATGTGACTTTGTTCTTTATAGCTACACTCAGCATATTCCAGTTACATGATGGAGGCGTGTAAATAATCAGCTGGACCAGACAAACCTGTGATTGATATCATGACCTCCAATCTACACAACCAGGATACAATGATATGCATCAACCAAGTCAGATGGATTGACCAACTGCCTCTAGTTGACTCTGATGAAGTAAGGCTTCCTGAAGACCTGGTTCTAACCAGGATCATGCTTGACCTACTGCTGGTAGTTGACTCTGATGACAGGTATGGCTTCCTGAGGACCAATTCTAACCAGGATCGTGCTTGACCTACTGCTGGTAGTGGACTCTGATGACAAGTGAGGCTTCCTAAAGACCTGGTTCTAACCAGGATCATGCTTGACCTACTGCTGGTAGTTGACTCTGATGACAAGTATGGCTTCCTAAAGACTTGGTTCTAACCAGGATCGTGCTTGACCTACTGCTGGTAGTTGACTCTGATGACAAGTAAGGCTTCCTAAGACCTGGTTCTAACCAGGATTGTGCTTGACCTACTGCTGGTAGTTGACTCTGATGACAAGTAAGGCTTCCTAAAGACCTGGTTCTAACCAGGATCGCTTGACCTACCAGCTAGTTAGTTGACATCTGATGACAAGTATGGTTTGGCTTTTCTGAAGACCTGGTTCTAACCAGGATCGTGCTTGACCTACTGCTGGTAGTTGACTTGACTCTGATGGACAAGTATGGTTCTAAACCGGAAGACCTGGTTCTAACCAGGATCGTGCTTGACCTACTGCTGGTAGTTGACTCTGATGACAGGTATGGCTTTCTGAAGACCTGGTTCTAACCAGGATCGTGCTTGACCTACAGCTAGTTAGTCACATCTGACGACAAGTATGGCTTCCTGAAGACCTGGTTCTAACCAGGATCGTGCTTGACCTACTGCTGGTAGTTGACTCTGATGACAGGTATGGCTTTCTGAAGACCTGGTTCTAACCAGGATCGTGCTTGACCTACTGCTGGTAGTTGACTCTGATGACAGGTATGGCTTTCTGAAGACCTGGTTCTAACCAGGATCGTGCTTGACCTACTGCTGGCAGTTGACTCTGATGACAGGTATGGCTTTCTGAAGACCTGGTTTTAACCAGGATCGTGCTTGACCTACTGCTGGTAGTTGACTCTGATAACAGGTAGGGCTTCCTGTCGACCAATTCTAACCAGGATCTTGCTTGACCTACTGCTGGTTAGTTGACTCTGATGACAAGTGAGGCTTCCTGAAGACCAATTCTAATTAGGATCTTGCTTGAGTAACTTACTGTTCGTCACCTCTGATGACAAGTTTGGCTTCCTGAAGATCAATTCTAACCAGGATCTTGCTTGACCTACTGCTGGTTAGTTGACTCTGATGACAAGTTTGGCTTCCTGAAGACCAATTCTAACCAAGATCTTCACGGGTAAGAACCTGACTGTTTACAGAGACAGGTTATTCATGAAAATTGAAACCTTGTCATTTTTTATTATACCACTGTCATTATCATGTCAGTGGAAGTGACACACTAAAGTTTTAGGTTTAACATCTGGTTAAGGATTGTTACACTCATAGAGTGATGTGGATGCATGTGTGTGCTTGTACTAGTTTAGACTAATGCAGATCTGTAGAGCTGGTATTGTCTGTCAAACCTGAAACCCATTCAAGTCTACGATAGTTGGCAAGTCTAGGTTACTGCAGTGAAAAAGAAGATAATGTCTGGGTTCCTTGATACTATGATGCATTGAGATACTTTTTCAATAGTTCTGTTTATATTTCAGACAAGATGTCAGTCTAAGTGATAGGCCTCTGTCAAACATGATTGCAGTTTAATATGAATACACAGGAAACAGCAGTTCTTTTTTCAAATAATAAAAATGGAAATAGACATTTAAACTAACCTTGATTGCATAATATATGCAAATAACTTTGACATAATGACAGTAATAAATTTCATTATTACTCTCATATTCATTAAGCCATTTGAATATATGTACATTAAAATACGGATGTTCAGGACTTAACAGAAACATATTCATTGCTCTAAAGCTTTCCAGAGATGATAATACAAGACAAGTGTGAACAGAACAAACTCCTTACTGTGAAAACAGGACTACATTATATATAATACATTAATACCATAATGTGCTCCCACTTGATCAAGACAGAGGTGTCTTCATCCCTTTGTAACCGAACCTTACGCATGGCTGGTCAATTGTGACCTTGTCTGGCAACTCAAGGTCATACACAGAGATGCCTAACCCACAGGAAGTCATTTCTGTGGATTTTAAGAAAATGAAACATAATTTCAGATGACTGTAGCTGGTCTATGACATTTATAAACCATTCATGCCTTGTATCTTGAGTAAGCAGAGCGTGCAACTGATGGTCATGATTCCAAGGTAAAAAGATTATTATCTGTACAAAGACCACCTACATCTTTGTTATCACATATCAAGATCTAATCATTGAACCATTTCAACTTAGAGCCTTGATTATAGTTGATCCACAGTTGATTTGTTTTGACTGAAATGAGAGCAAGACAAAACTTGAAACTGTTACTTTTATACAAATCTGTGCAGATCCGGGTTAGAATTGGTCTTCAGTAACCCATGCTTGTTGTGAGAGGCGACTAACAGGATTGGGTGGTCAGGCTCGCTGTCTTGGTTGACATGTCATTGTATCCCAATTGCATTGAACGATGCTCATGATGTTGATCACTGGATTGTCTGGCTAGACTCGATTATTCACAGACTGCCGCCATATACCTGAGTGCGGCGTTAAACACCAAACAAAACAAAACTTTTATACAACATTCAAATGAACTGTTTCTGTTTTCAGAGGCACTGAATAATAAATGAGCACTGAGATAGTTGACCGTCTAAATATAATGAATGAATATGAACACATTGTATGTATACATGATCATTTATTGTTTCCATATTATGTTATTAAAAGTTTTTTGATAGACATTTTAAACAGCACACTTTGCCAAGCATCCAGTCATATTTCACTGTGTTCTTCCACAAACCAAACTACAGCAGACACTCAGGGGTGGAAATAACTTAATTGGTAGTGTACTCCAGTAGTGGCACATGCAAAATCACTTGCCCTGATAATTTTTCCACTATACTGGCGCCTCATTTTCTTGTTGATTTTTAAATAAGCAACATAATGAATATTGGAAAGTCAACTGGACACTGGTACAGCAGGATATACAAATTTGCTTGCCCGACATAAAAAAACTAGACTGGGACGTTGGGCAATGAGTTATTCCACCCCTGACACTCCTATTAGTTCACATTACCTCAAGCCTAAATCCACTTCATAGCCTGGCCACTATAATACACACCTAGGGAGATACTGCTGACAAAGCATAAAGCCCTGATTCAGAGACCCCATATACTGCTGAATAAGCACTATTTTAGCAACTCATGCATGACAGGAGTGGAGGTGGTGTGTCTGTGGTGACAGTTCTGTGTTAAAAATCTTGTCATCAGATAAACACCAATGTCTAAGAAATATAGTAAAGCAGGGCTCGATTTAAGAGATGTTAACCCACTTGCACCTGGTGCAACCTAAGATAAAACCTAGTTGCACCAGTCAAACTCCAGTTGCACTGTTTCTATTGCAATATGTAATATCAGAAATATGCTACTGAATTATTTAGATGTTTTATTCAGAAGTTTACCCACTAAAAAGTTACTTGCACCTGGTGCAAGTTAGACTAATAACTAGGTTGCACTTTGTAATATTGGGTTGCACCAATGCAAGTAACAAAGCACTAAATCGAGCCCTGTAAAGAGTGTGCTTGGAAAACTACATAAGGATGTTATATGTGTAAAGAAGTATATTGTATATGTACAAACGTATACTGAATGAGTACACAAGTATATCATATGACTACAGAAGTATTTTGTACACATAAGTATATTCTATACATACAAGTATATCATATGACTACAGAAGTGCATTGTGCACATAGGTATATTGTATGACTAGAGAAGTTTATTCTATACATACAAGTATATCATATGACTACAGAAGTGCATTGTGCACATAGGTATATTGTATGACTAGAGAAGTATATTCTATACATACAAGTATATCGTATGAGTACAGAAGTATATTGGAAACACTGTATGACAGCAGAAGTATGTTATGAACAGACAATGAACTATCTACACTATTGTTCTCCCAGCATATAGTTTGTCTGGCTATAAGCAGACATCGTTTTCTAAACATATAAATTCCATTCTCACTTATCAGAGTATACTGACATGTGACAAAGGTACCGTAGATAAGCCGAATACTGAGGACCTAAAAAGCAGTCGGTAGAAGGGGGTTGGCTTATCTATAGGTTACACTTTCATCAAAATGTTTTTCAGGGGTGGAAAACGACATCGTATCGCTTCACATGAAAGAACAAGAGAAGACGACTTTGTCAGTAAAAACGTCAAATTTGCAATTAAACATCACAAGACAAGATTATTGACCTTTTCAGTTCTAATTTGTTTTTGCTAGGCATTGTATTATATGCAGGGATTAAGATTACCATGTGTATTTGTCTCGTATACAGAGCCAGAAATAGCAATCAACTGTGCACACGTTTCCCTGCGATCTACCGGTGATTTAGTTAAAACATACCCAATGACATAACGAAATGAATTCTGATGCAGTGATTGGGGAAAATATAATATCTGAAACTATCATTTTACCAAGAGAAATATATTCTAGCACTGTGTCATTTTAATTGCAGGTTGTGCTCTATCAATGTAAAATATTTATAATCATAACTAAGGTTATGCGACAGCACTTTGGTGTATTGCAGGATAGATCTTATGCATGGAACAATTTTACCTGTCATTGATGCGGTTCTGCGCCAATCATGCTATTTCCCTCACGAAAATAGTTTCTTGACATGTGATCGTCCACCTACAACAAATATGACTTTCAGCAAAACAAAATATGTATACGCATCCATTTTCTGTCAACTGCGCTTCATTTCGAGGCGTGAGTAGACGCAATATGATAGTGATTACTGTGAATAACACAGACTGAAGTTAAAAATATCGGAGGATAAACATGCGTAATTCAATATGGATTTGTTGACGCTACTTCCGATGACTGATCAAGATGAAAAGATGAGTGAAGGTTGGGGGTCGGCTTATCTACGGAACATACCATTTTGATTCTCATTATAAGAGTTAAGTTAGGACCTCGGCTTATCTGTGAGATCGGCTTATCTGCGATAATATATGGTACTAATATTCAGGCTCATAAAAGTATATGAATTTTCATATTATGTCTGCTTTTACGATTACAATAACAAATATCATACACTAAGATTTATACGGAGATCTCTTCATGGAGGGTGTTTTCACAACTGATTTTACAGAAAGTATAGCATGTGCCATGGTTCATGGGTAGAACCCGAGACAATGGTATCAGTGAAGGCTCAGCTGGTGACAATGCATTTTGGAAACTTAAGACATGCTACCAGAGTCAAAACTGTGACAAAATAATGTAGCCTAGCCCTGATTCTCATTTATAAACTCTTTACCATGCATTGATATTTTCTTGATGAAGTAGGATATTTTGTGTACAAAAACAATGTCACAAATGAACAGACACAGTATTGCTTCTGGAGCCATCCCTGGATATAGTATCACTAATGGAGAAACTTCCAAGATGAAGCGTTGATATGGAAACCATTTACAAGACACAGTGTCACCAGGAGACCCACTTGCTGTATGCAGTATTGCTGAGAACACAACATATTAACTAAGGTAGTATTTACATAGGAGCCACTTGCTTGACAGCATTTGTATAAGCCACTGACAAGAAACAGTGTTGCTGTTAGCATAGACTAAGGCTTAGTCTCTGAATATATATAATTTTGATAGTAACAAACAAGCCCATTTATATTGAAAAGGAGCCCTAGGGAGACCAGAGATTCAGAACCTGAGGAAATCTAGACTTGCTTTATTTAGGGCTTTAGCACTGCAGAGAGGGCTTGGCAGTAGGGAAATTAATGTGGTTCAGGGACTGTGAGACAGACTACTGTTAGCACAACTTGCTTTCTTTCTATGGGAGCCACTTACTTGACACAGTGTTGCTCTGAGAGCCACTCACTACACACAGTGTTGCTCTGGGAGCCACTCACTAAACACAGTGTTGCTCTGGGAGCCACACAAGTGTGCTCTGGGAGCTCTTAGCCTGGGAGCCACCACTGAATATTGCTCTGGGAGCCACTCACCACACACAGTGTTGCTTCTAAACACAGTGTTGGGAGCCACTCACTACACACAGTGTTGCTCTGGGAGCCACTCACTACACACAGTGTTGCTCTGGGAGCCACTCACTACACACAGTGTTGCTCTGGGAGCCACTCACTACACACAGTGTTGCTCTGGGAGCCACTCACTACACACAGTGTTGCTTAGGGCTCACCTGGTTCAGGGACTGGGAGACCACTCACTACACACAGTGTTGCTCTGGGACTACCACACACAGTGTTGCTCTGGGAACCACTCACTACACACAGTGTTGCTCTGGGAGCCACTCACTACACACAGTGTTGCTCTGGGAACCACTCACTGTGTTGCACACACAGTGTTGCTCTGGGAGCCACTCACTACACACAGTGTTGCTCTGGGAGCCACTCACTACACACAGTGTTGCTCTGGGAGCCACTCACTACACACAGTGTTGCTCTGGGAGCCACTCACTACACACAGTGTTGCTCTGGGAGCCACTCACTCTGGGAGCCACACACACAGTGTTGCTCTGGGAGCCACCACTCAAACACAGTGTTGCTCACACACAGTGTTGCTCTGGGAGCCACAGTGTTGCTCTGGGAGCCACTCACACACACAGTGTTGCTCTGGGAGCCACTCACTACACACAGTGTTGCTCTGGGAGCCACTCACTACACACAGTGTTGCTCTGGGAGCCACTCACACACAGTGTTGCTCTGGGAGCCACTCACTACACACAGTGTTGCTCTGTTGCTCTGGGAGCCACTCACTCACTACACACAGTGTTGCTCTGGGAGCCACTCACACTACACACAGTGTTGCTCTGGGAGCCACTCACTTGCTCTGGGAGCCACTCACCAGTGTTGCTCTGGGAGCCACACACAGTGTTGCTCTGGGAGCCACTCACTAAACACAGTGTTGCTCTGGGAGCCACTCACTCACACACAGTGTTGCTCTGGGAGCCACTCACTACACACAGTGTTGCTCTGGGAGCCACTCACACACACAGTGTTGCTCTGGGAGCCACTCACTACACTCACACACACAGTGTTGCTCTGGGAGCCACTCACTACACACACTCACTACACACAGTGTTGCTCTGGGAGCCACTCACTACACACAGTGTTGCTCTGGGAGCCACTCACTACACACAGTGTTGCTCTGGGAGCCACTCACTACACACAGTGTTGCAGTCTGCTCTGGGAGCCACTCACTGGGACCACACACAGTGTTGCTCTGGGAGCCACCACACACACACACAGTGTTGCTCTGGGAGCCACTCACTACACACAGTGTTGCTCTGGGAGCCACTCACTACACACAGTGTTGTGCCACTCACTACACACACAGTGTTGCTCTGGGAGCCACTCACTACACACAGTGTTGCTCTGGGAGCCACTCACTACACACAGTGTTGCTCTGGGAGCCACTCACTACACACAGTGTTGCTCTGGGAGCCACTCACTACACACAGTGTTGCTCTGGGAGCCACTCACACACACTGCTCTGGGAACCACTCACACACAGTGTTGCTCTGGGAGCCACTCACACACACACAGTGTTGCTCTGGGAGCCACTCACTACACACAGTGTTGCTCTGGGAGCCACTCACTACACACACTCACTACACACAGTGTTGCTCTGGGAGCCACTCACTACACACAGTGTTGCTCTGGGAGCCACTCACTACACACAGTGTTGCTCTGGGAGTGTTGCCAGCCTCACTACACACAGTGTTGCTCTGGGAGCCACTCATAAACACCAGTGTTGCTCTGGGAGCCACTCACTCACACACAGTGTTGCTCTGGGAACCACTCACACACAGTGTTGCTCTGGGAGTGTGTTGCTCTGGGCCACTCACTACACCACTCACTACACACAGTGTTGCTCTGGGAGCCACTCACTACACACAGTGTTGCTCTGGGAGCCACTCACTACACACAGTGTTGCTCTGGGAGCCACTCACTACACACAGTGTTGCTCTGGGAGCCACTCACTATGGAAAGCATGTGTTAGACACTGTTTCCACGGGATTCTATATGTAAGCCACTTACTAGACATTATTCCTGTAGGAGGTGCTTATAAGATCGGTTCCCAACGCATACAAACAAAGAGCTGGGTATCATTTCCCTACAGAGTCAGAAGCACATTTCTTGGAGTCCACTGGAACTATACTGGATCAGAGCTACATGCATTGTAAAACCTCACTAACATGAAATAATCTCATGCACAAAGACATCTTAGGTCTATGACCATTGCAGGTTTGTGTTCAAGTGGAGGCATTACTTTAGTCTTCACAAATGGATCGTGATTATGTCCAGAAAGGTGAATATAGCAATCATTTGTCTTTTATCGCATTCCCTTTCAGGAACACCCATGCATGGGTCCAGTCATGTAGATATCAGAATGATAAATGACACAGGACAAGCAGCCTGGTGGCAGGTTGTGTAGTTATAACAGCACCCAAACCCTTAATCATTTATACCTGACTTTTACATGGTACAAGCATGCAGAAAAGGTGGAAAGATGATGCCTTTCAACTAGAGTAAAATCATTGTTTGTAGATAACAGGTATGTGAGATGATAAAACATGAAAGCACAAGCATGGAGGCAGCAACGCACACGTGAAAGTCAGATTGCTTCCATGTAACCCAAGCTACTCTTTCACTCCTTGCATTGTATGTAGGTTTAACACTGTTTGCATGATGTCTTGTCACACCCTGCACGGAGCTGATATTGTTCACTGTATATGTAACACAGACAGGAAAAAAATAAGAGTTAAGGGTACGACAAAGAATGCCCATGTTGATCATTATAGCTGCTGTCACATGACGCGTTAACATCACGGGATACAGAATACGAACAAAGGCATAAGTATCTACGGCAAAGTGAATTTACCTCTAAACTATTCAACGATAAACAGCATCAGATTTCACTCTAATTCAGGCAAGTATTTCCAAAAAAAAAGTTGTCTTACAAAAGGAACAAAAATCATGAATTCAGCAAGTATGACTTTGCAGTATCTGCCATTGTACAGAGGAGTTGTGTGTAAATCCTTAGGTTAGATGGAAGAACTAAAGAGGTGTCATCACATCCCTCATACCCCGGTGATAAATGAGAAGATGGCTGTTAGCTTTGCAGGTCACACTTACTACACCTAATGTTTTAGACTGTCAACTGTTTAAATTGGTGTCACTGTACAGGATATAGATACGGTGATGTGATGCCCACCAAGATGGCAATTTTCTAAGGTTAAGCAACCCTGGCTCAGGCATTGTTCCCTGAGATTTACTGAGCTATTGAATTGTGGGAACCATCTCCTCTAGCCTCCTTTAAGAAGGCCAAGTTTCCACCATGCAGTAATTAATACAGTTTTCACAAATTATCTTTGTGTCATGAACTGTTGATATTATTGTCAACTAGACACAGTCAACTGATACTTTTCAGATATCCAAGTTTGATGACTGCATGGATTTGAGTTCTAGATAAGCCTACACTGACATTTAGTCCCGGAAATGAAGTTATCTTATTTAAAAATATAGAAAAAAATATTTATCGACAAAACAAATCTAAATCTGAAGCACTTTAGATGGGCCAAAACATTCTAGACTTGAGTAGGAATCCTATTTAACTTGTTCTCCAGGGTATGGTTGACAGAATTTGTATAAACTGAAATCTATATGATTTAGGAGTGAGATACTTAATGCTCTCATTAAGACTGGTGACCCATTGGAAAGAGTCACCAGAAATACCAATAGCAGTCAAACACATTCGACAGAAGAAAAGTATAAGGACACCCCTCTATAAAACATATACCACATATAGGAACACCCCTCTATAAAACATATACCACATATAGGAACACCCCTCTATAAAACATATACCACATATAGGAACACCCCTCTATAAAACATATACCACATATAGGAACACCCCTCTATAAAACATATACCACATATAGGAACACCCCTCTATAAAACATATACCACACAGAGGACTAACTTCGAAGACCAAAATCCACGGCATAAAAGATGGGTTGTACCCCATAACCCCTACATGCCATTATCCCTACATGCCACTACCCCTACAATTAGTTAAAACAACACACTGCATTTACCTGTCTGGCATAATGGACTGACCCAAAGAGAGATTAGTGCATAGATTAGTCCAGAGGATAGTCAGAAGGTCCGTTTTGTCAGCAACCTGAGGACTGACTGGCTGACTGAGTTTGGTTTTACGCCGCTTTTAGCAATATTCCAGCAACATCACGGCGGAGCAACCTGAGGAAGAGAGCCAGGGAGGAGTCAACACCGATCTGCACCTTCTACAATGACGAGCTCACCAATATGACCGATGATGAGACACGAAACGATGCCATGGTTTCCATCCATAAGCAGCACCCTGTACCGCCACCGCCAGAAGACGGATTCCTGTTTTACCAATGGTTGGCCAATACCCTAAACCAATGGTTTCTTTGAAAGTATTTTGCATGTAAGGTTGATCTATCCAACATTGAATAAATTACCAGCAATGGTGGTGGTTTCAGTCATGAACCCTATCAGAACACAATAAAAGTCATACGCTCAGGTTCTTGCGTGTACTGCATCTGTCATCCTAGATGGTGTCAGTCCAGACCTTATGCTTGGGCATTTCTCCATGCAATTTCCATTTCAGTCCCCATTTCAAAATATTTCCTGAGAGTTCTATGGTTGTTTCTGCTCTGATCCTGTTACAGAAAGCTGCCATGAAAGCACCACCAGCCTAGACTCTCGTTGAAGATGTTGAGATTTACAGGTGAGCAAATCCTTTTCATAAAACAAATACAACTCAATTACAGTGTTCTGCAGGTTTAAGAATTAAACTTATTAATTTTGTAATGGAAACCTATAGCAATCTGATATGAGGATTTCACTAAATTCATTTACAAATACCAAAGAGTCAGCATAATAAAAGCTGTCTGACATTGTGGGAACACTCAGTCCCCAACCATACTTTGTATTTGTAATACTGTGAACAAAGCTACCGGGTAGGTCAAAACAAATTAGAAACAAAATATGCAATTATTGCACATACTAAAACAGTGACTTCAGTTTTATGCCACTTTTTAGCTATATTCCAGCAATATCATGGCAGGGGACACCAGAAATTGGCTTCACACATTGTACCCATGTGAGGAATCGAACTCAGATCTGCAGCCTGGTGAGCGAACGCTATAACCACTAGGCTACCCCACCACCCCTTTACTCGTTTGGATTTACACTGGTTTCAAAGGGCTTGCCCACTGAGATACCATGCCACAGCTTAACACTATTCTTGAAGCCAGCCATATCTATCCCTTTAATGCCAAGCACCAGGCCAGGTAATAAGAATTTCCATCTCTTAATGATATGACAGCTCCAGGGATCGAACTACTAACCGTCCTCTCTCCAGGCAGACGCTTGCCTTCTGCCACTTTTAAACAAGTAGCTAGACTACTGAGATACCATATCACGGTTTAATATGTATAACCAGATTTTCCTAGACCATGGACTTGGTCTTCACTGTATATGTCTGTGTTTACTTGAAGACTTGGGTCGTGTGCACCATCCTTCACGAACCGGTATCTGCCTCTGCATCAACATGTGTACCCTGAGAGTACCCTGAGCATACCCCGAACAGATTAACTTGTGCAACATCCTGGTGCAAAGGCATTTAAACCAAAACAGTTAAAAACATTTCCGGGTCAAGGTCTTATAGCTGGCAGTTGTTCAGCTTCACTGACCTGGTTAAAAAACGGTCATCATTGGCACATTTGATTATATTTCCAAATGGTGTCTTTCATGACACACCATCCCAGTCCGTGACGCACGGAACTATCCACATGCTCATGTGGCCATTGTTCCATAATGCAATCAAACCGTCAATCACAGGATTCTTTCAACACGCCAGCAGGAGATTAGAAGCATGCACGAAGTTGTGCCACCAATCTGCCCAACACAAGATCAAGTTTTGAGGTTGACAATAGGGAAGCATACCACAAATAGATTAGAGTATCACCTAATCTGTCTTCAGAAACTAAAGACATCTATTGCGTAAACAGTTGGTGATCAGGGTGAAGAGATCGTGCCGTGTTGATGTTCCATGCGAGCAAATCTTGTCATTTCAACCCGTGGGCTCCCCAGGCCTTGTTGATCACTTGATTGTGGCTTACTCATGCCCAGTAAAGCAAGGTTCATATCAAACCACTAATGGTTTTCCAATCAATAAAACACTAAATGTGACCTCTCCTGTAATGAAAGACAAATATTTTTTTCCTGGCTCAGGAAAAATAGATCAATTGCTAATAAACAAATATCAAGAACATATTTCTGTTTTATTACCACATCCGCTACTTATTCAACTGAAACAGTTATTCAATAATCTAAAATAGAAAGCTTTGATGGCATTATTTGAAATCATCTCATCACATTAAAGCATGCCCTCTCATCGTATGCCTGTGTGGTTGAAAATACATCAGTCAGTCAAAGATGACAAATGAAAGAAAATTCTATTAAACCTTTCTCCTCTAGTTCACAAACCAAAATTACAGGTTCTTGGTATTGAAAAGAAAAAACCCCAGACAATTTAAATCGACTTGAAGAGTCTCTTGTTTATGGATTAGAGAGCTGTGCAATCTGATCGTTCTCCAGCCCATAAGAAACATTCCACTGGAGATGTGTCTTCATCACTGACAGAGAAGTCAAAGTCTTATCAAGCATTCTGTTTAAAAAACATCCTGAAACAATTTCTGCAGCTTAAAGTAATGGCTTCTTTATTCTTAAGTATTGCCACAATGATCACTTTTTCACACATCACAGTATTTTATTCCACAGTTAGTAATAAACCGAAGAAGGGCAGAGGTGGTAGTCTTAGTGAATTGATCATGTGTAATTCTTCCTGTGATTGCGATTGGCTGGAGAGTCCTACCCTGCAATAAACGTACATTCTAGCGAACAGTGCTTATTCTACAGGCCTTTGATGCATTGATCGTGGTGGTTTATGTAACTACTTGAGGCACAGGAGGTTTCCTTCCTACTTGATTCAGCTCTCTCAGAATCAGGTTTGGTCCGAACAATCCAAAGTATTCCGAAAGCTCAATGGCGCGATAACTGTGTCTGAATGCCACGTCCTAATTATCCACTGAAATCTCCATTCACCATTTTACAGGCACCAAGCACAGGAAATTGTTTCCTGCCATCTCAAAGGCTCAACTAATACGAGCAATGCTGCCTCATAGCACTTTGGTTTCTGTATGTAGAGTTACCAATATGGCAAAAACCTAAGGGCCTGGTTGTGGAGACTATTTATGTGAGAGCACTATTGGTAAGACACAGACACCTTAATGACTAGCATAGGGTTTAGATGTACTAGTGGCTAGAGGTCTATCAGTACAACCTGACAGGATGGTTGGCACTGTAGGGACACCTTAATGACTAGCATAGGGTTTAGATGTACTAGTGGCTAGAGGTCTATCAGTACAACCTGACAGGATGGTTGGAACTGTAGGGACACCTTAATGACTAGCATAGGGACTAGATGGACTAGTGGCTAGAGGTCTATCAGTACAACCTGACAGGATGGTTGGCACTGTAGGGACACCTTAATGACTAGTAGACTAGATCATCAGCACAACCTGACAGGATGGACCGAGACACAACCCTGACAGGATGGTTTGGCACTGTAGGAACACCTTAATAACTAGCATAGGGACTAGATTTAATATGTACCTATGGACTAGTGGTTAGAGGTCCATCAAACACAGGATGGACTAGGGACGAGTGGCTAGAGGGCAGTACAAGAGGTCTATCAGATGGATACAACCTGACAGGATGGTTGGTACTGTACTGTACTGTGTGTGTGTGTGTGTGCATGTGACACCCAGAGGTCTAATGCGTGTGCGTGAGCCCAGTGGTTAAAGCGTCCGCTCGTCACACCAAACTCATGGGTTCAATTCCCTGAGCTCTGAAGAGGACTGAAAAGAATCCAGCACATCAAGATATGTACTTCATGCTACAGGAAAGGAAATGACCAAGTTGGTTGGAGATTATCACTTTGGCGACACATTATCAGGACTTGGAATCAAGGACTTAATGTCCACAATGATAGGTTTCTGTAACGCCTGAGGAAGGCATCTGTGAACATCAATTTCTGCCTGAGACACTGATGACCAAACGGGACAACTTGAGTGGATACATTACTTTAATTCAGAAGTGTTTATGGACAAATCTGATATTTTCTGTACTTTACATTTGTAGAAGTCTTCCACACCAGGGTGGTTCTGATGTGATAAGCGTTTATCAGTAACGGACACTTCCCAACTTTCCCAGCAACAACCCTGTTGCCATAGTTTCAAAGCATGCTTTCCAAACATCCATCTGTCATTACATAATGAGTCAAGTTGAGCCTCCATATTGGCCAGTGTGAGTGTCAACAGTTTCCGTTAATATGCACTCACATTACATTGCTTCTTCGCCACTGCTTTGTTCCTGTTTTAAACCATTCCACGACATCAAAACACTTTCAGCCCCTTAACATGCTTAAAAACATTTTCTCCAGTAGCTGTCTTTATCTGTGGACTTGCACAGAAGGCTACTTGTGATGTGATGTCATCGGCAGCACTGGGTATCTACTGGTATTTAGTGAGTGAGTGAGTGAGTTTAGTTTTACGCCGCTTTTAGCAATATTCCAGCAATATCACAGCAGGGACACCAGAAATGGGCTTCACACATTGCACCCATGTGGGGAATCGAACCCGGGCCTTCGGCATGACAAGCGAATGGCTATCCCCACCACCCCTATAAGCATCAAGAATACAGTTATGTAACACATGTAATATCTGGGATAACACTTCCTCTGTAAAGAACAGATTCTAGTACTTTTGTTGGGTCGAGTTCCAACAGAGTGTCTGTGGATCTCTTCTTACCTGTACCCCCATTGAGAGACCAACAGAGGTGTCTGTGGACCTATGCTTACCTTTGCCCCCATTGGGAGACTAACAGAAGTGTCTGTGGATCTCTTCTTACCTGTGCCCCCATTGGGAGACCAACAGAGGTGTCTGTGGACCTATGCTTACCTGTACCCCCACTGGGAGACCAACAGAGGTGTCTGTGGATCTCTTCTTACCTGTGCCCCCATTGGGAGACCAACAGAGGTGTCTGTGGACCTATGCTTACCTGTACCCCCACTGGGAGACCAACAGAGGTGTCTGTGGATCTCTTCTTACCTGTACCCCCACTGGGAGACCAACAGAGGTGTCTGTGGATCTCTTCTTACCTGTGCCCCCATTTGGAAACTAACAGAGGTGTCTGTGGATCTCTTCTTACCTGTACCCCAACTGGGAGACCAACAGAGGTGTCTGTGGATCTCTTCTTACCTGTACCCCCACTGGGAGACCAACAGAGGTGTCTGTGGATCTCTTCTTACCTGTACCCCCATTGGGAGACAGACAGAGGTGTCTGTGGATCTCTTCTTACCTGTACCCCCACTGAGAGACCAACAGAGGTGTCTGTGGACCTATGCTTACCTGTACCCCCACTTGGAGACCAACAGAGGTGTCTGTGGATCTCTTCTTACCTGTGCCCCCATTGAGAGACCAACAGAGGTGTCTGTGGATCTCTTCTTACCTGTGCCCCCATTGGGAGACTAACAGAGGTGTCTGTGGATCTCTTCTTACCTGTACCCCCACTGGGAGACTAACAGAGGTGTCTGTGGATCTCTTCTTACCTGTACCCCCACTGGGAGACCAACAGAGGTGTCTGTGGATCTCTTCTTACCTGTACCCCCACTGGGAAACAAACAGAGGTGTCTGTGGATCTCTTCTTACCTGTGCCCCCACTGGGAGACCAACAGAGGTGTCTGTGGACCTATGCTTACCTGTACCCCCCACTGGGAGACCAACAGAGGTGTCTGTGGATCTCTTCTTACCCTGAGACCAACCACTGGGAGATCTCTTCTTACCCATTGGGAGACAGACAGAGGTGTCTGTGGACCTGTACCCCACTGAGAAACCAACAGAGGTGTCTGTGGACCTATGCTTACCTGTACCCCCACTGGGAGACCAACAGGTGTGTCTGTGGATCTCTTCTTACCTGTGCCCCCATTGGGAGACCAACAGAGGTGTCTGTGATCTCTTCCCCATTGAGAGACCAACAGAGGTGTCTGTGGATCTCTTCTTACCTGTACCCCCACTGGGAAACAAACAGAGGTGTCTGTGGATCTCTTCTTACCTGTACCCCCATTGGGAGACCAACAGAGGTGTCTGTGGACCTATGCTTACCTGTACCCCCCACTGGGAGACCAACAGAGGTGTCTGTGGATCTCTTCTTACCTGTACCCCCATTGAGAGACCAACAGAGGTGTCTGTGGATCTCTTCTTACCTGTACCCCCACTACCTGTACCCCCCATTGGGAGACCAACAGAGGTGTCTGTGGACCTATGCTTACCTGTACCCCCCACTGGGAGACCAACAGAGGTGTCTGTGGATCTCTTCTTACCTGTACCCCCATTGAGAGACCAACAGAGGTGTCTGTGGATCTCTTCTTACCTGTACCCCCACTGGGAGACCAACAGAGGTGTCTGTGGATCTCTTCTTACCTGTACCCCCACTGGGAGACCAACAGGTGTGTCTGTGGATCTCTTCTTACCTGTGCCCCCATTGGGAGACTAACAGAGGTGTCTGTGGACCTATGCTTACCTGTACCCCCATTGGGAGACCACTAGAGGTGTCTGTTGATCTCTTCTTACCTGTACCCCCACTGGGAGACCAACAGAGGTGTCTGTGGATCTCTTCTTATCTGTACCCCAACTGGGAGACCAACAGAGGTGTCTGTGGACCTATGCTTACCTCCACCCTCACTGGGAGACCAACAGAGCTGTTTGTGGATCTCTTCTTACCTGTGCCCCCATTTGGAGACCAACAGAGGTGTCTGTGGACCTATGCTTACCTGTACTCCCACTGAGAGACCAACAGAGTGTCCGTGGATCTATTCTAATCTGTACCCTCACTGGAAGACCAGCCTAGGTGTCAATGGAACTTTTCTAAGCTGTAATCCCTATGTGGAATACTGTCATAAACAGCTAGTGAACTGTTGTTTATTTGAATCTGAAAATACCTCATTTCCAATCTCATTCAAATCATTTCTATCACTATGATACCTCTTCGTGTTGAGATTTGAAAACACCTCCATGAGACTTTGAATGACCTTTGACTGCACAATCTAAATTAAAGATGCATGAATTCTTGACCCAACCACATGCCAGCTTTCTAAAATGACTCCTTCACCCCCACATTTTGGAATTTTTGTTTTGATAAAGAAAATCACATGCAGGCCACAAATATGCCTTCCATGTTATTCCAGTTTGGGTGTAGATGCCAGACTTCAGGGCTCAGCAACTATATGGTGTTAAAAATATAAATACATAGACTTTGCTTTACACATTTTTGTATGGATGTTTAAGCGTAGGCAGGCTGGCCTGAATGCTTTGATAACTTGTACTGAAAATTTGGAAGCCTCAAATCTGACTACCTGATAATAAAGTTCATTTTGTGATATATACTAGGCACATAAAGAAACTGTGCATACAAAAATTTAAAATCTAAATTTATCAAACCTGTGTAGACACAGAAGGATTTAAACTCAGAGATTAGTGACATGCATCCAACATGCATGCACGTGCCACGTTCCGTGACGTCAGTGGGTTCCTCCTTGAGACGTGCAATACGTTGTTGCACGTGCATTCCGGGAAAGAGAAACAGAGCAAATGAATGACACACAATACTGTCATTTTGGAAAGCTCAACCCCTGCCCTTGCGATCGTTCAAAAAATTAAACGGCTATTGAAACGCAAAGCATGCCAAGGCTCACGTCTGCACAACGTCATGAGGCCATTGGGATGGTCCGTGGGGGAATGTCTCAACGACAAGTGGCTGCACATTTCCACTGCCACCGGAACACCATTTCTGCACTGGTGAGACGCTACCAGAACACAAATGACGTCATCGATCGACCACGTTCTGGACGTCCACGTGTAACAACGCCAAGACAGGACAGATGGATAAGGGTGACCCATCTGCGCCACAGGTTTCAGCCTGCAGTGATGACTGCCCGAACCATCCCGGACTTCGCCGTATCCACCCCAACACAGCTCGACAACGTTTACGTCATCACGGGATCAGACCACGACGTCCCGCCATAAGGCCTATCCTGAAACGTCATCGACAAGCTCGCCGAATGTGGTGCCGAAATCATGTCCGCAGACCCTTGTTTTGGTGGAGAAATGTTGTTTTTACAGATGAGTCCATTTCCCATAGTGATGGACGTCAACGTGCCGATAGACGCATGGGAGAACGTTATGCACAGGCCTGTGTCTTGGAAAGGAATCGCTTTGGTGGTGGTTCCGTGATGATTTGGGGAGGAATAACAGCACGCCAAAGAACTCCTTTGGTGATTGTTCAGGGCAACTTAACTGGTGTGGGCTACAGGGATCAGATTCTTCGACCTGTGGCAATTCCTTTTCTGCAACGTCATGGCCGTGGGTTAACATTCCAACAGGACAATGCCCACCCTCATACAGCAAGGGTTGCTCTGGATTTCTTGCAACACCACACGTTGACTTACTGCCTTGGCCTGCAAATTCACCGGAACTCTCCCCGATAGAGCATGTTTGGGACGAGATGGATCGACGTCTACACCGTCTTCCTCGTCCTTGACCTTGCAACAGAACTTGAGAGAATCTGGCGTGACATCCCACAAGCCTTCCTTGCACGTTTGATAGGCTCTATGCGTCGTGGATGCACTGCTGTTCTCAATGCCGATGGTGGACATAACCGTTATTGAGCTTGTGACATGGTCGTTTGACCCCTGTCCCACTTGTGGACTCGTGACGTCATTGTGATTGCCTTTTCAATTGAAATTCTCCCGACTTGTAATGGTCTCATGATCCCTCCATTAAAGTTTATATGTACCTTTGACATTGTTATCGTATTTATCAACTGGGATAATATTTTAACAATGCACAGTTCTTTATGTGGCTAGTATAGTACAAAATATGCTTCCCATAGGCAGTCTCATATACATACTTCAAAGATAAACTTAAAAACATTAAAAGCTTATATAATATTTCACATTTCATTTAGTATATGTCATGTAAACAAAAACTAAATGAAAACCTGCCAGTCTCATAAGCAGGGTGTATTTTAACTGTACATGCATTGACCAATACACCCTGTTTTGCTTTAAAAACTGTCATGGATGTCGGCCTTCACTTAACCTTTATATATGTGCAGTACTATCATCCTACAGTCATCCTACACCAAGATTCACAAAACAGCGAAGCACAGTGTCAGTAGGACATATTGCCAAAGAAGAACACAAATCATGTATTCCTATTTTGACATTTTATTACACACCCCTGCAATTTAATTCTTTATATGCCCAGGAAGCAAATTACATTGTATAAGATATGTCTGACTCAGCCCAATACAGTATAGTCTTCCCACAAAACAAACCTTGGAATTTCAATTTGACAAGTCTGTCACCCACATGTCATAAGAGGTGTCTGGTACCCCGGGAAGTAACAATCTCCATCAAGCAGTTTTAATTGGCAACAAATCAAAAAGTCTAGAACTCTACCACCCCCCATGGCCATTCCTCCCTCTCCACTCAGCACCAGTGGCACCAGCAGTGTAATGAGAGGTTGCCATCGGCAGTTTATTTGTGGCGTTAAATGAGTCCTGGTAATGTCAGACCTACCCACCTCTCCTTGACATCTATGATTCATGTCTTGCTATAATATGCCAGTGTCTATATATACTCTGTCCCATCTTCAGCCACACCTTTATGGTTGATCCGAGACTGTTATAACCTCTGTCTGGGTTATTTCCACACTATATCACCCATGCTTCATTTATCACAGGTCTACACGCCTGACCTACAGGAACCTGCTTTTAGCAAGTTGTGGCGTGAAAAAAGTGAATTATCCTCTGTGCACTTGTTACCATGTCCGATGATAATGAGGTTTGGAGTTATTTGTGACATGTACTCCTCAGCCCATTGACCGTATATTGTAGAGTGCTACACGTTAGAGCAACACAATACTGCCCTGGACTCCGTACCAAGTTGTCCACAGCACGTCATTTGCATAATGTCCTCATGAGCCTCAGTATGTATGTAACATCTCTGATGATTTGTGATTATTAAGCTGTAGCGATCTTTGTAAAAGTGAGTGAGTGAGTATGATTTTATGCCACTTTTAACAATATCACAGCAGGGGAAATGGGCTTCACACATTGTACCCATGTTGGGAATCAAACCTGGGCCTTTGGCGTAACGATCCAACACTTGAACCACTAGGCTACCCCACCGCCCTTCTTTGTATGAATAGGTACAAGATCTATTTCAGGTAGTTGATGTTTACAAGTATTTACCCAATAGAATGTATTTATACATGTTCACTGTTGACTAAAGCTTTGCTGTGTCTCAGGTTAGCACATCTTAACAATCTTTATGGTTAAATGTGTTTAATGAGGTACATTTATGTAGTACCTGTGATGACACACACCTCCATCAGTAATAACAGATGCCACTCACAATATAAGACCAACTGGAATACATAAAGGAGATATAATATGTTATATACTCGCACATAATTGTCTATACTATAAGTGCTTTGATACACATGTACTATGGAAATATATAAAGTATGACATGTTTTATGTTGATGGAAAATAATCGAGTTTGGACCAGGCAATTCAGTGACTGACACCATAAGCCCTGATAGATATTGGAGTATGATGAAATGTGTCACCCTTGTCAGTATGTGTGTATGTGTGTGCGTGCGCGTGCGTGCTTGCATGCATGCATGCAATTCATTAATGACAGAGGACTTGGAAACAACAATCCTGCACAAGTCCATAATGTCTGAAGAATATTTAATGGTACTGCCCTACATTCAGATACACTGTTACGATTTTCTTCAAATCATTTATTTGGTATCACCAACAGATGTATGCCACACGAGCTATGATAACATCATTTGTTGATTTAACTGAAAAAACACCAGTAAACATACTGACACAGTGATATATCCAACTACATGACTCCCAATTGTTCTGACAACCTTGGGCCCCTTCCTGCAGATGCTGCTGACAGCAGACGTCAACAGGGACAGATACGGAAACACCCAGTGTTGTACAAGCTGTAAACACAGGGTCACCCTCAGTGGTAACACTGACTAAGATGTCTACAACGATCAGTACTCACGTAGGTAACACTGACTACGATGTCTACAACGATCAGTACTCACGTAGGTAACACTGACTACGATGTCTACAACGATCAGTACTCACGTAGGTAACACTGACTACGATGTCTACAACGATCAGTACTCACGTAGGTAACACTGACTACGATGTCTACAACGATCAATACTCATGGTAGGTAACACTGACTACACGATGTCTAATTAACGCATCAGTACTCACGTAGGTAACACTGACTGATGTCTACAACGCATCAGTACTCACGTAGGTAACACTGACCACGCATGTCTACAATGATCAGTACTCACGTAGGTAACACTGACCACGATGTCTACAACGCATCAATACTCAGGTAGGTAACACTGACTCATGATGTCCACGCGTAACGATCAGTACTCACGAGGTAACACTGACTACGATGTTCACAACGATCAGTACTCACGTGGGTAACACTGACTACGATGTCTACAACGATCATCAGTACTCACGTAGGTAACACTGACTCACGATGTCTACACCGATCAGTACTCCGCGTAGGTAACACTGACTACGATGTCTACAACTATATCAGTACTCACGTAGGTAACACTGACTAAGATGTCTACAACGATCAGTACGCGACGTAGGTAACACTGACTAAGATGTCTACAACGATCAATACTCACGTGGGTAACACTGACTAAGATGTCTACAACGATCAAGTCGTAGGTTAACACTGACTCACTTCATGATGTCTACAACGATCAGCACGCAACGTAGGTAACACTGACTAAGATGTCTACAACGCATCAGTACCACGAGGTAACACTGACTACGATGTCTACAACGATCAGTACTCAACGTAGGTAACACTGACTACGATGTCTACAACTATATCAGTAATGCTCATGTAGGTAACACTGACTAAGATGTCTACAACGATCAGTACCTCACATAGGTAACACTGACTACGATGTCTGCAACGATCAGTACTCACATAGGTAACACTGACTACGATGTCTGCAAACGATCAGTACTCACATAGGTAACACTGACTACAATGTCTACAACTATATCAGTACTCACGTAGGTAACACTGACTCACGATGTCTACAATGATCAGTACTCACATAGGTAACACTGACTACGATGTCTACAACGCGATCAGTACTCACGTGAGGTAACACTGACTACGATGTCCCTGGCGATCAGTACTCACATAGGTAACACTGACTACGATGTCTGCAACGATCAGTACTCACACGTAGGTAACACTGACTACGCATGTCTACAACGATCAGTACTCACGTGGGTAACACTGACTACAATGTCTACAATGATCAGTACTCACGAGGTAACACTGACTACAATGTCTACAATGATCAGTACTCACGTAGGTAACACTGACTCACGATGTCTACAAATGATCAGTACTCACATAGGTAACACTGACTACGATGTCTACAACTATATCAGTACTCGCATTAGGTAACACTGACTACGATGTCCACAACGATCAGTACTCACATAGGTAACACTGACTACCGATGTCTGCAACGATCAGTACTCACACGTAGGTAACACTGACTACGATGTCTGCAAGCGATCAGTACTCACATAGGTAACACTGACTACGATGTCTACAACGATCAGTACTCACGTAGGTAACACTGACTACAATGTCTACAACTATATCAGTACTCACGTAGGTAACACTGACTACGATGTCTACAACGATCAGTACTCACATAGGTAACACTGACTACGATGTCTACAACGATCAGTACTCACGTAGGTAACACTGACTACGATGTCTACAACGATCAGTACTCACATAGGTAACACTGACTACGATGTCTGCAACGATCAGTACTCACACGTAGGTAACACTGACTCACGATGTCTGCAACGATCAGTACTCAATGAGGGTAACACTGACTACGATGTCTACAACGATCAGTACTCACATAGGTAACACTGACTACGATGTCTACAACTATATCAGTACTCACGTAGGTAACACTGACTAAGATGTCTACAACGATCAGTACTCACATAGGTAACACTGACTACGATGTCTACAACGATCAGTACTCACATAGGTAACACTGACTACTGATGTCTACAACGATCAGTACTCACGTAGGTAACACTGACTACCGATGTCTACAATGATCAGTACTCACGAGGTAACACTGACTCACGATGTCTGCAACGATCAGTACTCACGTGAGGTAACACTGACTACAAATGATCAGTACACATAGGTAACACTCGACTGACTCACGATGTCTACAACTATATCAGTACTCAATAGGTAACACTGACTACAATGTCTACAATGATCAGTACTCCGCGTAGGTAACACTGACTACGCATGTCTACAACTATATCAGTACTCCACGTAGGTAACACTGACTACGATGTCTACAACGATCAGTACTCACATAGGTAACACTGACTACGATGTCTACAACGATCAGTACTCGCGTAGGTAACACTGACTACAATGTCTACAACGATCAGTACTCACATAGGTAACACTGACTACGATGTCTGCAACGATCAGTACGCCACGAGGTAACACTGACTCACGCATGTCTACAAGCGATCAGTACTCACATAGGTAACACTGACTCACGATGTCTACAGCGATCAGTGCGCACGAGGTAACACTGACTACAATGTCTACAATGATCAGTACTCACGTAGGTAACACTGACTACGATGTCTACAATGATCAGTACTCACGTAGGTAACACTGACTCACGCATGTCTACAATGATCAGTACTCAACGTAGGTAACACTGACTCACGATGTCTACAACGATCAGTACTACTCACGAGGTAACACTGACTACGATGTCTACAACGCATCAGTACTCAACGAGGGTAATACTGACTAAGATGTCTACAACGATCAGTACTCACATAGGTAACACTGACTCACGATGTCTACAACGCGATCAGTACTCACGAGGTAAGACTGACTCACGATGTCACAACTATATCAGTACTCCATGAGGTAACACTGACTAAGATGTCTCGATCAGTACTCACATAGGTAACACTGACTCACGACATACCACAGCATCAGCACGCATCGTAGGTAACACTGACTAAGATGTCTACAACGATCAATACTCACGTGAGGTAACACTGACTAAGATGTCTAACGATCAGTACTCATCGAAGTTAACACTGACTACTGCATGTCTACAACGCATCAGTACGCACGAGGTAACACTGACTACGATGTCTACAACGATCAGTACTCACGTAGGTAACACTGACTACGA
Organism: Haliotis rubra; assembly: GCF_003918875.1. Classification (NCBI taxonomy): domain Eukaryota; kingdom Metazoa; phylum Mollusca; class Gastropoda; order Lepetellida; family Haliotidae; genus Haliotis; species Haliotis rubra. Next base: position 397,901 of record NW_025766966.1, on the reverse strand, counting down.
TGTCTACAACGATCAGTACTCACGTAGGTAACACTGACTACGATGTCTACAACGATCAGTACTCACGTAGGTAACACTGACTACGATGTCTACAACGATCAGTACTCACGTAGGTAACACTGACTACGATGTCTACAACGATCAGTACTCACGTAGGTAACACTGACTAAGATGTCTACAACTATCAGTACTCACGTAGGTAACACTGACTACGATGTCTACAACGATCAGTACTCACATAGTTTTCATTGTCTCGGTCTTCCATATAGCCCCATTTTGTGCAAATAATAAATTTAACATATGTTATATCTTGGATTACACTTTCTTAGTAAAGTACAGATTGGTACGAAGAAAGTGTAATCCCAAATATAACAGATTTGACCACTTTCTAAATGGCATTGTGTATTCAATAATAATAACATAATAAATTATCAGAAAATACATCTTTCACATCATGGATTTTATTTTTTTTTCTTATTGTACTTTTCATTCCAATGCTTAATCATAAATGAGACTCTTAAACAAATGCATATGTGTTCGCCAGTAAATATCTCCCACTGGTTTCAGATTGGTTGAAAGATTGCTGAGATTTGCCTATCTGTGGTGTGTTTTCTGCAGGAGAGAGGACTGGAGCTACAACACAGAATGTGTGGCAGAATGAGTGAGTGTCTGAGTTACCGACGAACATGATGCACACAGAACAAGTGTTTGCCACTAATATGGCAATGTCCCCTGCCACTAAAGAAGAATGAAACATTTATAACATATGTACTACTTTTTATTTTTGGGTCACATACAAGATGCCTGAAATGAGTGGTGTCTGCATAATCACCTAATGTAGGCTGTCGACATAATTGAAGACATTGGGTGCAATTTTTTATGAGATATCGTTTGAAAAGTCATTGGATACCGCGTTAACAAGAGATTGAAAAGAGGTCAAAGTGTCGTGGTTACCTTGAAAATAAGGTCAAGGTCCCCCAAATCAACTAATGTCTGCATAATCCCCCAATGTAGACTGTCACCAAATTTGAAGACATTGGGTACAACAGTTCATGAGATATCACGTTAACAAGAATCGGGACATATGTACAGACGCTGCTGAATACATAGTCCCCAATTCCACATTGCGGCGGGGGACAAAAAAAAGAAGAAGAAGGTAATGACAAGAGTATTTGAACCCATGATCAGCAGATCAAAACCACACAGCTGTATGGAGATGTGGTGACTTAACAAACCAGATCAAACAGACACATATTTCGACATCTCCGACCCCTTCACATAACATCCTGCTGGCTGTCCAGTGACCATATTTTGGTGTTGTAAGCTTAACTAATTTACAGATTAAAATCAGACGGGAGACTGCCAAAGACACTTGGGGCAGTAGACTGTAGAGATAGGGCTGTAGCATTTTGAAAATCTTCTAAACACAAACTTGGCAAGACGAGGCATATATAGCATTAAACATTATCCACAACCACTCAACCATTGATACCCACCATAATACTGTTAATAAAATCTCCATCCATGAGTTTCTGAGAAAGATTATGTCCCCACTAACCCATGCTGGAACCATGGAGTACTCTTGATAGTGGCATCGAACAGAAAAATATTCACTCAGTTTTTTTCATTTCTTGTTGTGAGAGCAGCCTGCAATAAGTCAGCGAAAGCATGGGTGCCTGCAAATAACCAAGTCTGGACCAGACAAACATGTGATTGAAAGCATGAACAACAATTCACATATTGGTATAATAAGTCACCTTTTGTACCCTACTATGTGGTACTTGGTACCTCGTTCATCCCTGTCCTTCCAGCCCTGTACTTGCATGCCCTAGGGGTATTTTTTGTTAGTCTTTGACAATGATCAATGTAAACAAAGCAATGAAGCATTTTTTAGAATCTGGACAAGCTGAAACTTGTTAAAAGATTTCATTCATTCCAAGCAGCGCCAATCAGGACAGAGAAAATATACCCCACCAAAAAGTAATGTGCATAAAAACACAGGTAATAATGAACCATTTACATTGAACGTGACGCCAAACAATTTGTAAAAAATAAATTACATTATTAATGTTAAACCTGCATAACAGACATTGACAAAGAGAATGGGTTTCTCAAACTGAAATTTGGTGACTCAAGCCTGGATCTTGTGCATGACAAGTAAGTTGCTGAATGTAAGGCTACCTCAACTTCTTGGCTGTGATCCACCATGCTAAAAACTGGTCAGCATGATGGAGATCCGGGTTATAACTGATACCTTTTGTTTCTTGTAAGAAGGGGGTGGGGTAGCCTAATGGTTAAAGTTCGAATCCCCACATGGGTACAATGTGTGAAGCCCATTTCTGGTGTCCCCGCCCGTAATGTTGCTGGAATATTGCTAAAAGCGGCGTAAAACCAAACTCAGTCATTGTTTTAAGAAGCGATCAGTTGGTTTGAGGGACTCTAGTTGATGACTATCACCTGTCTGGTCCAGACTTGAATATTTACAGACTGCCGACATACAACTGGAATATTGCTGAATGTGGCGTTAAATATCAAAGAAATAAAAACTGGTGAACTTTTTGTCTCCTGAGTCATAATTACTATAACAATGATCGTTTCTAAAAATAATTAACATGAGATCATGACATGCTTGGTGTATTCCAGGTCTGGAATGTTTAAAATAACGGCTGTAAAGTTCTTTTGGAATGGCATATAATCTCCACAGCATACACTGCGTACTGATGCATCTGTGGGACGCTAACAGTCAGCAACAAGAAAATGTACAAAGCCATGAATAATATACTCTCCTGACAATCTGTTCACACTTCATTTGAAGCCTATCTGCAGACAGTCTGTCAAGCTGCTCCAGCAGATTACTGAAATACATCTTTTTTGAAAATTTCCTCGTCACAATGCCCCAGGGAAAAAGGAAAAGTTTCATAATATTATCCTGTATTGACAAAAAATAGATTATTGATCAAGTGAATAATTCAGAACCGGACACACGAATGTCTAATAACTAGTTTGAATCAAGTTAGAAGTTATCAGGCACGATACACAGAGGACAACTAACAATATTTATGGCATCATAATTCTGGCATATAGCCGAGAAATGACTTGGAAGACTATATACAAAAATACCCAATTATCTCCCCTCGTCTTGGTGACACTTCATTACACGCCTTCAGAGAGAGGTCAACCTGCAGGCCCTCCATAGCGCTATTACAGAGACTAGGAAATACTGCGACACTCGCAAGGGACAATAAAATATGTCTTTATGAAAATATGAGGTATTAGGAGCCAGTGTTGGTATGGGTAGGAAACCATTAACTGAGAGTATCTCTTGCACAAAGTGATAAGTTTCTGGTTTATTACAGTGCCAGGGTGTATTGATGACCGAATCAATTCCGGAGACTGATCTGTCATTTTACAGAATGAGGTTGCATAATGATAGTCATCTCGCTAATGGAGGGGAAGGCAGCCTGTTTATGTCATGTCTCTGCCCCCTTTCTTTGTACAGGACACGCAGAACCAGCTTCACAAATTGGTGTCACAAGACTCGGCTGGGGGAATGAGCGAGCTGGGTTTAGCACCCATTAGACCATAATAAAGTAATAATATTGAGTGTGCACTTATCCAATGACTAGGATGACGCTGTCTCAGTGCTAAGAGCATGCTCATGTACAGAGCTCAGCACCATTTTGAAGAATTATCATTATTATGTTTAACAGATTTATATAAATGAATGTAGCAGAGAGGGTTCGGGTGATCCTGATAGTCAGGCTGGTTATGCTCATCATCAGCTTGGGGCCCTTTACACGCAGCCCAGACCGTGAATGGGACTTCTCCCAGGGAGTGCTGCCTAATCTAACCCATCAAGAACGTTTTGGGAAATAGGTGAGGTGACATGGGGTTTAACGTCGTACTTGAGAATATTTCGCTCATATAAAGCGACGTGCATGTGTGTGCATGTAGTGCTAGCTCACCGAGATACCATGCTGCAGTTAAGCATGAATACCCTATTCAGACACAGTATACTGACTCCGAGCCGACAAGTCCTTGTTGTACCCATTAATGCCAAGGGCCAGGCAGGGACCAACAAGTACCACATTTTAAAGTCTTTTGTTATGACGCTTTGGGAAATATAGAGTGTCTCTAAAATTGCAGCCTTCGACATCACCCAGAGTGTCCCAGAACCAAGGCACCCTCCTGATCTGCATCCACAGATCAGGAGGTAGTAAACCAAGAACACTGAGAACAAATGAGAACCTGACAACATTGTACATGAGGTGCAAGCGAGACATTTCAAAGTCAAGGTCTGCATGTTTATCATGTATTTCCTTAACTCTTTCAACACCAGTCAACCAGAGGCATTTACTGCCATGACACCGAGTTCCCAGAGACTCTGAGGTCATAGATGAAGCCTATGTTTATGAAGGAAATTATAAGCTTGTAAAACGTTATTGCTACTACATCCCATACACCATTTAAAAGATCTAATCCTACTGTTGATAAATATGAAGTTTATTTTTATAATATTATTCAAATAATACAACTACAACTTAAATAAAATTATTTTTGAATGAAAATGCAAGCTTACGTTAATAATGTCCAGATAAACCACGAAAGAAGCAAAAACTATGGTAATTTCTTTTCCATTTGTGACATGTCATAACATGCCCGTGCCTTTTTCTTTTATATTTTCATTTTTACGTCATCAGAAAATTATTATAAAAAGATTTCTTAAATAATCTTGCCTATTAAATATGGTCGCCTATTTCCCGATATCTTTGGCTTTCCGCTCGCTAACATGACATAACAACGGAAAATACCTCTGTTTTCGAAGCTTCTAATGAATAAAATGGGAGGCAAATCGTTTGATGTCGGGTATCGTTCGAAAGCTCTGAACATCAACAACATCACTGAACCCTTGCCGAGTATTTTCACAGTTGTAAGAAGAGATTTTATTGGATAAAAATTGGTTTCTAATGACGCTTTTTTCGCTACAGTCTGCTATAAGGGTCGTGATTGGTTAAAATCAGACACGTGACCTAAGGCAGCCAATCATATTACGGCAATGGATACCGCCCTCGTGAAACTAAAACTTTTAGACGAAAAGTTTTGGGTAAAATAATGCTATTTTGAACATATTAAGCAAGAAATCGCTACCTATATCGTAAATTATGGAACTTATTGGACGTGATCGTGCTAGGTTATGACCTGTGACAAAATGCTTCGTGTATATATTTTAGCATTAAACATCGTGTCCGAAAGCTTGAAGATTGAGGCGCGCTAGGCCGAGATGTCACTTGTCAGTGGCTTGACTTACATTACATGATCGCACAAAAAGATGGAAATAGTAATTTATATGTACGTTTGACAACTTTATGAATGTTGCTGTTGATTTTATTCATTAGTTTATTCAATTTATTTAATGAATTCCTCGAAACATGGTTACTTTGCTCTTTGACAATGTTATTGTGGACCCGCTGCCGAAGCATGTGTCCGAGAATCGTTGTTTTCAATAACATTGCGAAAAATAGTTTATAATTTTAATTCTGCTGATAAAATATGATAAATTGAAATTTAATAAGTGTTTTCAGACATTGTGAAATGTGATAGATTTCATATATGAATCATAAGTCAGGTAGGTTCCTAAAATTATGTCTCATTTTGACGTGACTACTGCTGGGCCGATTAATTGGCCTCCGGTGTCTGGGGACTCATAACATTGTGGCCGATTAAGCGGCCTGCAGTGTTGAATGGGTTAACCTTGCCAATCACACTGGAAAAAGGGACAGAAAATATTATCATTAAAAATATCATCATAATCATCATCATTCGTAGTAGTAGTAGTAGTAGTAGTAGTAGGAGTAGGAGTGAGTGAGTGAGTGAGTGAGTGAGTGAGTGAGTGAGTGAGTGAGTGAGTGAGTGAGTGAGTGAGTTTGATTTTACGCCGCTTTTAGCAATATTCCCGCAATATCACGGCGGGGTACATCAGAAATGGCCTTCAAGTAGTAGTAGTAGTAGATTGACGTCCAAATTTATAAGAAATGTCATGCAGGAGGAATTGATCTTTGATGAGATACACAGTCTTGCTAGCTATGTTTATATGTTTACATCTCAATCAGCAGTTTCAGACCATGGCTGTAGTCCTGACATAGTCTCAATCAACTTACTGATGCATGAAACATAAAATGAGTAATGCATTAATCATGTCCCTGCAGATCAGTATATTTTATACATTTGATTACTATTTCAAAAATGATTTACATCACTGTTTCAATCACAGAAAGTAAAGCTCTGGGTTTTGTGTAGCCTTATTATATCATTTTAATATCAGTGTCTTCCATTGTCTGAAAATTCCCAATGATGTAACGAAAAACTGCATTTCCACATTATGGCAAACATGGATGTTAAATGATTGTCATTGTTTATCTACTGTAAGTAATATAACACATCATTTTCACAAGGGCTAACCCAATACCAAACAGACATGAAAGGTTCAGAGAGAGATCAATTTAAAAATTCTTTTCAACACAATGGCCTAAACTGTCTTGTGATCTCGTCAAAGACATTTCTGCTTCGAAAGACCTGCGAAATGTAGGTTATTGAAGCAGAACCTCGAACCACAAGTAATGTTGGTGATATACAGAGTGTTTGGTATGGTGCACTTGACACTGGTACTTCAAAATCAAAGACCAAGAAAGTAGAAACTTTCAACAAATCATGACTTCATGACCACACATGGTTGAAGCATCACTGCTCAAAATAAAATATGACATGTCAACTTTGTATAAATCTTGTGAACTCTAATTTAGTGACAGAACTATATTCAATTTTTAAATGAGTACCTTGAAGAGGCCAGCTAACTATGGTGATCACAAACCCCTGAGACTTAATATGTGAAATAGGACATCTGAGAGAGAAGTCATGCGAAAACATTCTTTTTATCACTAATGATTCTTGTGGTTGGTGATTCTGCATCAACAAACTGCGTATCGGGTTTTAAGTTTTATATGATCTTTCAAAGTGTGGCTCTTCAAGTTTGAAAAATGACCCTGTCTTTTTATGCCAAAGGGACCCCTGTTTCCAGTTGTTAAACTTCTTGGCAGAACGTGGCCATCGGTTCTGTCATTTGGCCATCATTGTGGGATGTTTGTTTTGCCCTTATATTGACTGTTTATACAATCATAATGGATTGTACCTGACTGGTTGGCTTCATATTGTGAGTGAGTGAGTGAGTGAGTGAGTGAGTGAGTGAGTGAGAGTGAGTGAGTGAGTGAGTGAGTGAGTGAGTGAGTGAGTGAGTGAGTGAGTGAGTGAGTGAGTGAGTGAGTGAAAGCAGATACCACTGTAATATACTTCATACTGTACCTACTTGGAGAATCAAACCCAGACCTTAAGCATGATGAGTGAACACATTCACCGCCAGGCCAAGCTAAGTTGATACACATGTAAGATTGCTAAAGGTCATGTCCATATATACTTTTACAGCTTTCTCTTTGACAATCACAGACACCACAAACACCCTTTTACTGACAAATGTATAACTCCAGCCTCGTACAGCTGGAGTCACCACGAGATGACAGTGTAGCACAGACCAGTGTCACCTCCCTTCAGAACATAAATCCATTCCTCATGACTATGATGACTTAACAAGTAGAACAGACAAGCAGCCAGTCTGACCTTGGTCTCATGTCAATGGAAGATCACGCCAACAATAACAGCAGTAACCCAGAACATGTTTCCTCCATACAATAAACATGGAACACGATGGAATAAGGTGACTGGTCTACAACAAGACTTTGAAGCCGGGAAGATCAACAAGCTCCACGCGTCACACATCTGGGATAGCTTTAAACAGGCAACATGATGCCCATTGTATGCTATTGTAGGCTACATACGGGGTCACTTTACTCTCTCAGTATTTCAGGCTCCAAGAGGACCATTATGTCATTTATCTTTAACTTCAAAGGATAAACCTTCTGTTTTGATTGTATCATTTTACTAGTGTAAATCGGGCAGTGAAAGCAGTTGTCTAAAATCAAACTGCTGCTAAATCTACTTTTTAAGCTGGATGACTAGTTTTTCAAATGAGGATTTCTCAAATTACCTTGGTGTCTTTAAGTGGCATTTTAGAAGCTTAGTATTGATAAAACAGAGCGTGTCTCATGGATTTTAGCTTTTTATTTCAGTAGGATGTTTAGATACAGATGACAGTACGTTCAACATGCATGGTTGTGGAGATTGTGGATGCTGAGTGACTGCAACATCTCCAACAATAATATGTGCTTCAAGTGCTACATTATTATTTCTCATTCTCAAATCCCTGAGGAGTGTACAGCCAGATCTGCCTTTGAGGTGTTAGAAGGTTACAGCTGTAGAATCATGAGATGCAAACAATGATCATAATATCAGTTTATATGGAACATACCAAAATATGCATCAAGAATGTGTTTCTACTCATAAGAACACTTGTCATAAGTTCAATATGATACCATAAATGTGTTTGAAAATTTCACATTAAATCACAGGAAATTATATCCCTTTAGAAATGATGGTTTTATGCTGAGTTATTCATTTGCTATAAAACTTTTGCAGGAAACAAACAGACTAAGCTCAAACTGTTTCCATGGAAATTCAACGAACTAAAATCCTAACAAATAGTTAAATAAGGCAAAAGTTGAGCATAGTCATTCTACATGACTAGCTTCATCCAAAAATAGACCCGTGAAGATCTGGGTTAGAAGTGATCTTCAGTAACCCATGTTTGTCGTACGGGATCGGTTGGTCAGGCTCGCTGACTGGGCTGACACATGTCATCATATCACAATTTGCGCAGACCGATGCTCATGCTGTTGATTCCAGGATTGTCTGGTCCAGACTCGATTATTTACAGACCGCCGCCATATAGCTGGAATATTGCTGAGTGCGGCGTAAAACTAAACTAAACTCACTCACTCATCCAAAAATATTCTTAGTTTTAGAGTTGAAGCCCAGAGCTGTTTGTCCAAATTGTGTTAACAAAATAAAATTCAGAGAAGTTTCAAAATAGCAAAAGACACCAGTTAAGTTAATGAGCAATGCATACACTCTGGGCACCAACTGCTTTGGGTACTTAGATGACAACATGTTATCTCCATCCCAGCCTTAAATGTAACCATCTCCCCAAAACAATTAAAAATAACAAAAAATTGAAAAATAATTAAAAATAACAAAACATAACTTGTTATCATGGCCTAGATTGATGTTTATGACACCAGTTACAGGACGAAATGTTTGGTTTTCTTGTATCCCATAATAAAAATCAATCCCTTAATCAAGTTAACAGGGTTTATTAACAGCATATTTAAAATCAATGTCACAATTTATTTGATTAAATCTCAGAATCTGACAAAAAATGAGAAAAAAATAGCCACTGTAAATGTCATATCAGCTTTAGATGAAATCCTGTTGGCAGTTACTTCCGGACGTTATTCATAAAACAGACATAATAGGGCAATAAAGTACACAGAAATAAACTGTTTTATCATCACGATTTCGGGATAATCATGTGCAATGTACAACGAAAACCAATAAATAAAAAGTCTGATAATAACCTGCCCCAAAGAAGCACCAATTGAGGAAACTGTATGCAAACATAGAACACTGTAGAGTAATCAAGTGTTTTCTGTTGGAGCGCCTGAGTGACTGGACCAAAACGATTCTCCCACAGAACTAACACAGCATCTGCACTTGTACCCCAGTGACAAAAACAGTACTTGTGTTATTGTTGGAAGATTCCTCACAAGGAAAACCTACAAATACCACAGCAGCATCTTTCAAAGAATGCAGACATATTATTCTGGTAGCTCTGTCACAAAACACAGAACATCAGAATTTCTCATCAGTTGTTGGTGGGAATTTTCTCAATACAGTGTCCTTCACAATAATAAACAGCACAAGCCCATTGATATATTCATTTGAAATTAAGAAAACGTAAGTCTGTATCCTTGTTAACTTTTTCATCTCAGAAAAAAACTTTGTCAGTGATCCAAATGGATAACAGCGGGACTGTAGTATAGATGCAAGCTGACTATGGTGCCAAGGTTTCTTGTGGTGAGAACTCTACACACCAATGAGGTGGTAAGTGAGATCACAAAGCTTATCTCAGCAGTACCAACTGTTGTTACCTTGTCGTGACAGCATAAAAAACAACAACAGTTATGTGTCGGTATGATGTACAACCCCTACTATCCTAACTCACACAATCCCCAAGAAAGAGCATCCTCAGGCCATTGTCATTTCATACAACTTTCCTGTCGTCTTATTTTGTATTTGAGAATTTGAAATATGTATTAATGAACTCAAAATACATGAAAAGATAGCTAGGTGTGGGATAAACTTTGACAATAATTAACAATGAATAAATTTCAAGTGATTTCCATGACATCCGATTGGTTTACCATGCACATTATTCTAGCACCAAATAAAATCGGCCAGAACTACTCATGGACTTTGTTTCCTGATTGGCTGATGAACGAGTGAGGTGGGGGACTGTATTGCATTATTGCGCTGAACAACATCTCGGATTTCATATATTTTTTACCGGTGCTTTTTTATGTGTTCATGAATAAATAAGCAGTCTAGTAGTTGACATGTTTATTTCTAAGAAATGACTACAATATGTTTTCTGAATTACAGAGTCATAAAAGTGAAACCTGAAGCCCACACTGCATAATTCTGACAGTTACATGACTTAATTTATTATCCAGAATGATCTTGTGCTGCTCTTCTTTTATTTCTGAATTAAAATAGTTGGATTTTGAAGAGTGTAAGCATACAATTTATGTTACATATGAATATCATGGTTGGCTTTCAGAAATTCTAAATTTCTAGTGATTGTACTTCAAAAAGATAATTAACCAATTAAGATAGTACCTGCTAAATTTCTCAACACACTATGATATGTGGAAATGACATCCATCTTTTAATATTTCTTTCCATGCCATCATTTGAGCAATATCTTTAATTTTGAAAAATAGCAAACTATTAGTTAAATTGATTCCTTCCTTACTAAAAACAATGTGGATCATATCAATCACGTAAGTGCGAAAACGAAAATGATGTTGTAAAGATACACATTTAACATCAAGATGCTGTTGATAGGAACAGCTGATAGGAGTGGGCGTGGCCTGAAACTGAACATATTTACATCCTAACAAAATGATTCAAAGGCTAAACATTACACAGAAAACAAAAAAAAAGAATTAAAATTCCTGTAATTTACCCATCACTGCTAAAACCAGAACACAATGCAGAGCATTGCATACATCAGAACAAAATTTGGTAAACTGTCATCTGGAAACTTGGGAAATAGATTCCAAAGAAATGACGGACATTAAATGCACGTGGATAGCAGAAATGTTGTCACTTGTGTGTTTGTCATTTTTCGTGATGACCTTCCATACATCATATCAAACTCTGGTCCAAATCTGAAATCATTTTTGAGGTCGGTGACTTTTCAATATTTCTTTCTGAGCTGATGGTGGTAAGAGATATTACATAATGGTAATATAATATAGCTACTGGCTTGTCATTGGAAGGACAATTCCTGGTATTGAACATGTCCCTGAAAATGGGACAGTTGAAACTACATCATGATCCTATTTCATGGAACAATCAGAATAAAAAATAATTCTTGTCTGGGGCGATACATCTTAAGTTTGTAAAATAGATGTGCTTTTTAAAATAATTTAACAAGCATAAGGCTCATCTTTTGTCTGAATTGTTAAAAGCAGAAAAATATCGGAAAAAGGTGGCGCCTCAGAATTAAAAGGTTTTAAGGTTTTATTTCTGTGTAGTTTGTAACATAGTTTTATGTCTGAACTGTCTCAGGCACGGCTTATTCCAATTTGAACTGGATGTCTTCTGTTCATTTCTATGACACTGATCTGAAAAAGTCATAAAAAAAATTGAAATTAAGACTGGTGATTATTTCACTACTTGCCTTTTAATGCATACTGCACTTTATACAACACGATACTTTATAATAAATCTTCTGTTCCCATTAATCCTAATAACTGACATCATGAGGTAAGAAGTAAGATGTTATTCTGTTGGAGAAATGCACATTTTTTACTAAAATAAATCACAATTTCCCATAGCCAATAAAAATATTCATGCAACCTCAGTTGAACATAAGATCTTGCACTTTAGGACACATTTAATAACATAAAAAGGTTCCTTATCTGAAATTCTTCAATCATGTAATAAGATTTTGTTCATTGTTAGCCATGCCATCTTGATGATGACAAGCCGACAATAATCAAGCTCAGTCACATCTTAAAACAAGCATGGGCAACTGAAGACCACATTGTCGCCTGTTACATGTGAGCACGTAATTCTAACCCGGAATCTCCATGCTGAGTCTTAGAAGAGCATGGAATTCACACAGACTGAAGTATGAGACTCCCTACTTTTGCGCACCAGACAGAGTGTATGAGTTCTTCCTTTACAGATGTTTTGGTGAAAATTCCAGGCAAGCAAGTGTGAAAATAAAAGAAGGAAAAACAGAGACGTTTCAGGTTTGTTCCCCTTCTTCAAAACAGTTGCTGAATATGCAGCCATCTGTGGCCCACAGTAAACCTGGTTCACTGATCAAGCATTTTAACATACTGTTGGCAAATGAAGTTCAGAATGAGAGTAGCCCCCCTTTCATAGATGGCTACACAGAATCTACAAAAGCAGATGTCAAAGAAAAGTTCTTTAACTAGTATATGGATTTACATTCCACATATTGGGGGAAATACATTTGTTTGCCTTCACTGTAACTGTACTACATGTTTTTAGATGCTTTTGAAACATTTTTGTTTTCGCGTTAATCAGAGAACAACAGTAAAAGAACTCATTAACTTATAGACATACTATAAGACATTTTTATCTTAAGTACTGAACAACACGTGAGTACTCCAAATACTTTGTGATGCTACATACCCCGCATGAGTAAACACTGCCATCTGAAAATGTGAGTGAGTGAGTGAGTTTAGTCTTATGCCACATGCACACCAAGCAATATTCCAGTATATGGCAGCGGTCTGTAAATAATCGAGTTTGGACCAGACAATCCAGTGATCAACACCATGAGCATGAACCTACGCAATTGGGATACAATGACATGTTTCTACCAAGTCAGCGAGCATGACCACCCGATCCCGTTAGTCGCCTCTTACAACAAGCATGGGTTACTGAAGATCAATTCTAACCCGGATCTTCACGGGATTCTGAAAATGTATGATGTCCCAAAACAAATAATGCAACAGTATAGTTTTCCTCCTCAGGATCAGGATCTGTTCTAAAAACATATGGCTAGTAATTAAATAATCACCAGTCTTAAGTAAAAATTACAATAAAATAACCGGCACCATCTACAACTCCGTCCAATAAAAAGCGTGAGAAGAGGGAAAACCAAGTTCTATGGATAGTCAACGTCTTTAGTGCAATGAATGCAACGTTTCGGTGTAGATACTAACACCGTTATCAAGCAAGTGATGGTCTTAGTATCTACACCGAAACGTCGCCTTCATTGCAAAAAAGAAGTTGACTATCCACAGAACTTGGTTTTCCTTCATCCTTACAACTTCTAAAGTGCCTCTCAAAGAATTCACTATTCATTCATAGTCACGTGAGACACTTAAGATTTTCGAATCCACTTTGAACAAATAATCTGACACATTTCGTCCACACAAAAATAAAACTGTCTGAAGTCACTTGGAAATATCATGTTGTTATAAACATGGAGAGACTGTTCAATTAGTGTAGCAAATTGTGTCTACTAAATCCATCCCAACACTGGTGAAAAGCCAGGCAGGTGTTTCATGGCATTAACTCCACATTTATTGTATAACAAGCTCTGTCGGCAGTCGCTGTGTGGCTCTCCTATTGGCATCAACAGCTTCATGTGAATGAGAAACAGGCATATCAGCTTATGTCTTTGCTTTTCAGAGCCCAGAATAACACACACAAAATAACATGAATGTACATAAAGCCACAATTATAGACGCCTCTCAACCTTCGTCAGTCAGCAGTCAGCAGTTTTTTTAATCATCGTCAGCAAAGCATTTAAGTATCACAGATTCAGCAAAATTAAAGCATGGAAATTCTTGAGTAAGCATCCTGATGGGAGTGTAATAAGTCAGTAATATTTGGAGCAAACTTTATCAACAGGTTTTTCATGCTATATTTAGCCAAGAAATTTGTCTCAAACCAAAATGTAAAATGCACCATCATCTCCACAAGAATGCAAGTTATTAGTCAGTTACAGAAACATGGGGACAGCTGGTTCTATTTGTATTTCTCAACATGTAATTCATGTTTTGCCGTTACCAAATGCAGGTCAGTTGGTTTTGTTTCATGAGCTCTAGTCACATGCTACTTTAAAAGAATTTTGCACATTTACGATAACCAGGGAAGTCAGTGAGTCAGAGAGTTTTACACCGCTTTTAGCAATGTCCGGCAATATCACGGCAGGGGACACCAGAAATAGGCTTCACACATTGTACCCATGTGGGGAATCGAACCCGGGTCTTCAAGGTGCATCATGAATGAACACTTTAACCACTAGGCTACCCAACTGCCCCGAACCAGGGTAGAATTGTTTTATGCTTTGCGGATTTTTTGTAACCTTTTACATTAATTTATATGATATTCATTGGATTTATCTCATGTACACGTGTCATGTTTGTAGCTGTTTTATGCTGTACAGTATACAACCGCCTCCATGGTGTAGTGGTTAGAGCATCCGCCCGGAGAGCGGAAGGTCGCGGGTTCGATCCCCGACCGCGTCATACCAAAAGACGTTAAAATAGGGTACTTGTTGGTCCCTGCCTGGCATTCGGCATTAATGGGTACAGCAAGGACTGGTCGGCTCGGAGTCAGTATAATGTGTCTGAGTGGGGTATTCATGCTTCACTGCGGCGTGGTATCTCAGTGGGCTAGCACTATAAAACCAGCTTAAGTCTGGGCTAGTACAAGCAGCCGCACATACACATACATACGCATGCACGTCGTCATATAAGTGAAATATTCTCAAGCACGACGTTTAACCAAATTTCACCTCACCTCACCTGTACAGTATACCCCATCAGGATCCTCTTCATCTGGGAATCTGGTGGTTGATAGCATGAACAGATCTAGATATCATTGGTGGAAGACATATAGAGGCACAGCAGTAAGGTAGGTGGGACTTGAAGCTTATAATGGACAGTGATTTTTCATATGTTCAGAATGGGTTGATAATCTAACTTAAAACATTTTACCTCTGTAGAAATATGAATCTATGCTTTAGCCACAAGACTAGATCTTCATAACACTAAATCCCAACTTCATTGGCTGTTAAATAACTGTATTGTACTGTACTGACACCGCCTACAGTTGTGGATCGGACAGGCAGCTTATTAAAACTTAAGTCAGTGGTATAACGTGTTAAATAATAGGCTGAACTGGGACACTGCCTGCTGATTGAGGAATGGACAGGCAGCTTATTAAAACATAAGTCAGTGGTATCCGTTTGGTAGCTTGTGAAGTAATCAATCCTTGATGAACTAAGTGACAGTAATGCTCCATGATGGTGGGCAAATCACACACTCAGACAAAGCGCAGCTGGGGTAGGCATTCCTCAAAATAGCCAGCAGCCACTGTCACCATCTGGTCCTCCTAAGCAGTAAGCACCTGGTAACTTGGATGGCATCCCATCCTCGCTTGTTATACGATGTTCAGTTTGATATATTAACAGAAGTACATTTTTCTGACACTGTACAGCTTTCAGGGCATGATCAGATATTGACCGTATGTGTTTATATTCAGATCCTGATATTCTGAATCAACACCCATTATCTTTACACAGGTGTGGAAATACATAATGTATTTGACAATTATATTGTCTGTAGTGAGCAGATCTCTAATCGTGACACTGGAGTGTTTCTCATCTATTCATATACCTAGGTACTTAACAGTAAGCAAAACATGTAGCTAATTACTGGCTGCCAAACAGTCCTTGCCATATTTTAGCGGTATTTACAAAATTATTCCGCTGTTCGTTAAATTAATGAAACAGAATTAATTATGATACTTAATTAGCTATTCACTGATGTATTTAGACCATTCACTGCTGCCGATCGTGTTTTATGTAACATCACAGAAGGGAATCACGGCAGTACAAATAAATAAACAATGATACTCAGATACAATGATTCCAGTTATTTCTTTTCCCTGGCATGATATTGCTGCAAATACTAATTGTCCGGGCTATGGGCTTTCTTAAAAGACATTGAATGAAATTAATCCCTGTGACAAAATCAGCATGATCCCACAAGAACATTCACACATGAAGCATCCATCCATTACACCTGAAGCATCCATCCATGCACCCATGAAGCATCCATCCATTGCACCTGAAGCATCCATCCATGCACACCTGAAGCATCCATCCATTACACCTGAAATCATCCATCTGGAAGCATCCATCCATTATACCTGAAGCTTCATCCATCCATACCTATCCATCTACATCCATCCATACAACACCTGAAGCATCCATCCATGCACACCTGAAGCATCCATCCATCACACCTGAAGCATCCATCCATGCACACCTGAAGCATCCATCCATTACACCTGAAGCATCCATCACCTGAAGCATCCATCCATGCACACCTGAAGCATCCATCCATTACACCTGAAGCATCCATCCATGCACACCTGAAGCATCCATCCACCTGAAGCATCCATCCATTACACACCTGGAAGCATCCACCTGAAGCATCCATCCATGCACACCTGAAGCATCCATCCATTACACCTGAAGCATCCATCCATGAAGGCATCCATCACCTATCCATCCTGGAAGCTTCAATCCATACCTAATCTACATCCATCCATACAAATGCAGCATCCATCCATGCACCTGAAGCATCCATCCATGCACACCTGAAGCATCCATCCATGCACACCTGAAGCATCCATCCATGCACACCTGAAGCATCCATCCATGCACACCTGAAGCATCCATCCATGCACACCTGAAGCATCCATCTATCCACACCTAAAACATGTATCTACACACAAGATGACATTAAACATGGGGCCTTATCAATTACAGCAGTAACATTTCCTCCTTGTATGTTGCCATGGGCCACCAGACAAACAAGACAAGCCATGATATGACAGCGGCAAGTAGTATCTTCCTGGCAGGCTGAAGAACACTTTTCCTCTGGCACAACCATTAAAGTCCACGATGCCAAAAGGGATAAATACGGAAAATTCAGTTCAACAAGTGAAATGTATGTTGCATCTTGTCAACAAATAGAGCTGCAATGTTCTGCTCATATCTCCCATGGGGGCCAGATTGTGTGGCTTAGGTTTGTGTGGTGCAGACTCAAATATCAACAGGCTGATGTGCCTGCCAACCATCCCACCAACCCAGCCTTGAGAACAGCTCATAAGAGGATGTGGTTTTCAACTCAATATTTCCTATGTATCTGGACAGTAAACAATTCAGTCTGTGGACATTGGTTAAAACCAACAAGATCTCACAATGTTTCATAGCAGCTGTATAAATTATGCTACATTTCATTCATTCATGCTAAACATTTTGATGTTTTTCTGTAACAGTCAACCCATTTTACTTTCTAAGTCTATCATGGTATCCGACTTTCAACTGCAGTGAAATGTTCAGTCCCCAAAAGATAGAGTGACAGCCAGACAGTAACAGAAAGAAATGAGCACACAACAGTTGTAGCCCAATAAACGGGTTGTAGCACATGCTGAGCACAGACATTTTACACACTTGTCACTGGGACGTCGTTATTACACCAGGCCAAGCCTCCGGAACCAGACAAAAGCTCCGTCTTCCCCTAAGGACCCAAAATAATTGTGCAGTGATTTCCACCAATCATCATTAAACACAATGGCGTGAAAATCACCAGCAGCATCTTGAACCTTCTTAACATTTTACTGATATTTCTCTTCCATTCTTCAGCCATTAAACAAGATGGTTCCTTTGAAATGTCACAGCTTAATTCAAAGGGAGGTAATAATGAGTGTTTCAAAGAGCATGACGATAATGAAGCTTTATTCCTTTTATCCTATATGGCAGAACCACAATCAACAGCTTAAAGATCAGAATTACCTGACAAGACAGATGATGAAAAAATGCAGGACGTCTGTCTGTTTCCTGTCAAACATAATCTGTTTCATACGATTTTTAAATTGACAATCAAAGAGAGCAGGACAATGTGGAACTGCCTATGTTCGCTAAGCAGATCGCCTGATGGTTTCCTGAGCGTCTCATAAAGGATAGAGACTTTAACGTGAAGAAAGAGGATCAGCATGACATCACAATAATAAAGCAACAGAAAATGAACAGGTCAAACCATTTACTCTACATATCCCAGATTTAAAGAGTCAAAAGAAGACTTAACTCCATGTTATCCTCTTCATAGTCTGATCATGATTTATCTGCATCATGATAAAATCAACTGTCATCTAATGAGGGAAATAATGATTATTAAAATTTTGTTGACCTTTCTTAATAGTATTCTTTATTTGAAAAAAATAACCATAAAAAAATTGGAAGTGAATCATGGATACAAGTGTAAATATTCAAAGGTTAATCTGTTCATTAGACAGTCAGTATAAACATATTATAGACATAAAAATGGGCATAAACTACCACACAGGATGTAGGAGTTCATTAAGGCATCATTACAGCCTCCAGTGCATTGCCGTAACTCAGTGATGGGGTGGAAACCGTAGTTAACACAATTAATCCAAAGCCAAAAAGCATTTTACAAATATTCTGAAATATTTTGTCATAAAACAGTCTCTTACCTGAGCATGACAAAGGTTGACTTGTAACAAGATTGCACATTAACAAACACAAACCAACATTTATATTGGTTTGTGAAGAAAAGCTTTACAAGTGACTCTTTCGTTAGCCTCCATCATACCAGAATGTCCAACCCGATCACACCTGACTCCACAGCCTGAACACTGCAGGACATCACCCCCATCACACCTGAACGTTCACCTCCATCATACCAGAATGTCCAACCCTATCACACCTGACTCCACAGCCTGAATACTGCAGGACATCACCCCCATCACACCTGAACATTTGCCTCCATCATACCAGAATGTCCAACCCGATCACACCTGACTCCACAGCCTGAATACTGCAGGACATCACCTCCCATCACACCTTAACATTCACCTCCATCATACCAGAATGTCCAACCCGATCACACCTGACTCCACAGCCTGAATACTGCAGGACATCACCCCACCCCCATCACACCTTAACATTCACCTCCATCATACCAGAATGTCCAACCCGATCACACCTGACTCCACAGCCTGAATACTGCAGGACATCACCTCACCCACCCCATCACACCTTAACATTCACCTCCATCATACCAGAATGTCCAACCCTATCACACCTGGCTCCACAGCCTGAATACTGCAGGACATCACCTCACCCACCCCATCACACCTGAACGTTCACCTCCATCATACCAGAATGTCCAACCCTATCACACCTGACTCCACAGCCTGAACACTGCAGGACATCACCTCACCCACCCCATCACACCTGAACATTCACCTCCATCATACCAGAATGTCCAACCTTATCACACCTGACTCCACTGCCTGAACACTGCAGGACATCACCCCCATCACACCTGAACGTTCACCTCCATCATACCAGAATGTCCAACCTTATCACACCTGGCTCCACTGCCTGAACACTGCAGGACATCACCCCTACCATCCCATCACACCTGAACGTTCACCTCCATCATACCAGAATGTCTAATACTGCAGGACATCACCTCACCCACCCCATCACACCTGAGCGTTCATACCAGAGTGTCCAACCCGATCACACCTGACTCCACAGCCTGAACACTACAGGACATCACCCCCCATCACACCTGAACGTTCGCCTCCATCATACCAGAATGTCCAACCCGATCACACCTGACTCCACAGCCTGAACACTACAGGACATCACCCCCCATCACACTTGAACGTTCGCCTCCATCATACCAGAATGTCCAACCCAATCACACCTGACTCCACAGCCTGAACACTACAGGACATCACCCCCATCACACTTGAACGTTTGCTTCCATCATGCCAGTCCCTCTGTCCATGTTTGAAAAGAACAAGGTACTGAGCATGACCGCTCAATCCAATATGGTCACTACAACCACAGGTTACTAGGGACCACTTGTACCTGGAATCCCAATATAGATCTATAGGATGGATAGGAAAATACTCCTCCTCGCAACTCTTATTTGAAGAATTATGGTACATAACCCCATCTGCACTTACAGCGCCAGAAATGGTCAAACCATATCAGGTTCATTCCATCTGGGCTCATTTCATACATGGCCTGCTGGCTATGGAACTTCCACCTATATATACCTATATAATTACTTACAGTGATTGCAAAACCTTTCCTCTGGTCAAGCAGAAGTGCACTTTGGATATTCTGTCCAGTCTGGCCCATTTGGAAGAGCAATCAAGGGTCTGCCAAAGTCAATTTACTTATGAAAACCAACATGCACTACAATCTGACTATATCATTACCATTATGCAGCCCGTAGGGAAAATGTCTACATCTAACGACAGGAATTGATCTACCATCATTCAAGAATAATAATGGAAACAATCTTATTTTCAGTATTCCAAGAAAATATAAAAAATTATGTTGAGCCAAAATCCAATTTTCCTGCCACCCTCATTGGAACATAAAAACACAACTTTTTATCAAACATCTGTACCTTTCAATATGTATCTTTTTACTTATATACTCTCCCCAAAAAGAAACGCATATAGGAATTTCAACTGTATTTTTATGTTTATTTTGAAACATCTTGTAGGCTTTATGAGTCAATGAAATATAGCGAAATTGCACACTGGGAATGCAGACTTATCCGTCTTTGGCACCAACTCGAGGAAAGTCAGTTTGAGTGTCACATGGAGACGTGTGGTGGCGCTGAAGTCAATACCTCGTGTGACCACCGTGGGCATCCAGAACTGCACGGCATCGCCTCGGCATCAAAGCGAATAAGTCTCAGAATCTTGTGTTGCACAATCGCAGCCCACTCTGCCTGTAGTGCCTGTGCGAGTTGCTGAAGTGTCTGGGGCTGAGGGTTACAGCGTCGCACCCGTCTGTCCAGGGTTTCCCACAGATGTTTGATCGGGTTTAAGTCCGGTGATCTTGAGGGCGAGGGGAGCACATTGATGTTGTGGTTCTGGAGGAAGTCTCTAGTGTGACGTGCTGTGTGGGGCCTGGCATTGTCCTGTTGAAACAACTCCCTCTGGCGATCATTGATTGGAAGGAGGTGTGGGCGTAGGATTTCGTCACAGTACCATTGAGCTGTCAGGTTGCCCTGGATCATCACCAAATCACTTCTCCTATGGCAGGTGATCGCTCCCCACATCATAACACTGCCCCTGCCGAATCAGTCCACCTGGGGAACGCAAGCGTCTGTGAAACGTTCACGTCGACGTATGTACACCCGCATTCTTCCATCGCGTCGTTCCAATAGAAATCGTGATTCATCACTGAACCAGATTCAACGCCAATTCGGTAGGTTCCAGGCCTGAACGTTGGTGCACCATTGAACTCGATGTCAACCATGTTGTTGGGGAAGCACAGGGCCAAAATAAGGTCTTCTGGCATGTAAACCAGCCTCTCTCAACCTGTTCCTGGCGGTCTGTGCAGAAAGCCTCCTCAATCCGGGTATTTGTCGGCGGTACTGGTGCGTGGCTGTTCGATGGCGCAGGTGATGTACCCGGATGTAGCGATCCTGCACCGCAGTGGTCGCTCAAGGTCGTCCACTATGAGGGGCATCTGCTACCGCATTCTGCCGGCGATATCTCTCCCAGAGCCATGAAATGGTGCTTTGGTGAACATTCATGCGTCGGGCAACTGCACGTTGAGACTGGCCAGCTTCAAGCAAACCAATGGCGATATGACGGTTGGCTTCACTTAGAAGTGGCATTTTGCATTCTTCAACAATATTCCAAGTACAGTGTATTCGACAGACAGTGATCAACCTTTTTTTCCCATCATTGAGACTATCTGATCCCCAACTTTCACGTGTATTGCATGTGAATTGTGTACTCTGTGACACTACACCCGAAATTGAAAATCATGCTGTTAAATCACGGGTATTTTATGGATGGTGCATTTTGTTGTGATGTTTCAAAACATAAACACCATAGCACTCATAAACAGAGCAAAACCTTTTGTAAAATGAATCACGTTTTAATTCATTGCTACATGAAATTGCTATTTTCATGATGCGTTTCTTTTTTTGGGAGAGTATATATATACAAATAACACATTTTAGAATGCACAGGCATCCTTATAAATTGTCTATAAATATTCACTAAGGTATCAGGACAGTTTGATTTTCTAATTGTTCCTCATTGTGTTGGTATATTTTGCATGACTGTGGTACATATTTATCTTGGAACATAAAACACAACTTTTTATCAAACATCTGTACCTTTCAATATGTATCTTTTACTTATATACTCTCCCAAAAAGAAACGCATATAGGAATTTCAACTGTATTTTTATGTTTATTTTGAAACATCTTGTAGGCTTTATGAGTCAATGAAATATAGCGAAATTGCACACTGGGAATGCAGACTTATCCGTCTTTGGCACCAACTCGAGGAAAGTCAGTTTGAGTGTCACATGGAGACGTGTGGTGGCGCTGAAGTCAATACCTCGTGTGACCACCGTGGGCATCCAGAACTGCACGGCATCGCCTCGGCATCAAACGAATAAGTCTCAGAATCTTGTGTTGCACAATCGCAGCCCACTCTGCCTGTAGTGCCTGTGCGAGTTGCTGAAGTGTCTGGGGCTGAGGGTTACGGCGTCGCACCCGTCTGTCCAGGGTATCCCACAGATGTTCGATCGGGTTTAAGTCCGGTGATCTTGAGGGCCAGGGGAGCACATTGATGTTGTGGTTCTGGAGGAAGTCTCTAGTGTGACGTGCTGTGTGGGGCCTGGCATTGTCCTGTTTGAAACAACTCCTCTGGCGATCAATGATTGGAAGGAGGTGTGGGCGTAGTAGGATTTCGTCACAGTACCATTGAGCTGTCAGGTTGCCCTGGATCATCACCAAATCACTTCTCCTACGGCAGGTGATCGCTCCCTCACATCATAACACTTCCCCTGCCGAATCAGTCCACCTGGGGAACGCAAGCGTCTGTGAAACGTTCACGTCGACGTATGTACACCCGCATTCTTCCATCGCGTCGTTCCAATAGAAATCGTGATTCATCACTGAACCAGATTCAACGCCAATTCGGTAGGTTCCAGGCCTGAACGTTGGTGCACCATTGAACTCGATGTCAACCATGTTGTTGGGGAAGCACAGGGCCAAAATAAGGTCTTCTGGCATGTAAACCAGCCTCTCTCAACCTGTTCCTGACGGTCTGTGCAGAAAACCTCCTCAATCCGGGTATTTGTCGAGCGGTACTGGTCGCCGTAGCTGTTCGATGACGCAGGTGATGTACCCGGATGTAGCGATCCTGCGCCGCAGTGGTCGCTCAAAGGTAAAAATCCACTATGAGGGGCATCTGCTACCGCATTCTGCCGGGGCGATATCTCTCCCAGAACCGTGAAATGGTGCTTTGGTGAACATTCATGCGTCGGGCAACTGCATGTTGAGACTGGCCAGCTTCAAGCAAACCAATGGCGATATGACGGTTGGCTTCACTTAGAAGTGGCATTTTGCATTCTTCAACAATATTCCAAGTACAGTGTATTCGACAGACAGTGATCAACCTTTTTTTCCCATCATTGAGACTATCTGATCCCCAACTTTCACGTGTATTGCATGTGAATTGTGTACTCTGTGACACTACACGCAGAAATTGAAAATCATGCTGTTAAATACGGGTATTTTATGGATGGTGCGTTTTGTTGTGATGTTTCAAAACATAAACACCATAGCACTCATAAACAGAGCAAAACCTTTTGTAAAATGAATCACGTTTTAATTCATTGCTACATGAAATTGCTATTTTCATGATGCGTTTCTTTTTTGGGAGAGTATATATATACAAATAACACATTTTAGCTGAATGCACAGGCATCCTTATAAATTGTCTATAAATATTCACTAAAAGGTATCAGGACAGTTTGATTTTCTAATTGTTCCTCATTGTGTTGGTATATTTTGCATGACTGTGGTACATATTTATCACAAGTACAAATACAACCAGGTGGTGGGGTAGCCTGTGTTTAAGGTGTTTGTTTGTCATGCCGAAGACCAGGGTTTGATTCCCCACATGGTCACAATGTGTGAAGCCCTTTTCTGGTGTCCACCGCCATGATATTGCTGGAATATTGCTAAAAGCGGAATAAAACTAAACTCTCTCACAACTACACTCACTTCATGCCACAATAATAGGGAACAGCATCCATCTGGCCAGCAAAACAATAAAGACCATGTTCCACCAAAACCGATCTTAGTGATACAACAGTCGTTTCAAGGAATTACAATAATCTTATTGCTTAAATCGTTTTGTGAGTTCTTGATTGTTTGTATAATTTCGAATACAGGTCTTTGTAATCTATTTAGATCTCCCTCCTACATCCAGTTTGTTGAATCACAACCATTGACAGTCAAGGTAAGGCAATACAGTCAAACACTGTTATGTCGAACTCTGATAACTCAATATCTCGGTTGTCTCGATATAATTTCTCGGTCCCAGCAAAACCCTTCATTATTTATCACTATTTGAACCCTTTTAACTCGATACGGATGTCTCGATATTTCGGATATCTCGATATGATTTCATGGTCCCGACAAGCAAAATTACCCTTTTAACTCGATATTTGCATGTAAAGTCGATATACACCTTGTTTGTTTATCTAACTAGGATGTACTCCCAATTTCAACTTAACAGTCCTGATAACGGATTATAGTATCGAATCAAAACATAGTGAGAATCTAATCAGGGACTTGTGTCATCACATGACAAGCAATTGATTGTTGAGTTGTTACTAAATTGCCGACTGAGAAATGCGGATTAGGACGTCCTGACTCGATTTGTGGAATCGAGAGATGGAGGTCGAATGACATAAGGACTTGTTATGTATCAAGAGTGGTTGACCAGTATTGCGTTCATGCCAGCACCAAATGCCCGTCAGTTAAAACTTTCTGAATTCTTCACTTCGTTTGTGGAGTAAATCCAACTTTTGTATATTTCAAAATGGACACTATGACGAGATTACCATGTGTATTTGCGATATCTGTGAGGACAAATAAATAATAGACATGCAATCTACTGTTTTCTTTTGTTTTCTTTCATTTCTTTCATGTTGGTATGTGATGATATGCCCAACTCGGATGTGTCGATATTCGGATAAGTCGATATTTTTTCCTGGTCCCGTAAATATGGAGACAACAGTGTTCGACTGTACCAATATTATGTTTCTGAAAATAACACACCTCACATTTAAAATACTGGAAATATTTGGATGAATATCTAATAGTTCTCATATTCTGACAGTGAGTGAGTGAGTTTAGAATTATGCCACACTCAGCAATATTCAAGCTATATGGTGGTGGTCTGTAAATAATCGAGTGTGGACCAGACAATCCAGTGATCAACAGAATGAGCATCGATCTACACAACTGGGAACCAATGACATCTGACCTAATGAGTAGTCCTCATATCTTGTCCTATGCGTCAAGTAATATATGACAGCAGAAGTTCCACAAAATAAGAAATGTCAAATGTGGATATTTTTAGCATTTTGCTAATTCTTCATACAGATAGGCTCGATAACGTATAAATGCAAGTTTCTTTACATGTTATCTGAGACAAAGTTACATTAAAGCTACATATTCATAGCATTCTCACATAAGCACACTTGATAATGTGTTATCATCCGTATGATCAGGTAAATGGTATTCTAAAACCTTTCCTTTTATTCAAGCAATACAACAACTGACACCATAAATCCCACTACCAAGAAGACATTTGTGATGAAACTTGTAGCACCACCAAGTCTTTAGCAGTAGTTAATATCGCAAGCTGAGACAAACTTTCCAAACTGAATTCCACTTCTGTTGAAATATTTTATGTCTTGATGAATACAGCATTTGAAGAATTTCTCTCTAGGCTGTATTATAGCAACAGAAAAAGGCACTCAAGATAATGTCTGGCAGCTTCAAACTGCCCATGTCTGCCATTTGGAGTCTCCATCAAATAGTATTTGCTTTACAAATCCTAGGGGAATTGAAAATGCAACCATTCAAGTGAAACTAACATTTTGATGGAAAGGGCTAAGATGGGCCCTTTATTAACTGAGTTTCTGTGGCAACCGGACTAAGCAAACTTGACTTGACATTCCTGCTGTTTCCCTTTCAAAGCATCCTCACATCAACAATGTTCAATTTAAAATGATTAAATTATTACATTTGCTCAAAAAATAAGTTCAGTCAAATTTGGACAAAAGAACTTTTCAATTTGAATAGGATGTTGATACTGCATTTAGTTCCAAATAATTCTACTCAAATTTGTCATATTCTCTCAATAAGAGACTACTTTCCCCAAAACAGTTGCTTGAACAATCTTTTCACAATCTGCATTTTTTGAAATAAGTAATAATAGCAAAATGTACATATACAGAATCCACAGTGAAATGTCCCCTTAAGCCCAAAACCAGAAGTATCTATCCATAAATTTGTATGTTCCCTTACTTGCTCACTAATTCCAGAATGCCAATGTTTGTAAAAAGTACATATTGACTGAGCCATATACCTTCATTTCTGAAGAAAAGTTTTGGGCACTATTTATAGTACTTAAATAAAGTTAAGGACATGACAGATTAACCACAGCAATATCACAGAATCTGGTGGCCATTAACTTTTTTTAGAAGTATTTCCCATGTTTCATGAGTTCTCCTCAACTTGGACACTTCAAACAGAAACACCAGGAAGGAGACTGGGCCTCAGTGATCAACAAAAGTCCATAAACGTTGAAGGATAGCTAGATTCCTGTGGAGCCATCATTGATTCTGATTAGAATCAAATTACATCACAGCAAAGCACTGTCAATTACCTGCCCTATTATACTTGATTTAGATCATATTATCAAAGGCCAACCTTATAGGTGCGCCCCACAGGAACCACTATGGCAGCCATCTTGAAACTTTGTGTACCTGAGGTAATGTCATTGTTGAAATTTGCTAAATCGATTTGATCTTTTATGTTATTAAACTAAAAACTACAAGAACAAAGGGTTGACTGTTTTCTGAGATACTGACGTAAAATGATCTGGTCGTAATTACAATTCAAGGCTTCAAGAACATTAGAAAAATAAAAGAAAGAAGAATTTCAGGATATCTTGCAGATCAAGTCCTGATAAAAGGCAATTGTTTCATTGATTCTACCTGTAGTCAGTCTTGATGATGGCTTATCAATGCTTTATTAGTCTTATTTTATTTGATAGTGTGTTTTATGATGTTGGAAACCCTGACTTCAAAGCCTTTTCCACCACTGCCAAGAGCTGAGAGAAAATCAAACAATAATTGGCTACAAATGCCAGGATGTAACAAGTAACTGAAAGTAGAAATGTTGTAAGGACAGAGCTGCAGATGTTACAGATGATGTTGATGTTGATGTTGGTGATAGTCATGATATCAATAACAACAGTTTTGGTGAATAGCACCATGATAAATATCTCATAAGCCCATCATTACAAATGGATTATGACGTATATCCCCGAGAATATCATGACAGATATCCCTTAAGTGCAGCATGACAAGTATCCCCAAGAATATCATGGCAGATATCCCTTAAGTGCAGCATGACAAGTATCCCCAAGAATATCATGGCAGATATCCCTTAAGTGCAGCAGGACAGGTATCCCCAAGTGTATCATGACAGATATCCCTTAAGTGCAGCATGACAGGTATCCCCAAGTGTATCATGACAGATATCCCTTAAGTGCAGCAGGACAGGTATCCCCAAGTATATCATGACAGATATCCTTTAAGTGCAGCATGACAGGTATCCCCTAAGTGTATCATGACAGATATCCCTTAAGTGCAGCATGACAGGTATCCCCAAGTGTATCATGACAGATATCCCTTAAGTGCAGCATGACAGGTATCCCCAAGTGTATCATGACAGATATCCCTTAAGTGCAGCATGACAGGTATCCCCAAGTGTATCATGACAGATATCCCTTAAGTGCAGCATGACAGGTATCCCAAAGTGTATCATGACAGATATCCCTAAGTGCAGCATGACAGGTATCCCCAAGTGTATCATGACAGATATCCCTTAAGTGCAGCATGACAGGTATCCCCAACTGTATCATGGAAGATATCCCTTAAGTGCAGCATGACAGGTATCCCAAAGTGTATCATGGCAGATATCCCTTAAGTGCAGCATGACAGGTATCCCCAAGTGTATCATGGCAGATATCCCTTAAGTGCAGCATGACAGGTATCCCCAAGAGTATCATGGCAGATATCCCTTAAGTGCAGCAGGACAGGTATCCCCAAGTGTATCATGTCAGATATCCCTTAAGTGCAGCATGACAGGTATCCCCAAGTGTATCATGGCAGATATCCCTTAAGTGCAGCATGACAGGTATCCCCAAGTGTATCATGACAGATATCCCTTAAGTGCAGCATGACAGGTATCCCCAAGTGTATCATGACAGATATCCCTTAAGTGCAGCAGGACAGGTATCCCCAAGTGTATCATGACATATCCCTTAAGTGCAGCATGACAAGTATCCCAAAGTGTATCATGGCAGATATCCCTTAAGTGCAGCATGACAGGTATCCCCAAGTGTATCATGGAAGATATCCCTTAAGTGCAGCATGACAGGTATCCCAAAGTGTATCATGGCAGATATCCCTTAAGTGCAGCATGACAGGTATCCCACAAGTGTATCATGACAGATATCCCTTAAGTGCAGCATGACAGGTATCCCCAAGTGTATCATGACAGATATCCCTTAAGTGCAGCAGGACAGGTATCCCCAAGTGTATCATGGCAGATATCCCTTAAGTGCAGCATGACAGGTATCCCCAAGTGTATCATGGCAGATATCCCTTAAGTGCAGCATGACAGGTATCCCCAAGTGTATCATGGCAGATATCCCTTAAGTGCAGCATGACAGGTATCCCACAAGTGTATCATGACAGATATCCCTTAAGTGCAGCATGACAGGTATCCCCAAGTGTATCATGGCAGATATCCCTTAAGTGCAGCAGGACAGGTATCCCCAAGTGTATCATGGCAGATATCCCTTAAGTGCAGCATGACAGGTATCCCCAAGTGTATCATGGCAGATATCCCTTAAGTGCAGCATGACAGGTATCCCCAAGTGTATCATGGCAGATATCCCTTAAGTGCAGCATGACAGGTATCCCCAAGTGTATCATGACAGATATCCGAAATAGATCATGATGGATATCACTTAGTGCATCAAGACAGGTATCCTCTGAATAGATCATGATGGATATCACTTAGTGCATCAAGACAGGTATCCTCTGAGTAGATCATGATGGATATCTCATGAGTGCAAATTGAAATGCAGCATGACAGATATGCCATAAAAGGATGACAGACACCCTCTAAACACATCATGACAGATATCCCCTAAATAGATCATGACAGATATCCCCCAAACGCATGATGACAGATATCCCCCAAATGCATCATGACAGATATCCCCCAAATGCATCATGACAGATATCCCCCAAACGCATCATGACAGAAATATCCTGCAAGTGAATCATGAAATAAACTCTGTCAAAAAAAGAAACGCAACCCCCTGTATTTTAGAGATTTTGATCTGAAGTTTTAGGACGACACGGCATTTTATTATTTAAGACAGAAGTCTGAAATTTGGCAGAATAATAACCCAGATGGGCATGTTTAAAATTGTCATTTCAAAAGTCATCTCACAGACACCAGTTTGTCACCAGGGGGCGTCTTTCTCAGTATCTCGTATGAGCACCCCACGGCTGCAATCACTGCACGGCATCTCCTTGGACAAGAACGGATAAGACGCCCGGATTCTTTCCTGGGGAATGGCTCTCCACTCCTCCTGCAGTGCAACGCGGCGAGCTGTTGCAGCGTCTGTGGCGGCGCTGACGTTGACGTACGCGTCGATCCAGAGTATCCACAGGTGTTCAATAGGGTTGAGGTCTGGTGATTTAGAGGGTCATGGCAAGACATTGACGTTGGAATTCTGCAGAAAGTTCATTGTTGCACGTGCAGTATGAGGCGAGGCGTTGTCCCGTTGAAAATCTGTGTCTGTTGGTCAATAATCGGGAGAAGGTGAAGCTCTAACACGTGGTTGATGTAGCGTTGGGCTGTCAGGTTCCCTGGACGATCACCAAGTCTGATTTCTGGTTGTATGAGATGGTTCCCCAAACCATGATGGCTTTCTCCGCCAAATCCTGTCCACCTGTCGGACGCAGATGGGCGCATAAAACTTTATGACGTCTCCTATACAGGCGCTGTCTTCCGTCGTGGCGTTGCAAAAAGCGTGATTCATCAGAAAACCAGATTCGCCTCCAGTTTTGTAAAGTCCGTATCCTTACGTTGTTGCACCACCTGAGTCGTGGCGTCGATGTAGGGGCGTAGTACAGGTCCAACAACTGGTCTACAGGCACGTAAACCCGCTTCTTTCAGGCGGTTCCTAATCGTTTTGAGCTGACACTCTCCTCAAACCTGGTATTTGTGTGGCAGTCCACGGTTGGTAGGGCATGCCGATACGCAGGTGATGGACCCGGATGTACCGATCTTGAAGGGGTCGTGATTCTTGGCCTTCCACTTCTCGGGCGATCGTTGGTCAAATTGAAGTTGTTGTAAGCGGCTCCAAAGTCGGGATATCGTTGTTTTGTGAACATTTAGGTGCCGTGCAACAGTTCCAAAACTTTCTCCGGCTTGAACACGACCAATGGCGATATTTGATTCGGCAGCACTCAATCGTGGCATTTTAACACAGCTTTCGGCGACAAATGAATGAATATAATACGGAAGCACATGGGCTTTTATACACCCTACATTAACTGCCATTTTCATGATTTGCATGTGTTTTGTGTGCGAAGTCACCATGAGGGGTCATTTCATGCGTTGTGGACGGAATAAGCAATAAAATACACTTATCGCGCACAAATGCAGTTGTTTGGATGGTAATCTTCATTAATTACGTGTATCATTTCAATACATTCGAATAAAATTTAGTTTGGAAGCAATAACTTCATTCAAACGAATTTTTCATATCTGAGGACAGGGTTCGCGTTTCTTTTTACAGAGTTTATATACACTGACTGCATCGATTTTGACGCATCATCACAGAGCAGTACATATTTTTTCAAAATGGCTGCTGTGGTAGCCATATTGTAAATCTGATGTGATGATGAGCAAATTTAAGTGTCATCAATGGTGGGAACAAGGATGTGCTTCATTTGTTCATATGTTTCTGAGGAGATAATGTTCAAACAACCTAGAGAAAATAAGAGCATAGCCAGAGTGCAAATGTCAAATCAAGATGAAAAATGAAAAATATTACCAATTACAGCCCACATACGTCAAACCTAAACATTTACGGCACTTGTACCAAATTAAAAAAGGATTGAGTCATGGCCTTAAACAAGTGTATCAATATGGCTGACTTGGTGGCCATATTAAAAATTCAATTCAGGCCTCTTGAACAAATTAAGGTCTTATCAAAAGCTTGGTCCAATGGTTTTAGAGTAAAAGATGTTTAGAGATGACACCCAAATTTGGACAAACAGATCTTGCTACAACTCAATTGACTTTAAGTCAGGTGAGCCAAAAATCTCAGATAATAAATTTGGCAGTTTGAATATAATATATTACAACTCAATGCCTAAACAGACTGGCAGTCCTGCTTAACATGAAATTGACTTGTAACCTGTAAAAATGATTCATGAAATATCATATGAGCCCAGATATTTTCAAATTTTGAAAAAGCCACATAAATGGAAAAAAACAACTGAATAACAGAGTGAGTATGGTATTACGCCACTTTTAGCAATATTCCAGCAATATCAGGTATTCAGGTAGCCTGGTGGTTAAAGCATTCACCCATCACGCCGAAGACCGGGGTTCAATTCCCCACATGGGTACAATGTTTGAAGCCCATTTCTGGTGTACCCCGCCATGACATTGCTGGAATATTGCTTAAAGCAGCGTAAAACCATACTCACTCACTCTAACAATATCATGTTAGAGACACCCGAAATGAGCTTCACACAATGTACCCACATAGGGAAGTGAACCCGGGGCTTCGGTGTGATGAGTGAACACTTTAACAACTAGGCTACCCCACAGAAAAGAGATACCTTGCAACATCTACACAAGCTGGAGCCTGACCCGGCAAATGCCAGTTCACGCACAGTGCCTGGTATGGAACAGATCGTCAAGAAATCATTAATAGCCACCAAATGTTACAGAAGCAGTGAATTAACAAACCAACAGCCTCAAGAACCCATCAAACATGCACGCTAATAATCTTGTGACGGGGATATTCTACCACAAAGGGAATCACCGCTTCAGCATACAAATTATGTTGTAGTGAGGAAATAATGTGTAATTTGTATTTTATTTCAGATTTGCTGATTGGCATGATGACAGTGGATCTGTGAGTTCGCCAACCTGTGATTCAGATTCGGCTTCAAAGGACGGAAACATCAAAGCAAATTACACAATTCTTGTAGGAAGCTGTGGAAGGGGACTGACATTTCAGCATTGAGCTTGCTCTCTGTCCTGCTTGCTTTAATCAGGAATAACACAAACCGTTTCTTTACGGTTCTTACAAACTAACAGATCATGTCACATGTATGTTCAGCTGACGGGCATGAAGCATCTCTTGAAAGCCCAAACATGACCAAGAATAATATTACAAAGACCACAAATTTATCAAAGTGAATGTGGTTGTTGAGCATTGATCTGAGAAAACATGGCTTAATAGTTTCTGTACACTAATATTTCTATCTCTATCTTTTCTGCACTTCTCCTTATACTTTGGGGGATAAAGACGTTTCAAGGGAAAACCTTACATTTTGCTCTATAGTACATTTAAAGGTATACACCTACACTAATTTATTTTAATATCACATTAATGCATACATTTCAACACAATGTATAGCAAATCTGTAGAGGATCTCCCAAAAATAAAAAAAAAATCCCGAAATAAAAAGATAGTTTGTAAGCATAAAAAAAATGTGTAAGGAATAAGCACTACTCACGTATAATGCAAAAACGGCTAATCCGTATGTGTTGATATGTATGTTAATGCAAGTCTTAAAATCTTTTCCTACATTATCTGCTGATTAAAAATGTTACCTTAGAAAAGGGACTGCAACAATGACACATACTAAAGTCAATACATAATCTGGATGAAACTTCTGATATCAAAGGCCCAGAAGTCACATTGATAATGGATGTTTCTTGACTCTTAACATCAAACGGTGACTGAGTGAGTGAGTTTGGTTTCACGCTGCTTTTAGCAATATTCCAGCACTATCATGGCAGGGGACACCAGAAAGGGGCTTCACACATTATACCCATGTGGGGAATCGAACCTGGGTATTCCGCGTGATGAGTGAAAGCTTTAACCATTAGGCTACCCCACCGCCCCCTTAACAACGTGAGTGAGTGAGTGAGTGAGTGAAGGTGTTTTTACGCTGCTTTTAGCAATATTCCAGCAATATTATGACAGGGGACACTAGAAATGGGCTTCACACATTATACCCATGTAACCTAAGGCTACCCCACCACCCCTTTACATCAGTGTCCTATAGTCTGTTTGCAGTGAAAACGTACTGATGAATTTCACTCTAAACAAAAAAGTAAATCGAATAAAGTGAAATTAAGATTGCAAATCCTCATAATTTTACCTTGCCAATTGAACATTCAAATCTCAGAATTCTATTCAACTTAGGATAAAAGTTGTTTAACAAACGGTCATAGTTTCAAATCGCTATTATTGGTTTGTATTACAAGGGGGTATGCACTTTAAATGAAACGCCGAGAACAAGTACCGGTATGGTTGGTCCGCACGTGCATTTGTTTCACTGTTCCATCTACTGCGCTTCTGAAATTTAAATGTTCATTTGGCAAGGTAAGATTATGAGGATTCGCAATCTTAATTTCACTTAATTTAATTTACTTTTTTGTTTAAAGTGAAATTCATCAGTACGTTTTTACTGCAAACAGACTATATTTACTGCAAGAAGGAAAGGAAACTAAAGCTCATCTGAAGGTAGTAGTGTGTTGGTTAAACAAGCCAGTGGTTTATAGCATAAGCAAATATTCAGAGCATCAGGCATCTGTGAAACACTAAGTGTCGTGTGGGAGAGTTAATCCTGGTGTTGCCCAGCTTAGAACAAGTATATATGGATGACAAAAAAACTTCTTTTATTTAAAAGAAGTTGTCATCCATATATACTTGTTCTATCTGACTTCCAACT
Organism: Haliotis rubra; assembly: GCF_003918875.1. Classification (NCBI taxonomy): domain Eukaryota; kingdom Metazoa; phylum Mollusca; class Gastropoda; order Lepetellida; family Haliotidae; genus Haliotis; species Haliotis rubra. Next base: position 363,364 of record NW_025766966.1, on the reverse strand, counting down.
TCTAAAATGCCACTCAAAGACGTTGCCCAGCTTGCATGTCATTACTGGAGACTACTGACACAGAGCTCCCTTTGCGCTGAAGGAAACTTGAGAAGGAGAGTTTAAAATGTAATCATGACAGCTTCATCACAAAAACTGCTGTCAGAACTGAGAATTCAATATTTTCTGCAGAAACTGAAAACAAAAGCATTATTTTGGGGTTTTTTTCTGTTTAATGCTGCATTCACTATACATGACGACAGTCCAGAAATAAATCCTTTATGGACCAGACAATCAAGTGATTGACATTATGAGCATCAATGTATGCAATTGGGAATCAGCAACCATCACCAGCAAAACCAAAAACAGCCATTATGGATTTTTGAAGACCAATTCTAACCCAGATCCTGGTGACAAAAGTATCACCAAATAAGACCACGCTTAGGCCAGACCAATTTTATTTCTTGTTTTACAGATTTTTGTCTTCAGAAAACCTAAAGGCAGGAGGGAAAAAAATGAAAAATAAAAATCACCAGTCAAAGTAATATTCCTTTTAAATACCAAAAGTATTTTATTTTTGGCAATTTACAAAGTGTGTATGGGGCAAAAAATAACAATCAAAAAAGTTTTTTCCGGTAAGTTCACATTTTTGGCCAATAAAAACATGATTTATTTTTAGAAGGGAAAATTCCCCGAAAAAAGGACGACTGAAAAGGATCCAGTAAAACAAGAAATAAAATTGGTCTGGCCTTATATTATAATATAAACCTACCTTCAGAAAGATTTTTAAACGAAATATCTCATGTGAAGGAGCAACACACATGCCAAAGTTCAGCCTCTTCTGCATGGTAATGAGTAAGTGAGTGAGTGAGATAGTTTAGTTTTACACCGCCTTTGCAATATTCCAGCAATATCATCGCAGGGGACACCAGAAATGGGCTTGATACATTGTACCATTGTGGGGAATTGAACTCAGGTTTTCGACGTGATGAGTGAACGCTTTAACTACTAGGCTGCCACCGCCCCTAAGCCTGTAATGTCTGAAATAATGACAACAGAGTCAAAAATGCATTTTTAGAGAACTTAGAGTTCAATTTGGACAGAATTTGCAGTCCATAAATAGGTTTTTCAAATTGTGGCCATGTTGAAAATAAGATTCAACCCTGGTTAAAAACTTAATAACAATCAAAGGAACAAGCATGCATAGATCAGTTTCACTGGTCAAGTGGTTTCTGAGGAGAGGATGTCTTCAGGGTGAGGTAATGTTTATTACAGAGAATTTCGGAACATAGAAAAACAGGCAGTAAAAATCTAAAAGATCAACGAAAAAAGATAAGCCCATCTATCAACAACACATATACCAAATTTAATATGTCACAAAAATGGCCGATCAATGGTTTCAGTTTGCAGTAAGGTCAAAGTGCAAAGGTCAAAATTTAAAACACTTCCAATTTGGAACATGTATGTTGAGCCCCTTTGCTAACTACATGTTACAAATGACAACATAAAAAAGTTTGAATGGCATTTATCAGTGATTCAGATAAAAGAGGAAAATTAATGGATGACAAGTTTGTGACAACTATGTGGAACATGACATTTCAGAGTATATTCTTACTCCTTCACCAGGTGACAACTGGGAAACAGGGAGCTACGTTATGGCCATAAACAGCAAAATGGCTGCTGTGGTGGCCATGTTGAAAATTGGAATCAAACCTCTTGGCCTACCGTTTCTGTTGGGAACAAGCATGTCAGGTTTCAGCTTCATTCGTCTTGTGTTTTCTGGGAAGATGTTTCCTACACATGATGATGGATTGGGTTGACAAATAGTCGAGAACAGAACCAACTTGACTGTCAGTCAGGCGAGATAAAACAAACCATCTGGTTAATCATGTTAATACATCTCTTCCTTCATTTCAACATTATTAAGGGGCGGTGGGGTAGCCTAGTGGTTAAAGCGTTGGCTCGTCACGCCGAAGACCCGGGTTCGAATCCCCACATGGGTACAATGTGTGAAGCCCATTTCTGGTGTCCCCCGCCGTGATGTTGCTGGAATATTGCTAAAAGCGGCGTAAAACCAAACTCAGTCAGTCAGTCAACATTATTAGTTCAAACATAACAGTAAATGAAAGGTTATCAGTATGCAGACTTAACAGAATACATCCGGTCAGAAAATCTCAAGTGAAACTGTTCAAAACTGTGTACAATATGTTCTAAAAATGTTGTTTCAAACATGGTCATCTCAAAAAGATTTCATCGAAAAGTTTAAAAACTGATTTTGCACTTTATGTTGTTATAAAATCAACAATAAAAGCAGCTGTCACAAAGATTCCATTAGAACCAGTAGACTCTTTTGTTGCTGACATGTCACCGCCATTGCAACAGCCATCATAAGCTGTTTCTGACACAGCACCATAAACCCAATAGTTGCCATGTTTTATTGGGACTCGCATCCGATTGCTACTTGGATCAATAAAGTATCCAGTTGCTGTGCATATTTGGTCATTTATCTTGAATTTAACTCAAGTTTGAACAGTCATGTTTGTTCACAAAGGTGAGTGCAATGCTTGCTGAAAATAATTTCAGAGCAATCAAATAATACCATCTTGAAACCACATACAATGCAATGTCTGTGATAACTTTGTCCAGTTTCTCAACATAGGAAAAAGAAGAAAGTACAAACACAACTAGGTGAAACTGTGGTCAAGAGGCATGAAAAGTATCAGATCAGTGCAAATATTTACAACAATATCCTGTAAAAAACTGAAAGGCTGATAAGATTAATTTCTACCAAAAAAATCTTAGCACTGTTTTAACAGTAAATAATAAAACTGCACTGGTTAACTGCAAAACCCTTTGTCAAATCGCAAATAATCAATACATTTCAAAACATATTCACTGAGAATTGCATAAAACAGCAACACAATCTTACAGTTCATGCTAATCACAGCCACCCTATTTATGAGTGCTCACAAGAAACAAGCATACAGCAAGATTAATTTTGTAACTGCTTGCTCGTTTTTATGTTTTCAATACAATGCTGGCACAGCCCAGAAACAGTAGAACATTACACCCGGGTGCACTCTGCTGACACTCTGCACAACAATGTTATCTGAACAGTTTCAATGCATATTCTCGCAAGACAATTAGAAAACTGACAAAGAAAACATGACTGCTATGATTAAACGAAACCGATTGAGTCATTAGTTTTTCGTATAATCAGTGAAGACAATAACTTGAACAAGAACCTATTGAGCTTAATATTTCTGGAGAAAGATTTTCCTGATAGGCATAAAGTGGCTCTCCTGTTTCAGTTCCAACAGCTGATAACTGCAGCAAACCAGTGCCGATTGCAATACGCAATAATACACGCCTTGTCAACCCTTGTTTGACAGATTGATTGCGGCATCAGATTTCAAGGTAGAAACAGACCTACTCAGGAGGCAAATCAGTCACCGGAGATAAGATCTTGGATAGTCATCTGAGTTTGAAAATGAGGACCGTTGCTCATTGTTCTCTGTTCTGATTTGACACTTAAAATATCATTAACCATGCAGAGGAGCAACAACTACACTGGTATGACCTTCGTGGCTTGTTGATTGGTGAGTGTTATGATTTGTGACATAACAACAGCACTGTTATTTAAAATTGGTTGGCCTCGTTTTATCACTTAGATCACAACTTGCAAGTTCTTGTTTTTTAAAGTGTGAAAAAGAATATGACATAATTTTTTATTTTTTTGGCAACTGCCCAACTTTATAAAAACAGGAGGGCATGGGTAGCCAAGTGGCTAAGCTAAGGTAGTTAAGGCACCTAAATTAACTTGGCAGAGTTGCATCCCTTTGATGTGCTAGGAAACACTGATCATAGGTTTGAGTGAGCGAGTGAGTTGGGTTTTAGCAATATTCCAGCAATATCATGGTGGGGACACCAGAAATGGGCTTCACACATTGTACCCATGTGGGAAATCAAGCATGGCCTTCGGTGTGACTGGCGGATGCTTTAACCACAGGGCTTCACCACTACCTCTCATAGGTTTGAATTCCGGTTCATTTTGGTTATATTTCCAGATCTGTCAGGACCATTTTGGTTATGTTTCCAGATCTGTCAGGACCATTTTGGTTATGTTTCCAGATCTGTCAGGACCATTTTGTTATGTTTCCAGATCAGGACCATTTTGGTTATGTTTCCAGATCTGTCAGGACCATTTTGGTTATGTTTCCAGATCTGTCAGGACCATTTTGGTTATGTTTCCAGATCTGTCAGGACCATTTTGGTTATGTTTCCAGATCTGTCAGGACCATTTTGGTTATGTTTCCAGATCTGTCAGGACCATTTTCCATTCTCAAGTTCACAATAGTATACGTCTGAAGCTAGTATAACTTCAGCTGACAGTTAAGGACTACAGATGATTTGCTTAGTTTAGTACAAAATAAAAACATTCAGAATAACGCCTTTCAGATCACCTATTTAGAAAATAGTTGTAAGTCCAATAATTGATTCATTGCAGCCATAAATAATTTTGACTAGCTGGTGTCAGTGTGGTTTAATTCTCCTTCAATGTCCAAACATCAGCATCATACACAATTAAGAAAAGGAAACAGTTCCGTAAAACAAATTTTATGTCTTCAAAGACCGAAACAGGTCCATGTACAGCAAAAATTGGTATTGACCCACTTGTTGACTAATTATAAGTCCGAGAAATAATATTTTATTTGAAAATAAACATCTAGAAAATAAAAAATATGATAAAAATGTAATTGCTTGTTCATTCTTGACTTCTGTTGAAGTGGTATTTTCCCCACTGTTTCCCATACCTAGAAATAATGCCCAAATATATGAGGGTCCAAACATCAATATCTCTGCGCTATCAAAGCCAGTTTCTGACACGTTGTTAGTGTCATCCCTCAACAATCACCATCATAATCCAATAATTACAAAAACTAACAGTCCCAGCTGAATAAATCACTTACTGCTGACTTGATATGAAATGAAAAGTATAGATCAGACCCAATAAATCCCACAGCAGAGAAAACTGGATAAGATGCCTCTCTTGGAGACTCACGGCAACGGCTTTGTCCAGTGTCCTGATAGGCAAATAGCGTGATATACCGCTGCAATTCACACAGTTGCCAATAATTAATGCGTCTGGTGCGGTCAGCTCAGACTAATCCACCACCACCAGCAGCAGGACGAAGCAGAGAGCAGCAATTTCTCCTGCTAATCAGCAGAGCTTCTTCCCTGATGCCTGATAACATGGGACAATTACACCTTCACCGTGTGATAAATCACAGCTGGGAATGGCTTCTGTTTCTACCTGGCTGATTTCAGAGGCAAAAGATGTCAGTGATAAAGGTGATACTGTTGTTTGTTTTTCTATCCGGACTTTACAAAAGCCTATGGAGTATTCTGTCCTGAAGGCATGTCTGGGATCCGCAGCCGCAGTGCCGACCACTTTGACTCGTTAAATGATGAGCTGCGAGTGTTTCTTCCATCCAGAATAAAGAGTTCTGTCAACTTTTATTTGGTTCAAAGAATTTTCTTCCAACTTAAAACATATCTTTCAACAATCTGAACAGGACAATTCTATTTATTCAAATGACAAAGGCTGATGATATATTGTTTGCATGTAATTTCAGAATTATTAATTTCACTTGTTTGCACTTGTACACTTAAAGCTGCTAAACCATGAGACTTAAGTTTCTCTAGAACTTGATGAATAAGAAAATTAATTCTTGAGAACCACTACTGCCTTTTTATGGTGAAAAAAAAGACCAATTGTGATGCTGCAGTGAAGACCAGCATCTTTGCCCATATGGATTCTGAGAAAACAGTGCTTATGATTTTGAACTGGTATCAATTTATAAAACACAAACCCATTAAAATGTTGATTTTAATGCCATAAACAAGTTGAGAAGATTGGTTTCAGCTCAGGTCCCCACAGTTTTAGTCCTCATGCAAAAATCTAGTGTTTAAAGGTCATTAGCAAAAAAACGTGGGTTGATGTCATATTTTGTTAATATACTGGTTTTAAGTCCTGGAGAAACAGAAAGCTAGATTTTAACACATAAGTGAGAAATGGTATGGTGTCATCAGGTCAAGAATAATAATGAAGGAGGACTAAGAATCTGAATTCACAATCAGTGGATCCTGCTATGACTGAGGGAGACAACTCTTCATTGTCAGTTCATTAACCTTAGAACACTATGTCCCTACTTCAGTACAATGACTGCTCCATTTGAAGAATAAATGGCAAAAAACATTCTCAATCAGGTCTGTAAGATTTCAATCCTTACAAAACAAAAACCATGACACTCAAATCTTATTAACAAAGAAGACAATTTGTCAACACACAGTTGCTTCTTAAACTGAGCTATATTTACAAAAGTCCACAGTTCAGAACACTAAATTTAAGGAATGAAGAATTCTGGAGTTCCTTGGAGACATAAAGAATGTAACCCAAGCATCTTGCAAGATCAAATATACCAACATAAGTTGATTAAATAACCAATTTCCAAGGCTTGCTTCTGTCAATCAGTCCTGACAGATTTAAGTTTGGAAAGCATGGTGGAGAAACTGTTCATTTTCCTAAATTATCGTCCAACTTTTTGTGTTTGCAAACAAAAACAACCAGTGTCTTGAATGTAAAATGTACAGAATGCCAGCCTCAGTGTCAGAGTAACTTTGATGTCATTTGACTTTGATGTCCGAGGAAACAATGATTATGAATATTATGTCAGAAAATACTGTGGCACGAAATCTGTACACATGCACTAAATGCATGAATGCATGCATGCATGCCGACATACAGAGACATGAACACAATCACTGACAAGTTTCTCACCCTGACTCACTATATTCCTCAACAGGAGAAACAGTTAATTGAATTTTTTTTAATCAATTCCTAATTTCATACCTGAAAATGTATTATCCCTCATATACAATAGGTATAACAGGTAATCTATAACAAAGCCAGGCTCACTTTTGTACGCAAGAAAGCTGAAGCAACCTCCACACACCATCCATCAATCAATAGATTCGGGTCCATGGTGACCAAACCTACACTTCAAAGAGCGGGACTGCCATGCTTTCATTGTCTGGAACAAAAAATACACTTCAAAGCAAAGCTAAGCCCGAGTTTCCCTCTATTTCACACATTAGGCCACCACAAATTAATTGATACTTCTTTTGAGGACAATTTCCTTTTTTAAAGGGCTGGATTACTTTCATGAAACAAAAAATGTTGATTATTTGTTTTGGCAGCGATACATCTTAGTACTGACAAAATGTCACAGAATGGAAATAATAGCACTTGATGAGAGGATGTTCTTTGCTGACTTTCTTAAAGTCAAGGCTTAATTGTCCTGGTTCACAACGTGCTCTCTTAAATCTAATCCCAATCAAGGAACCATCTTACAAAGCTGCCCAAAATACATCCATGGAACAAGTGATAAATTTGTTTTGGCCTTCATCAAGAATTTTTGTTTCAACACAACAGAGAACCAAAGGCTTAATAAGACTTTGCAGTAGCTTCACACAATATCCCTGAATGACAAGAGGAATTAGACGCAAGTCTCATTGTAAATTTCCGCCATTTTTTCTGTTCCCAGATGAACTTCTACACCAGGAGAGAGTGCAGTACTTCTAATGGGTTCATTACAGGATATTCTGTCTCTGTCACATTTGGTGTCTGAGGTGAGACCAGGTTGAGGTGGTGATGTTGCTGCGGTGGTATTGGAGCAGTGGTGGTGAGGACTGCACCACAAGTGTTGATGAATGGGATCAGGGGGTTGCTTGCACTGCAGTCAGGTACAGAGTCAGGTCCCCTCCCTCAACACACTGAACTCAAATACCAGTCACACTATTAGGCAACACTGTCTGCTGCACTGTGAAAGTCGAATGACAAAAGCCATATGATAAGCTGGATAATGAATAATTATTTATTAGGGCTACGCAATATAACCGGTTTACCAGTATTAACCGGTTCAGATATGAAAACGATACATATTGCGATATGCTGATCGAAAACCGGTATTTTGACATGCATTCGGAAAACTTCGTAACACTCGGAAACCTTGATGATCGTGGCAACTGTGGTAATGGTGGTGGTAATGATCGTGGTGAAAATTACATTTAAATATTATCTATACTATTATTTTGTCATGATTAAAAGCTTTTATGAAAGCTTAATCAACCATAGTGATTTTGTTGTGTTTTTGCTTTATAAATAAAGAGTTAACTCGATTATAAGTAGTTTATTGTCAAAACAACCTTCTTGCAATATATTGCAATACATATCGCAATATGAAAATTCTCTGCAATACCCACCCCTATAATTTATATTCAGTATGAAGGAACAGCACCATTCCTCAGTACATGATAACTATTAAAAAGTTCCCTGCTACTACACTGATACAAGTATTTGACATATGTGTGACCATCAACCTGTGTCCCAAAGTAGTAGAACCATTTGACCTTTATATAATTGTTCTATAAACTAAAAATATCCATGTGGATAAATTGATTCAATATTTGTGGAAATATTCAGTATGTGATAACTATTCAGTGTGTGTAGATATATTAATATGGAGAAATATTCCAAATGTGTTAAACTATTCCTAATGCAAACATAGCTATTCCATACAGATTTAAATAGTCCATATGTTAACACAAGTATGCCATACAATGCTAAGCATTGCATGAGTGTTAAACTATTCCATATAATCAACATACCTATGCAGTGTATCATAGTATCTGATGTATCCAAATATTCCATATGCATACATAGCTATTCAGGAAGTCAAGTTATTTAACACTTGTAAACTATTTAATGAATGTGATATGTGTCAAACTATTCCATATTTACACAAAGCTATTCAGTATGTGTCAAACTATTCCACATTTACACATAGCTGCTATTTAGTATGAGTCAAACTATTCCACATTTACACAAAGCTATTCAGTATGTGTCAAACTATTCAACATAGCTGCTATTCAGTATGTGTCAAACTATTCCACATTTACACAAGCTATTTAGTATGAGTCAAACTATTCCACATTTACACAAAGCTATTCAGTATGTGTCAAACTATTCAACATAGCTGCTATTCAGTATGTGTCAAACTATTCCACATTTACACAAGCTATTTAGTATGTGTCAAACTATTCCACATTTACACAAGCTATTCAGTATGAGTCAAACTATTCCACATTTACACAAAGCTATTCAGCATGTGTCAAACTATTCCACATTTACACAAGCTATTTAGTATTTGTCAAACTATTCCACATTTACACAAGCTATTCAGTATGTCTCTAACTATTCCACATTTACACAAGCTATCCAGTATGTGTCAAACTATTCCATTTCAATCAATCTACTCAATATGCAAACTTCACCCTGGATAAGGAAATACCATGACCATGTTGACATCCCAACAAATTATATACTTGCATAACACCTGATTAAAAAATACATTTACTTTTTTGCTCAAGCGATGACTCAAACAGTTGACATCCTAACCATACTATGTCTCTATATGTACTTGGCATTATGTCTGTGCGCCAGTCGAGTGACAACTGTACGCCACCAGAACGTTGTGGGAGCCTCTGAACCCTGGTTCAGTACAGCTGGTGGTGTAGTTACAAGGTAATCCTGCTTTCATAATCAACCCGCTGCTGATAGTCATCAGGAGACATGGGATTAGGAAGGACTAGATTTCAAAGGCTCGCCACAACCCTAGATAGCCGATCTAGATGCCCCTACAGTCATAGGTGGAGGGGGATACCACAGACAATACCAGGTAATGACAGCACGTCTCCATCGTCATGCTTTACCTCATGACTAATTCATGGTTTGACGTATGCGTTTTCACACAGATCTTAAAGGTGCAAGATTAGCACAAGTTACAATCATTTCATATTTCACAAAACTGTTTGATATTATACACTCAACACATATATCAGAATCTGACATTTGGTACCTCGTACAGTGATAAGTTAAGTCATTACAACAGAAGAGCAGTTTCAGCACAGGTACTGGCTAAATATAGATTTATTCGCTCATTCTATCATATGTTATATTTTTTTCAAAAAATGTCATGCTCATTGCTTTAAATCTTACACTTAGGAGTCACCAAATTTCCACTGGACATCAGTAAACATTTCCACAATGTCACCAACATAAGTCACATTATTTTCTTCTATTTTGTCTATACCATGTACAACATTTCTGATAGTCCTGTTAAACAGCCTAGTGGTTAAAGCGTTAGCTCATTACACCAAAGAATCTGGTTCAATTCCCCACATGGGTACAATGTGTGAAGCCCATTTCTGGTGTCCCCCCATCATGATAAAAGCAGTGTAAAATCATACTCACTCACTCACTCCTGTTGAGACCGCCTCTATGGTGTAGTGGTTAGAGTGTCCGCCTGGAGAGCGGAAGGTCGCGGGTTCAATCCCTGACCACGTCAAACCAAAAGACGTTAAAATATGGTACTTGTTGGTCTCTGCCTGGCGATCGGCATTAATGGTTACAACAAGGACCAGTCGGCTTGGAGTCAGTATAATGTGTCTGAGTGGGGTATTCACGCTTCACTGCGGCATGGTATCTCAGTGAGCTAGCACTATAAAACCAGCTTCAGTCTGGGCTAGTACAAGCAGCCACACATACACATACACACGCATGCACGTTGTCATATGAGAGAAATATTCTCAAGCACGTTAAACCCAATTTCACCTCACCTCACTTCACTCCTGTTGAACATCTGTTAATACTTTTTACCTCACCTCACACATAAATGTCGCTTTCTGATTGGCTGAGCGCTCTTCTATTATTTTCAATGTACCCCGCTTACAAGCGGGTAACATTTCAATGTACCCCGCTGTCAATGGCAACTCATCTGGTACTTCGTGGTAGTAATTCTTCATCTCGAATAACATTGAATCATGTATGATGTACAGAAATTACCGATGTTTTGTGAATGCAAATATATGGAAGGGAGATAACTCTAAATCTGTTTTTCTTGTCAGCAAAATCTAGCGATGGCTACAAAAAAATTTGTAGCCGTGCTTCAAACAATTCAAAATTAACATTAAGGTGTTCGGAAAGATAAATACGTTGTTCACTGGTCCCTCGGGGCCCATGGGTTGATGTACTCTTGATGTTTGTTTATAAACAAACATCGAGGGTACATCAACCCATGCCACCCCCGTGACCAGTGAACAACTTATAATGTAGGACCCTTAAGAAATCCCAAACCACTACTCAAACCAAGTAAAGGAACACCCACTTTTTCAAAATTACTACCTTTAATCTGTCATGCCAGAACAGAATATATACCTCATTATAAGGTACACGTAGTTTTGCTTGTTTGCTATTTAACACAGCAATATGGTGGCAGTCTGTAAATAACTGAGCCTGAACCAGTGATCTAGTGATCAACATATGAGCATCGCTCTACGCAATTGGACATGTGTCAACCAAGTCAGTCAGCCTGACCACCCACTCTGTTAGCTGCCTCCAACATGAGTTGCTGAAGATTCTGATCCAGATCTTCAAGAGTGTACATGTCTAAAACATACTTTAAAAAATGACTTTGTAAATCAGTTGATGTGTTTGAAGTATGACTATATAAAATCTGTCGCAAATGTGACCAGTATGCAGTGGCAACCAACCAACCAACCACGATAAATGTGATGATATTTACCTAAAAACTAGTTCAGACTCATTTATCAAATTAACGACACACAAATTCTCTTAAATTATTGTATAAGCTCTTTCGTTCACTTAGAATACAATGAGGTGTCCAGTGTACACAGGAAAGTGGGACAACTCTGTGCAATGTAATGTATACAGCCCAGAGGCTTAACCTAAAGACTCATTGTCTTGTTTAAAAGACCAAAATTAACATTAAAAAGTTAACATGACCTGCTGCTCATATTCATGTCACGACCAGGAAGATATCTGTGTATTATATTCATTTATTTGTGTAATTAAATCCATAAATTGAAACATTAAATCTTGTGTTCATGTGTTTGGGCTAGTCCATTGTCCAGGTAACAGGTAACACGAAGGGGATTAGCAGTGCATTGGACCGTGAACATTGTTGTTATAAGCTGTAGGGGTAATGGGAGGATACCTACATCATATATGCTTGGCAGTCTTAAAACATAAACAGGCTTAAGAATTTTCTGTCCTTCATAGGAAAACAATGTTTTGAGAAATTAAAGACCACTTCACTCCCCAACATCACAGCTGGCTTCTTGCTACTGTGTACTCATAAATTACACTATTGGTCCCTCATCTGAGGGTAAGATTCAATGATGAAATTTTTTTTACAGTGATCTTTTCTCTGCATTAATTTCCATATATGACAGGGTGTTATGTTATTATGTGGGTAGCAGACAAGCATGGACTGATGAAGGCTATCTGCATCTGAAACCACATTCTGCAGATCCTGACACAACAAAGGGACATAACTCTATCAAATAAATTACCACCACTTCACAGATCTGGATTCAATTTCCTGTATGTCATAAGTCCACTATGAGTTGCCCATATTGCAATATTGAAATAATATCATAGCAGTTGAAAACATGCACCCACTTGTATTGGTCTCATGAACAAGGATCAAACAAGGTCAACACACTGTTACCACATTTAGCAGATTAGGCCAGGTGATAAATGCCATTAGATTGTGTGTTTAAAACTTCAAAAGACTGGATCAAATTACCGTTTCTGTAACAGGCTGACTTTTCTGAGAGTAAAAGGATTGTACATCACACACAGAATATGAACCAATATATATATCTACGTCTTGTTCTTCATGAGGTTAAACAGAGAAAAGGATAACACTGCAGCAGGAACCGAACATGACAGAAACAAGGTGACACGATCATTAATTATTCTTTTTACAAACTCAACTGTCCAAAGCTTAATGCTAGCATCAGAAAATGAAACAGAAATATTATTGATTCATTTTTATTTACACAACTGTTTCAGCTTTGATGGATTAGAAAAATGATAAAACAGCAGAAAGTCAAACAAGGGGAAATAATTGTCAGCTTTTGAAACATTGTCTCAACCACTGCAAACATCTAATGAGGAAACAAACCCTTCTCCAAAGTAAATAATTACTTTCTACTTCTTTGAAGTTTAACACACAAGAATAACTGTTCTTTAATGCTTTCAAGTAGTATACATTACTTCTGATTGTTGTTGCAAATGCTGCAAGCCAGCTTGTCCTACTTTACAACTGAGTCAAGAGGTCAAGATTAATGTAGTAACTATAATCTCCTACTTTACAACTGAGTCAAGAGGTCAAGTTTAATGTAGTAACTACAATCTCCAACATGTGTCCTACTTTACAACTGAGTCAAGAGGTCAAGATTAATGTAGTAACTATAATCTCCAACATGTGTCCTACTTTACAACTAAGTCAAGATAAATGTAGTAACTATAATCTGTAACATGTGTCCTACTTTACAACTAAGTCAAGAGGTCAAGATTAATGTAGTAACTATAATCTCCAACATGTGTCCTACTTTACAACTGAGTCAAGGTCAAGATTATTGTAGTAACTATAATCTCCAACATGTGTCCTACTTTACAACTGAGTCAAGAGGTCAAGATTAATGTATTAACTATAATCTGTAACATTTGTCCTACTTTACAACTAAGTCAAGAGGTCGAGATTAATGTAGTAACTACAATCTCCAACATGTGTCCTACTTTACAACTAAGTCAAGAGGTCAAGATTAATGTAGTAACTATAATCTCCAACATGTGTCCTACTTTACAACTAAGTCAAGAGGTCAAGATTAATGTAGTAACTATAATCTCCAACATGTGTCCTACTTTACAACTAAGTCAAGAGGTCGAGATTAATGTAGTAACTATAATCTCCAACATGTGTCCTACTTTACAACTTAGTCAAGAGGTCGAGATTAATGTAGTAACTACAATCTCCAACATGTGACCTACTTTACAACTAAGTCAAGAGGTCAAGATTAATGTAGTAACTATAATCTCCAACATGTGTCCTACTTTACAACTAAGTCAAGAGGTCAAGATTAATGTAGTAACTATAATCTCCAACACGTGTCCTACTTTACAACTAAGTCAAGAGGTCGAGATTAATGTAGTAACTATAATCTCCAACATGTGTCCTACTTTACAACTTAGTCAAGAGGTCGAGATTAATGTAGTAACTACAATCTCCAACATGTGACCTACTTTACAACTAAGTCAAGAGGTCAAGATTAATGTAGTAACTATAATCTCCAACATGTGTCCTACTTTACAACTGAGTCAAGAGGTCAAGATTAATGTAGTAACTATAATCTCCAACACGTGTCCTACTTTACAACTAAGTCAAGAGGTCAAGATTAATGTAGTAACTATAATCTCCAACATGTGTCTTACTTTACAACTGAGTCAAGAGGTCAAGATTAATGTAGTAACTATAATCTCCAACATGTGTCCTACTTTACAACTGAGTCAAGAGGTCAAGATTAATGTATTAACTATAATCTGTAACATTTGTCCTACTTTACAACTAAGTCAAGAGGTCGAGATTAATGTAGTAACTACAATCTCCAACATGTGTCCTACTTTACAACTAAGTCAAGAGGTCAAGATTAATGTAGTAACTATAATCTCCAACATGTGTCCTACTTTACAACTAAGTCAAGAGGTCAAGATTAATGTAGTAACTATAATCTAATCTCCAACATGTGTAGTAACCTACATGTGTCCTACTTTACAACTTAGTCAAGATTTACAACTAAGTCAAGAGGTCAAGATTAATGTAGTAACTATAATCTCCAACATGTGTCTTACTTTACAACTGAGTCAAGAGGTCAAGATTAATGTAGTAACTATAATCTCCAACATCTGTCCTACTTTACAACTAAGTCAAGAGGTCAAGATTAATGTAGTAACTATAATCTCCAACATGTGTCCTACTTTACAACTGAGTCAAACAAAAGAGCATAGTGTAGTAACTACATTCTGTAACATTTGCAGCAATGTTCAATTGATGCAAGATAATATTCACCTACAAGAGGTAAGCAACCAAGTTAAAACCACCTTCACAAACATCTATCCTCCATCAGACAAATACAGGTTATCTCACAAATGGCCACAAAGATGGCTATCGGTTTTGTATTATATATGGGAGGAATCTTAGTTCCTATTTTGGGACTTTTTCTGACATTTGCTGCAGATTTGGTGCCAAATATCAGCCTCTGAGCAGCTCCAGATAAATCTCTGTGTTCACAACATAATACAACGAAGGTACAGAACGTCTGTCTTGTGCTTTATCATTGCCGCCAGGTAAAAACATAAACAAGGTAACAAGTGCATGGGCAACAATCAGCACCTCAGGATCAGGGTTTTAGGTCATGCACAAATGTGTGGCCAGTACACCAATGTAGAGACACAGAAAACACAAAATACCATGTCCGGGGAGACGCACAAAAATACCATCAGCGTAACTACAGCACATTATGGGTAGTCAGTCATCTGTGTCTGTTATTTCACCCACCAGTGATGACCACTGTCCACATGGCCACTGATTCATTCCAGGCTCTGAAGTTAATATCTGAACGTACAGTACAACATCATTTAAATACTTTACAGGACCCTAACATCACCGGTAAAGACCTGTAAAATGTATTGATGGGGGTCCCCTGGACCAGCACTTTTGTAAGTCTAAGTAAAGCCCTGCTCGGGATGATATATACCGCTCAACAGAAGTTAAACATACACCCACAAGTGGAAGACCGTGTTGCAATACCGATCAGAGATGACAGATTAAATACAATACTATGAAATTATTACCTAAACTTCTTTTGAGCATTATACATTCCACCATGTCATAATTGCTGCCATTGTCACTCATATCAACTTGATGACAATCACGATGGAGTACTGGGTGATTTAGTCTGTGTCAGCTCTATACAGATGAGAATATTATAAGGGCAGCTTCAAGTGAGTGAGTGATTAGTGTATAACACCACATCACCAGTTTTACAGCCAATCAGGGCAAGGTCAGCAAAGGACATAGTGCAATCATGTGCAGGGGGACTGTTGTAATGCGGATAACAAAATTAGTTTCTTTAGCGGAAATGAAGTATTGAACCCATAGGGACTTTCTGTGTGAAGTATCACAGTACATTCTCAATGACAATAAATCTGTGATGCTATTTACGAGCAATGTCACACCTACGAATGTGGCAATTTTACCGCAAGTCCCAATGTGGTTCTCCCATCAAATCATGCCAGGATCTCAGGCAAATCTCCCTTTTATCACTTGCCAATTCCGATACTTAATCTCACATCAATACGCAATCCCCACATAACTCCTGACGGACAAATGCTTCATTTGACAATTGCGTGACTTTTAATCGTATTGCATGCAATATCACACTTGGTCCGATCTCCATCTCCCTGCTTCCTCCACATGGCTGTCCCTCATTACGAGGAGAGCTGGTCACAAAGTACACCAACAGTGAAGGAGAAGGATAATCTCACAACCTCAGGGCAGGGTTATGTAGGAAATGGCCCCTCCTTCGTAATCACTTCACCCAAGGAATTCCTTACGTACAATCACCGCTTTTTTTCCTTACACTGCTCCAAATGAATGTAAAAAATGGAGTCAGAAATATCTTCAGCCTGAAATAAAACTTAGAGGCTACTGTCTGAAGATGCCAAAATGTCTGAACTTGGCTGAGTTTTAATGAAAATAGCACTAAAATTGTAGGTTTATGATCAGAAATTGACTTCCAGTTACATAGAATGTTGGAATCTTAACCAACATTAACTCATGCAATAGCTTTACTACTTCTTTAGGTAATATGTAACCTTTTTGGGGATGGTTTGTGCATGTTTTGTATTCACTGTTCAAATCGAACTGGTAACTAGTGAGAATATTGTGGTTAGTAGTGACCAGAAAACTGATCCCTCAAGACAAAATGTTTTTGCACATTGATCCAACATTCACACAACAAAATTTGGACAGTAGTTGCGCACTTCAACTTCAATATTAATTGATGCACACAAAGCCTGAGATTGTGTTCCGATTTGTTGCGGATGAAGCCAGGATGAGATGCTCTTCTTCTGGCCATGGCCGAGAGATCAAACCATCAAACACTCCGTGCTTCCACCACCTCCCTTCAGTTTCATTTCCTCTCTGGGATCAAAGTCACTCGTCTGTAATAGGTTACACAAATCCAGCGACACTGCGACAAATGTAACCTTTCACAGATTGATTAAAACTTGGTGGAGTGTTAAAAGTAATACAGGCAAAGACGATACCTTACTGTGACAATTTAAATATGCATGAAGCCAACAATGAAGCTTGCTGTTCTAAACTTAATTGTGGATTACATGTCCATCTTGTAGCAATTTGTGAACACTAAAACTATCATTAAATTAATCCTCAAACATGGACAGGTGACTGTTCAGTCCTGTAGGAAATGACAACAAAAAATACAACAGGTCACATTTAATTGTCTTGTCACAAGCCCATGTCAATAGCATTCGGTGACAGAATAAGCCCACAGCATCGATATAATCCACGAACCCAATCACAAACTGAATAAATGCAACTGATTCAGCGAGTGAGTGAGTGAGTTTTATGGTGCTTTTAGCAATATTCTAGCAGCATCTCTCCAGGAAAACATCAGGAATGGGCTTCAATCGAACATGGGACTTTGGTATGACACTAAAATAGTTGGTTACCTGACATCCCTCATATGACAGACCAACAGTATCTGAAAAATGGAACTTCAAGTCAGTCACTCACATGAAATACGTTGATATAATGGTGACCATGTTTTAACTTCAAATTCTATGAGCAGTTTAGCACCACAGGTACAATTGTTCTAAGTAAGTTTCAACTCCAAGCCATATTATTAGTTTCAGTGGTGGTGTTGAAGATATGTGAATGTCAATAGTAGCTTATTTAAAATATAAATATTGAACAGAAGATGATGACAGACAACCAGACAAAACCTCATGATATAAACTCACTGACTTCAAGTCAGGTGAGCTGTGATGCTGGTTGACCATTCTGTGCTGGATCCACTAGTGTTTAAATTTGGCTTGGCAGACCATTGTGACGTCACTGGTTGACCTACAAAATTTGGCTTTCAGACCATTGTGACGTCACTGGTTGCCCTAAATCACAATCAGTTGACCTCCCTAACATGTCTGACAGCTGGCTGGCTGTACTTACACTCGAGACTCCATATATATACACAAGGGAAGGATGACTCGGGATGATGACAGAATCTCACTTGACAAATTTCAGAGTTATAAACTTTCATCTATTCATGTCGATATATTTGATATCAGTAGACACACTCAGGTAATGGAGAGATTCCCCATATATTCCCTCAACCACCATGACACCTATGGATTGTTTTTTGCATGTTGTTTAATTCCGGTCAGAGTGTACCGTTTCACCCCCATGAGGAAAGGAAGTACATTATTTGACTGACCACACCACCGACATATATATGAAGATGCATCATGTTCCTCACACCATGAAGTATCCTTTAATAACAGAAACAGTGTTTCAGTCCCCAAACAGCCAGGTAATAACTTATAACACCAGTTTGATGTTTGTAGTCTAAATCTGTTATGGGCTAGGAGATAGAAACATTCTAGTCTTGGTGTATCCCTAGTAGTGTTGATAGTGAGTGAATATTGTATAAAAGCCGCTTTTACCAACATTCCAGCAATATCACGGCTGGGTACACCAGAAATGGGCTTTACACATTGTACCCATGTGGGAAATCGAACCCGGGTCTTCGGCATGATGAGTGAATGCTTCAACCACTAGGCTACCCCACCACTAGAAGTAAGTGAGTGAGTATGGTTTTACGCCGTTTTTAGCAATGTTCCAGCAATATCGTGGACGGGTACACCAGAAATGGGCTTTACACATTGTACCCATGTGGGGAATCGAACCTGGGTCTTCGGCGTGACGAGTGAATCACTCACAAGAATAAACAGCTTATTCAGCTCATACTGCAAGCACTGGGTCGCTGTGGAACTGTGGATCTAGAAAACCATGAAGATTTCATTCTGAACTCAAAGCAATAAAACTTTTTCTCTTTAAAACTTTTTTTCTTGTTTGTAAATCTCCACTGCTGATACACCATTCTAACACAAAACACTCAATTTATCACATTCCAAGTTTGATCATGTTTGTTGTAATAATATTTTTTTTGTTAAGTCGAAAAGATTGTTTCGTTCAAACTAAAATCACATCAGAACTATAAATTGCCCCTGCACAAGAAAACAGTAAATTACTAACATCACCTGTCCACTTTAACTGAACTATAAAACATTTTAATTTAACTTTATTGTCAAGCTAATCTCCTAAACAAGCTGCAAAAGCCCAAAGCAGGACCTTCCACTGTCGTTTCTCAACCATAATTGTTCAAGTTGTTTCTGTTCCATATTGCCATGGCAAAATAAGCGGCGGTTCTTATTACCCAATAAGGAAATCAATCGTAATGAAGTTATCTCGCAGTTCCTGACACTAGGTCGAAATTGGTGAGCTATTTCAAGGGTAGTTTGGTGACAGGCTGACACATACCTGACAGACCATGCCAATAGACAGTCGTTACTGCAGGTCGCAGGTAATCTGGTTGCCACGGACACAAGCTTCATGGTTCTGTCTTGTGCCAAAATCAAGATTGATCCTTTTAAAACCAGATTTACTTGGCTGGTTAAATTGAATTAGTTTTTAATGTCCTTTAAAAACTCAAGACTGCGAAACAAGTCAAATAAAGTGATAAAAATGCTATATACTTTGGGGAATAAAATTTTGATCAAAGAAATGACCGCACTGAAGGGAATAGAATTGTTGACAGTCTTCGGCTAATGGCAGTTAATGGCTTTTGTCTTCGGCCAGGACTAAAATGGACACGGATTTAGATGATAATCCATTTGCATCTTTACATCCTTTTATCATGAAATCACAGAAATGCTCCAGTTCCAGTTTGGGTATTACCTGTGAGGATGAAGACATGTTGGTGGCAAGACAAAAAGTGATCATAACTCCCATGCTTTCACAGGGACTAACAACAGTCACGGTGCTAGCATTCTAAATAGAAAAATAAGCCTGTTGACTCCACTTCCCAGAAAAGGATGTTTTACAAATCTTATCATAGCTTCATTTTGAGCCTGATTTAAATGATGCTAAAGATAAAACAGTCTTGCTCTTCTTAGAAACTGGTTTCTTGCCCTTTTCTACCTTGACAGCAAATAGGAGATTTGTTTTCTACTTTTCATGTCATATGTTTAACTGCTACTTAACATCTTTAATAGTGTCTAGAACATTCTGATCCAGCTGATGTACACTGATGACAGATGAAGCCACAGGGCATCTTAAGATTTCCTGACACGTAAAGGTCCGGGTTAGAATATTGACCTTCAGTAACCCATGCTTGTCGTAAGAGGCGACTAACGGGATGGGTGGTCAGGCTCGCTGACTTGGTTGACACATGTCGGTTCCCAATTGCGCAGATCGATGCTCATGTTGTTGATCACTGGATTGTCTGGTCCAGACTCGATTATTTACAGACCGCCGCTATATAGCTGGAATATAGATGAGTGCAGCGTAAAATTAAACTCACTCACTCACTAAAGATTTCCTACTGACAATGCCCCATCCGGTGCCTGACACACACACAGTCAAGTAGAAGGAAAGAGTAATGTACATCCCAACAAGCAGTACACTAATTATTAACAATGCAGACACAGGGCAGGAGAACACACACCAATCTAACCAATTACACCTCTCTTGTGCCTTATGACCAAGGAAAATACTTGTTGGATATTTTGGGGTCACAGCTTCAATAATTATTTTGTTAATTAGTTTGGTTTTACGCGGCTTTTAGCAATATTCCAGCAATATCACAGCAGAAGACACCAGAAATGGGCTTCACACATTGTACCCATGTGGGGAATAAAATCCAGGTCTGTGGCATGACGAACAAACGCTTTAACCACTAGGCTAGAACAATTAATGTACTTCCAGCATGTGCAAGAAACAAAACTTTTAATACAATTCTCAGCCCCTCTAAGAGTGAGTAAGTGGAGTTTTACGCCTCTTCTATCAATATCCCGTCAGAGGGCCCCAGTTGTGGGTCATACAATGTACCTTTGTGGGAATCAAACAGGGCTGAATCCAGGGATGCAAGCTAATCTACCCTGCCTCAAATGATCAGTTTATTTCAGGTTTGCTCTTGTTAAAAGGGATTTCAAGAACTTTGTGTGTACATACTTCTCCATTTCCATTGACTAAGAGCCATAAAATCCATCTTAAAGTTTTGATCAAGTTTACTCCAAATTGATAATTCGCCATCCAGCAGTTGAAGATCAAATTATTTAGAATCATGCTTCAGACAAGTGGAGGCTAGTGACTAGTCTCTCTTACACACCCACAATACATATCAAATACACTCAGGCATATTGAGGCCTACTAACATTCACAAATCTTTTACAATAATTATTTCATTCTATGTTATACATAACTTTATTTTGGGAATTCTATGTTAGGGTAGCATAGGGTAGGGTAACATACAGGGGCAGATACAGTTTTTTGAGAAAGGAGGGTGCACTCTTTTGAGAAAGTGGGGGTGCTCACTTCATTTAGACCTGTTTTCAGGAGAGTTTCAAAGGTCAGTTAATAACCTTTCTCAGGACAAATGGGGTGACACACACCCACACCCAACCCCACCCCACTCACACACACACCCTCTGGATCCGCCTATGACATATCAACATTCTATCCAGGCCATTAGCGGAGTCACAACCTTGGCACACGTGGTCAATCTGGCCTTCCACTTTGCCGCTCACTTACCAAGCAATGGATCAACTTTATGTACTTGGATTGCAATACCAAAGAATGACATACAATAATACAATACTGTACAAGATAGGTTAAGTGTCTGGGAAAAATAGGACGCACGCAAAACGGACGACATGAACGGTTCCATCGACCATCTTTGCATCAGGCACTACCGATCATGGAAGCCCTCTTTCGCCAAATTTACAACTTTTCATTTTATCGTGAAGTTCAAAGACAATTATTTTGAGACAGGTTTGGGATCTAAGAGGAAAGATGTAATCACAAAATTCAAAGAACAATCAAATTATATTAATGAACGACGCACCTTTTCGCCTTCCTTTTTCTGGTTTTGGCGCTTGCACGGGCTCGCCAAACAATGTAACAAAATTAGGAATGGTTGATTTACGAACTATGGATTCCTTGCAAGTTAGTGTCTTAATGATGTAGGTGTCTCTCTGAACTAGTTAAAATGAGTGATGGTTTTGCGCAAATTTGGTGTGGGTTTGATGGAAACGAACTACGAAAAACCTACCACGATATGTCAATCATAGGCTAGGGTGTATAGAAGCACTGGTTCACCTCTAAATATATTACTCCTCCTTTCAATCATAAAGGACTAAGCGGGATAGGGGGTCTTTTAATGGCCGTTTAGGAGTGTGAAGTTTCATAATAGCTTTAAACTTCAAAAGATTGGAATAAAAATTATCACACGTGCAGAAGTATGAATAGTTATGACATGATCACCTGTAAAGGTATGGCTCAAAGTGTACATTCAGATTTAAAGGCATTCGGTGAAGGCTGGTTCTCATTCATAGAAACATAGTTAACTTTGAAAACAATTTTCAAACATTTCAGTTCAGTTCTTAAATAACCCGTGAAGATCCGGTTAGACTTGGTCTTCAGTAACCCATGTTTGCCGTAAGAGTGAGTGAGTGAGTGAGTATGGTTTTACGCCGCTTTAGCAATATTCCAGCAATATCACGGCGGGGGACACCATCAATGGGCTTCACATATTGGACCCATGTGGAGAATCGGACCCGGATCTTCGGCGTGACGAGCCAACGGTTTAACCACTAGGCTACCTCACCGCCCGCTTGTCGTAAAGGCGACTAACGGGATCGGGTGGTCACTGGCCAGGTTCGCGGACTTGGTTTACCCACACGTCATCGTATCCCAGTAGCGTAGAACGATTCTCATGATATTGCTGAGTACAGTCAAATCAAAGAGATCCAGTGCCTCTATACAGTCTCGTCTTTACTCCCAGCGCAGTATAGAGGAAATACTCTGGTCCTCAAGAATGGAGGTTGGTGCTGCAGAATTAATTCAAGATTTATTTTCCCGCACTAAATTTCACAAATGTCTGTATGTTCGTCGTAAAACAGACCTACCTCTATATTTTACCTTCTTTTATCAACTACTAAACATTAATTAACTGTAGACAAAAATTAAAATCAATTTTCGAATCTATGTTTTCAGTCTATTTATATACATACTGTCACAGGGCGGCGCTAAAGTGACCTTAGCATATATATGATGTGACTGAACGAGTCGGTTTCGAAATGTTGGTTGGTTAAATCGGCAACACATGCCATCAATGGTGTTACTAAATATGTTTCATTACCCCAAACCAAATACCAAAGTGAAAACCAATCCCAGGAGAAATGTTAACGCAACCCTTACATAATGCAGCCTCTCTCCATGCACGTGCAGAACTGAAAATACCTAACAAGAAATACACACGCGCAATTTTAGCACAAGGTTCAAGCTTTCTCCGAACCATCAACTTTCTGTGCGATATGTGGTAAATGGGGAAAATGTTGTACGTGCAGACTGACTGACTGAGTTTGGTTTTACGCCGCTTTTAGCAATATTCCAGCAACATCACGGCGGTGTACGTGCAGAGGCCCATTGTCGTCACCTCCAGTGTTCCTACGTTAATACTGAAAACGCTGAATGTTAACGAATATTCACAACGTAGGTATCCCTGAGTCAACGAAGGCGCCGCAATTAGCTGTACACATAGTAGCGTTCGCTCGTCACGCCGAAGATAAATGTTCGAATCCCCACAAGGGTACAATATGTGAAGCCCATTTCTGGTGTCCCCGGCCATATTGCCGGAATATTGCTAAACACGGCGTAAAACTAAACTCACTCAATTAATACCCATGTGCATATGTGTAGAAGGAACGACATTACTTGTACCTGTTGTTGTACACATTGTTCGAGAAGAACACGAATGGCGTGGTTGGTATGTGACAGATCGTTGGGCTGGGGATGAATATGCCAGATATTTCTCTTAGTGATTGACTTATCATAAATTTCTGTTTGTATGTAATCGAGAGTCATAACTATCACGACCTCACGTGTTGAATGTATTTGGTTCCTTGAACGTCTTGATTCAAGTTGTCCTATGTATTCCATCATGTTCCTATAGCTGTCCGTTCATAGAGAAGTTACGTTATCCTCGCTCCGTTAACGTCATGCATGGTCTCCCATGTGGAAGCAATGGAAGAAAGTTACCCAACACCCAATGCAGGAAAGTACTGGTCCCCACTACCCAATGCTCGTCTCCTGTGTGAAATCATGGGAAGAAAGTTCCCCACTACCTGTCTCCAGTGTGGAATCGAAGGAAGATATATTCTATAACAGAGAAGCACCTCAACTCACGCGTCTCCCATCCCAAGTACCTCATACTTGTCTCCCCATGCAAATTCCAGGACAGTATACGCGCCCCATGCCTGTCTTTCCATATATATTCTTTGCTAGAATGGGTGCCCTAACGCTGGTCTCCCAAGTCGATCCTGGGACAGAGTAGGTCTGGAGTTCCCCATTTGTGGTTGTCCAAAAGAGCGACCAAATAGGTGATCTGGTGGTTACAATGCGTGACCTTGTTGATCGTGTGTCTTCCCGACGGCGTGCATCGTCCCCCGCGCAGGTCTGTCCCAAACTCGGTAACATACACATACTGGCTGTAGTGGTGTATAGTGAGTAGTGCTGAAGGCGTGTATCGTCGCCCACCACTGGCAGGGTCTGGCCCAGACTCGGTAACATACACATACTGGGACAGACTAACATATTGGCTGTAGTGGTGTATAGTGAGTAGTGCTAACGGCGTGTATTGTCGCCCACCAACGGCAGGGTCTGGCCCAGACTCGGTAACATACACATACAGGCTGTACTGGTATTTAGAGAGTAGTGCTCACGGCGTGTATTGTCGCCCACCACTGGCAGGGTCTGGCCCAAACTCTGTAACATACACATACAGGCTGTAGTTTTATATAGATGGTATTGCTGATTCACAAACTTTGCTATCTTCTTTCATTTGGAGACAAGGAGGAGGATTAATATACTCGGTTTATATACTCAAGAAAAGGAAACGGGCATGGTATTTTTCATAAACGGATGTCGATAGTATGTATTTCTACAGCAATTGACATCCATATATTTGGTAACATCCTTGCGGAACACGTTCATGACCAGTTTGTACTTGTGGTTGTCGAGTTTATCTTCTCCTCAAACTTTGAGTTCTGGTTGATATATAGGACATATACTTGATACAGATATTGATATATTGATATACTTGATCACAGTCACGTACTTTGACAGTACACGTCAACAGCCTCACAAGGACATGTCCGTTGTTGATCCACGTTGTTCACCTCAAAGTTTCAGAAACTGAGAAACGAAGACACATTAATTTATCAGGATAATCCACCAAAGTCAGCAAAATGACTTCAGACTGGAATGGATGTTTAGCCTGGTATACAATTAAGCAAGGTTTGTTTTTGTCTCACGGCGGCTTCCTGCAAGACGTCAATCCCACCGACCCCCGCGTGAACGAAGACTTAATCGCAGTGGCCATTCCGCAAGTCGATTTAAAGTCTGGTGTATTTCTGTGTTGAAGAACGCGAGAACCGAGACAATTATGTAGCTAAATTATGGCACTGTCAATGGCGATCCTGTTTCTTTCCGAGATGACTCAGCGAAGGTGTTTAATCAGTTTGAATTCCGTCTAAATATTCTTCCAATATGACTGGTTAAACACGGTTCCGTTAATTAGGTAGACGCATCTCTTTTGATTTCTTAACGGGTAGTCCATCAATAGTTATAATTTCAGTTCACAATGATATACTTAAATTCTTTCATTTCATTGAAATACTTTTAAAGTTCATTTTAAAGTGTTCTTGCTCATAACAGTATGATGTTACTCGGCTACAATACTTGATCAATTACATCACACGCATATAACAGACCTTTAGTGTGGCTCAACTCTTTCCAAATGTTTTTTACGTTGTGATGAGAACATCACATGATGAAATGTAATTAAAAGATGATAATATTTCGTTTACATGCACATTTCTTTTTATTATAAAACCCTATCTTCTATTTGTGCAATGTCATGTAAAGGCTAACTGTGAATTAAAAAAGAAACAGTCAGCACAATGACTGTAAACAAGATTTTTTACTTAAACTGACAAAAATTTGTCTTTGACACTGTTGAATTGTTAAGCTGAATTTTTCGCAACATACGAGAAACTGATGCATCAAAGTAAAAGAAAATTTGGAATGAGTTTTTCAATGTCGGCTCATACATAAACATCAAAGCCAAATGAGTCGCCTATGGATTAACCTGAAACGAACTCATTTGTTGAAGGTAATATTCCTAATTTTAGTTTTGCCTTTGAACTGGATTATTTTTTCTCATTTCTTTTTACTGGAGGTGATGTCTGTGAGTCAACGGTATTTTACGGCGCCTCCAACCGCGCATCTCTGTTTAATACTTGAATATTATAATTGATGAATTATTTCCGATGTAACCAAAATATAACAACTACCATCTTTTAATGTATTTTAGTATTACGCACTCGGGGTCCTGGGCAACAGCTCTATAAAACAGACTTTTTTTTGTTTGTTTAACGCCGCACTCAGTAATATTCCAGCTATATGGCGGCACTCTGTAAAAGAAACGACCCTGGACAATCCTGTGATCAACAGCACGAGCATCGATTTACACAACTGGGAAAACATGACATGTGGGGGCAGTCGACGCTTAACTTTTGTCCAGGTGTATGCGTTCTACATAGGAAACAGTTTATAATAAAGAGTTGTCTTCAACATGGGTATGTCCATAGACACCATTATAAAGGACAATCGTTGATGTATACTGAAGACATATGTACACTTATTGATAGATTTCGATTTGACTTGATATTTGATTTCGGTTTTAACAATACCAGCAAAGGCGGATACAGCTTTTTAAGAAGTGTGTGTTTGTGTGTGTGCGTGCGTGCGTGCGCGCGCGCACTCAGTTCAGAAAGGGGGTAGTGGTGCACAGTTCATTTTCACCCGTTTTCACGAGAGTTTCAATGGTCATCTAATACATTTTCAGGACAAAAGGGGATGCGTACCCCTACGACCAGCTGGATCCGCCTACGACCAGCCGGGCCCAGACTTCACTTATGATAATACTTCAAATCATTTCTCCATCAAAATGTTAAATGTACATTTGCATATAATTTACGATGAGCCTACACGTTTAAACCTCTAACGAATAAACGTGTACATGGTTGGAACAATGTTGATGCGATGGTAACTTTTAACTCACTCACTCTCCGTTAAAGTTGACAGAGTTAACAAACATCGACCGAACTGTCAGTTTTCAGTCTAAGTTACTAGGACTTGCGACAGGCTAAATTTGTCCCCACTTTGATAGGGTCCGGACGGGCAAGCTGGGGATACATCGTTTCCATGCTGTTAGCGTTGCTGAGCTGCAATATCGCCCGCTCACAGCATCAGACTGTTCTCGAGACGTGTGAAATGTTGCAACTTGCCAGTCGGCATTAGGTATCACTTCTTTCCACGCCAACGAAATCCTGAAAATGTGGCACGATCGAGAACGGTGTAGCTGAACAGATCGCTTCACGCAC
Organism: Haliotis rubra; assembly: GCF_003918875.1. NCBI lineage: Eukaryota > Metazoa > Mollusca > Gastropoda > Lepetellida > Haliotidae > Haliotis > Haliotis rubra. Next base: position 335,589 of record NW_025766966.1, on the reverse strand, counting down.
GGTCAGAACAAAACAGGTAAATGGAAACGTGCAAGTAGGTCGGTTGCCCCTAGACCATTTAGCCACCCGTATATGTACCGTTTGTCCGAACGTGTGCTGGAGATAAAGGTGAGGTGAGGTGAAATTGGGTTTTACGTCGTGCTTGAGAATATTTCGCTCATATGACGACGTGCATGCGTGTGTATGTGTATGTGCGGCTGCTTGTACTAGCCCAGACTTAAGCTGGTTTTATAGTTCTAGCCCACTGAGATACCATGCCGCAGTGAAGCGTGAATACCCCACTCAGACACATTATACTGACTCCGAGCCGACCAGTCCTTGTTGTACCCATTAATGCCGAGCGCCAGGCAGGGACCAACAAGTACCATATTTTAACGTCTTTTGGTTTGACGCGGTCGGGGATCGAACCCGCGACCTTCCGCTCTCCGGGCGGACGCTCTAACCTGGAGATAATGTCTTCAACATAGCGAACACGTCCGATTAAAAGACATACGGCGAATATGAAGAAATCGAAAATTACGCATTAAACCACGTCACTCAACATTTTGTTCGCTTGAGACCGTTTAGCCATAACCCGTACATACCACCTACTTAATCTACTAGATGAATTAATTATAGAAAGGCCCCTGTTGCCATTTGCGGGCTTATTTCAGCTTGACCGCTCACAAACTCACATATGATGCATTAGATAATTGAAGCGTCCCATAAATAATTACATGTAGAAAAATTTCACATACGGTCAAAGGGAAGTAACCCATGATTAGGACATTAATATCAACGCGCAACAAAAACCTTGGAGTTACCCCCCTTGGTGACACACACATTAAAGGTATAATGTCGGGAAAAAATAATAATATAACAATAATGTTCGTTGACAAAAAGAGAAATCATAGAACATGATGGAATAACTAACAGCAAATGTCACTTGCGCATGTGATAAATATTAACAACAGTATTACAACAACTATTGTAATTTACTATTTTGCCTCTGCAAATCTCTTCTAACAGTAACTTCTTTTTGAGTGGAATTTGTACCTCCTAACAGCATTTTCACAGGAAGTATGTGGTGAATTAGAATGACAGCTCATTTATATAAACCTCAGATACTGTATTGCTAACTCTCTGTATGCTGAGGACATAAAAACATTGCACAAATTTTATAAAACTGTGTTAACCCAGACCCTGTCAGTCTGGAAACCTTTTCTATGGACACCTCTCAGTCATTCAGGTGTGAAAACATGGTACTTCTATTCATACAAAGGTAGAACCGTCTCTACACACTTAGTGATACTTATTTGGTTTCACTGTTTCTGGAGAGGTAAAATGGGCTTTAATGTTATTTTCAGATTATTTACCTAATATAGCAACATGAATACTGGTGTGTGTGTGCGTGTGTTTTTTAAACTGCTTGCTTGCCTCATGAAATACCATGACACAGTGTAACATGGATACCTCGCTGAGACGCAGTGTAACATGGATACCTTGCTGAGACACAGTGTAACATGGATACCTCGCTGAGATGCAGTGTAACGTGGATACCTTGCTGAGACACAGTGTAACATGGATACCTCGCTGAGACAGTGTACTGACTCTGGGCTGACCAGACTTTGATTTATCCCATCAATGAAAAACAACGGAGTCTAAAGAATAACTGCTGTTTGCTCTGCATGTGTGTTTTATTAATTAACAAACATATACTATAACAAGACTTAGTGCCAATAGACAATGATAGATACATGAATACTTTGTAGCAGTTACCGTGCTCTCAATTTCAAAAGTTCCATTTTATGTTCTCAAACCGTTAATTTGTTCAAGACAATAGGCCACTTGTTTGAAAATCCTTTAGGGAGAGCTATGCACAGATTTTTTTATCAGGGCTGAATACAGTTTAAGTGTTCACAAGACATGCAGAGGGATGCTCTGAGTTATCTCCCTTGTCTCGACTAATACTATTATTTGTTGTTAAGCTTTGTTCTATCTCCCTTATAAAAACATTGTTTGGTTTTACACTGATATAATTCCAGCTATATGATGGCGGTCTCTAAATAATCAAATCTGGACCTGTTGGATCTATGCAACTGGAATACTATGATATATTTTCACCAAATCAGCGAGTCTGCCCCTCAGTTCCATCAGTTGCCTCGTATGTCAAACATTGGATGCTGAAGAGCTGTTCTATCCCTGATCTTCAATAGGTGACAGGTGACACTGCTTGCTCATTTGAGGAACTGTATACATGGTATATATATTATTGCTGCACCCAATCACATCTTCCCACAGTGCTAAGGAGCAACATCCTTGCATGCAGTTGAATGTGTAAACAACTGCCTGTTAAGCATGGTCAGATTTACAAACAACTGAAGACTGTTGTGATGCACAGTTCTCTGTCCCAGATATATTACTGTGTTTTCTATATCATCTATATCTAGTATGGTGAGAATATAAGCAGGAGGTTGGGTGCTTCTCCGTTAGTCTGCAATTTCCAACCATTCGGAGTGAGTGAAGTGAGGTGAAATTGGGTTTAACGTCGTGCTTGAGAATATTTCGCTCATATGACGACGTGCATGCGTGTGTATGTGTATGTGTGGCTGCTTGTACTAGCCCAGACTTAAGCTGGTTTTATAGTGCTAGCCCACTAAGATACCATGCCGCAGTGAAGCATGAATACCCCACTCAGACATGTTATACTGACTCCAAGCCGACCAGTCCTTGTTGTACCCATTAATGCCGAGGTCCAGGCAGGGTTGGAGTGAGTGAGTGAGTGAGAGTTGTTTAACTCTGCAGTCAGCAATATTCAAGCTATATCACTGCAGCATGTACATCATCAAGTCTCAGTCAGACAGACCAGTGATTGAGAAAATGAGCAACAGGGCAGGATGACACAACCATCCATGTCACGCATTAACACCATCAAATCATTAGTCCACTCAAACAAGAATGGGATACAAGGGATCTACTGAGACTTGCAATCCATATGGAGGAATGATGGAAGTAATCTGTTCCAAAAACATAAACAACAATGGCACCATAAACCATGTACCACATGGGCTGACATGGAAATGGTCACCTTAACCTGAGATTTTGAAAATGTGCTTTCATTCAAAAGCTGTGCACAATGCAGGAGAATCCCACCAGATGGTACCACTGGTGTCGCCCTTGGAGGGAACATGCAAGCACTTGTTAGTAAAAGTGGAACCATTTTGTCAACAAGTATTGTTTCAAACCATTTTCAGCAATATCACAGTCATCGCGACAAGAGACCGAGATAGGGACTCACATTACAGACCTGTATGGGGAATCAAACCCAGGTCTCCAGGGTTATGAGCAAGGCAGTAACCACAAAGCCACCCTACTGCCACAGAACCATTCACTGATTCAGTAATAATCTGGAATCATTGACTCTGCTCGCAAGGCATTCAAGCATAAGGCATAGACACAACATGATGAACTCTCTCAGTCTCAACTCTCCCAAGTGAAAGTTTCAGTTGGTGGCAACTAAAAATACAGGTGTCATCACTTTCAGGCAGTTCCTTAATCTGTGTCCACTCTGCCATTGCTCCCTATCCTTGTGTTTTCTGAAGCCTTGCTTGTATGGCCAAGATCCAGCTCTTGATAGTGTCAGCAAGGTTCACCCAAGATGTCCAGCTTGTACAGAGTTATACGACCAAAGAAATCTGTGCTGCTGTTAAACACTATTCTCATTACTTTGGTAACAGGCTCTTCTGACAGTTTAAATGTCTGCAAAAGTGAAAGAAATGTTCTTATTTTCCTGTCAACTCATTGAATTAAAAAGAAATAGAATCATGCTCTGCAGCTCACTTGAATTTTCTCATAAATGTTTTCTCATGACGATCGTACAGTGAAGTGTGTGCACAATAACTGTTACCATTACTCTAATGGGTCTACACTATTGGTACTACAGTGGATTACTTTGAAAACTTTTCAGAATTCACTAAAGAAAATCACTGACATGATTACTGTAACTGCTCACAAAACAAATGCTATAACATCAATGTTCTAGAGAAGTCAAAACTGCAGTGTCATTTGGTCCATGAGCTAAAACATAAAATAATGTTAAGCACGAATCACAAACACGCTATGCTTACTTGATGCTGAACAAGGATGTTTAAGGACGAAAGTGATATTCACCCTGTTTCACATCGGTTCAGAATTCTGTGAGCAATACCTGTGACCACATTAACTGATCATCCATACAAATTCTTAGCTTCCCTCATGTTTATAGATTTTGCTGGTACTTTGAGTTACGCCAACAGGATTTACACGGTTGACAGATAATCCACCAGAACATGCGATCCCTTGATTCTTTGGACAAAGTCAGTTAAGATTCCCAAAAGTGACTACCTGGAGTGAGTTGATATCTTCTGGGTAAAAGTCTGCCGTCTTGGTCAGATGAACTGCCTCCTTCCCTGTCTCGACCCAGCACTCCTTCCCAGCAAACCCGCCTTGAAACTGAAGCTGAATGTCCTTCACCTTCACATTGTGTTCAAAGTCCACCAGAATCCACTGTGGGCAGCCCTGTCAGCAGTAAATCAAGGATTGTCTAATAAATCTGCTGCCAGGTTAAAGTATGGATGGAGATTTTTTACTGGGTGGTGCCTTACGATGCTTGTGTGCTTAAACTACTTGTATGTCTTGTCCATAACTAATGGAGTGGTAGGTCATTACTACATGAAACATACACAAGGCTCAAAGTTTGAAAGTACTGATGGATATTTCTTTATCAGTGTATGACAGTGACAAAGTTTAACACTGCTTTGAACTGTATTTAACTTCTGCTTTGACATGGGTGACAAATGAGGGAATGTCACTGATCATGTTGATATACACATCTGACTCATTTGATGAATTGTTGAGATAAAATTGACTTCAACCCCAAATGTCTACATTTGTGCTTGTGATATATAATCACTTTATTAACATGATTAAGAGAAAAATGTATGAGCAAGGTGACTGACTGACTGAGTTTAGGTTTTACGCTGCTTTTAGCAATATTCCAGCAACATCACGGCGGGGGACACTAGAAATGGGCTTCACACATTGTACCCATGGGATTCGAACCTCGGGTCCTCAAACGCTTTGAAGCCATGGTTCTATGAGCAAGGTGAAGTGTTTCTACCAATATTAAGGCCATATCATGGATGCACCACATTGGGTATCGTGTCATATCAAACCCAGATTTCTGACATAAAGAACATCTTCATCTCTTTGTGACTTCATCTTCCACGAATACATACATGAAAAGAAACATGAATTGAATAACAGCCCTTTACTTATGTATTCACAATATAGAGCTTTAGGCCAAGTGCCTAGCATTATAATTAAAAATACGTGCATCTATCTGCATATAGTATTTCAGTTGATGTCACATCAGTACTCTCACATCGCTCCACACCTGATCTGAGTTCCAGCATGTATCCTCCTCTCCATCCGTCAGGTATTTCTTCCCAAACTGCTTTATGTCGCGGTTAAGAACTGAACTCACTCTAGAAATAGGAAAATAAATGTGTTTTAATAAAGTGCAAGATCAGCTTGCAATACATCATGAGACAGATGCTTGATAACTGTCTGATTATGAATCAATGGATCCAATGATAAACATTGGTGGAGAATAATTGATTAAGAAGGGATTTTTAAGTCGATTTAAAAAGAAATAATAGACGATCGGAAACGTGTGCTGTATATGCTACTGAGCACATTGCCAGACTTTTCTCAGGTGTTTTAACTATGTTAACGCACGATCCCTAAAAACGAGCGAAATGTGAAAAATGGAGTGACTTGGACTAACCCATTCTCAGTTCTTTCTCAAAGAGTTTTCATGTTCACCGAATCGTTTACATTGTCAGTGGTAAAATTGTAAAAAAGATACAACTTCGAAGACCACCAGACTTTCGTGTTCATAAATTTCCAAAAACACATGCCTGATTTGAGTTTTCGCGTGCAACAAGGAGGCAGCCATATTTAACATAAGCTGGTTTTTATGTCGTAATATCAGGTAAAGTCGTCCACATAACTGTTCATGCGAGGTTCCTTGTAAATATAAACCATAGCCAAATGAAAAGGATATGAATGAGGATATGTTATATTATTTAAGAAAGGATATTAAATATTGAAAGCGAACATTATTGATATCATCAATCGGAAACCAAACTGTTTTGCAGCTCCGCATCGCGAAATAAATACAAACCTGTGCACCTGTTAGCATGCCTAGTTGGGTGTAGACGCTGCTTGGAGTTCAAGCTACAGCAGTCGACGTTATGTTCGTGAGAGCCTGTCAAAGAGTTTACCACAAAATGCCAACTGGGAAGAAAGGACACAAAACTAGCAAGGCACCAAATCCAGTATGCTTAGATGATTATATCTGAATTTTTTTTTAAACAAATGATATGATACTTAACTAGATCTACAAAGATATCTCCACATGTGTGATAGTTTATCGTTTTGGTATGGTTTTGTTTTGTCTGTTTCACAGTCCCTGAACCGCATTATTTTCCCTACTGCCAAGCCCCCTCTTCAGTGCTAAAGCCCTAAATAAAGCAAGTCTAGATTTCCTCTGAATCCCTGGTCTCCGTGGGGCTCCTTTTCAATTTAAATGGGCTTGTTTGTTACTATCAAAATTATATATATTCAGAGACTAAGCATTAGTCAAGGTTTTGTTGAGCAAAGGCTGTTCAAGTGCAAACCATTATGTGTCATGCTAGTACATGGGCTAAGTATAAATAACTGGGATATATTATAAAAACAGTGATGCCAAGATACATGGCCCATTTCAGGAGATTAGGAGTTGCCAGATTGAACACTGTTTTGTTTTGTGAAACCCCTTATTGTATTTGCGGTCAGGTGAAACTGAAAGGTGTGCATTTCTTGTTTGGGTCAGGCTTGGTGTTTGTTATAAGAACTGATATAGAGCTTTGGGTAGTCAGATCCCATAGCTTGACTGCGCATAACTGTTCCCAGATGGTGCAAGTGGTTGCTCAAGGTTTGTCTCTGTTTTGCCTTATCTAGTCACACTTATTTTCATGCCTCAGTGATACTCATATCTGAAATATGAGAAATAATAAGGACTGCAAGTTGCCAAGTTCATATGTTGAAATATAACTTCTCAATCTATCTCAGTTATTTTATCGATCCACCGGTATGCAAGCTAAGATTTGACATGGTTGTGTGTACACATGTAAGATCAAATTTATTGAGTATTTACAAAAATTCAAGCGTACTGGTATGCAACAGGAATGGAGTTTTCACATAAATGTTTGCGTAATTTACGCAGATATGCAGCTTATCTGTACCTCTGCCCAACTGCGCAGATCGATGCTCATGTTGTTGATCACTGGATTTTCTGGCCCAGACTCAATTATTTACAGACCGCCGCCATATAGCTGGGATATTGCTGAGTGCGGTGTAAAACTCAACTCACTCACTCACCTCTGCCTGACGTACAATTGCTCATAACATCAATTACTGGATTAGAGTTGATTATTTATCAGGAATATCTCGAATTGCTGAGGCATGCGGTCATCAATAAACAAACTAAGTAAAACACTATCTGCATAAAGTGTCTTTCAGTGTGCACGAGATGAGTCACAGCAAAATATGGTAGAATTAATATTGAAAAGTGTTGGATTCACATGCACGCCTGGTTTGCCCCTAATATGTTTCCAGTAAGCTTGTCAGCCCCTACCCATGCATGTGGATTTTGTCAGAACTTCCACATTATTCTGACATGAGTGCCTGGAAAACATTTAAAGTAGTATTAAATCCTACTCACTCACTGACTAATGGAAAACGTAAATCCACAAATATTCAAGACTGACCCAGAAAATCCCAATAAGAACAAGCCCCTACTTAGAAATTCACACCTTTCAGTTTCACCTTACTGCAAATACATGAAGTGGTTTCACACAAAAAATATTGCACAGTTCAGACATTTAAAATGGTTGATTAAAATGAAAGACAAGTGGTATGTTTGTTTTTTAAATAAATTTAATATACAGACCTTAGTTTGTAACTAATCAGCTTTCATTAAATTTGTTTCCAAAATATCATCACCATAGTTTTCTCTTGACCTGTGGCCTATAGTGCATGCTTTTTTTACTTATTTTTTTTTGTCACTGGATTGAATGCAGTGTTAAAGTACGAGTTTAAGAAAGTAAGAATTTAACACTAAAGTTCCTATTTTGACACAAATTATTTTCCCCTTATAGATTCCCACAGAAGAACCTGGAGCTGTTAGTTTGAACAGTAAAAAAACAATATAACTGTCAAGGTGTTAGCAAAACCAGGAGCCAAATACAATGGGGTCACTGGTAAGTGCATGTTGGAGGATGTTACAATGAAAACTATGTCACTGGTAAGTATCGGTAAGTATTCTCATCCATGTTAAGATCCAGTGGCATCTCTTGTGTAACATGAATGTAAAATTCTTTGATGCATCTCAAGTTTAACCCTAATGATAAGATGTATTGCTTCATGTGATAATTCTGAATCACTTTTTAAAAAAAATAATGTTTACTATGTTTTGCAATAACAGTTGCTGATAGCAACTTGGGCTGGAGTTAAGGTGACCTACATCACAAAGTTCACTTCCCTGTGAAGATCCTGGTTAGATTGGGACTTCAGCATTCCATGGTTGTTGTAAGAGTAGACCAACAGGATCATGTGGTCAGTTTAGCTGACTGGGTTGAATGCATGTTGTTTACCAAATTCGTTGATTTGATGTCAATCACTTGATTGTTTGGTCCAGATTACTTAGAGACTGCCTTTGTTTTGCTGGAATATTACTTCGTGCAACATTAAGAACAAACATAGGTTAAGTGATCAACCTGATTGATACAGCCCAAATTCCCAAGTCATTCATGTTAAACAGGAGGCTTCATGCAAAAATGGCTAAAATTGAAGGCACAATGTCACACTTTTTCGACGATATTTTGGTCTCACTTTGGCTTCCTATTGATGCAATAAAAGACTTATTATCCCTTATGACTTGCCTGAAATTGATAACTAAAACTTTGAGGTGAACAGCTTCCAAACAGAGAACACTTGCCATATGTGGAATGTAAACAATTGCTCTGTACATCGAAAACGGTTGCTTATGGTGTTGTGACACTGGTTAACTATGGTAATAATCAGACATCATCACCCACTCACTACCAGTACAGAATGTTAATCTGGATTATTAGTGTAATGGATTGTATGAGTTATTCAGCTTACGACTCCTGTGGTTGTTTGTATATCATCTCAATAGTGGGGATGTTGTTCAGTCACAAGTTTTCGTAGCTCCAAGGGACATAACTCTGTGGGGTTAAGCTTGAAATAATGTTAGATCAAGAGACGTTGCATTAATTCAATTGAACTTTTTATTTAATATTGTAATCTAAATGTATGTAAATTTGTGTTGTGATGTATTTTGAGAGAAATGCATTATTCATATTTAGAGAAGTGGTGTGAAGTGCATTTATATTGGAACACATATGCATAATTATTGTGATGTACCAATGTACAGATACGTGAGGTAGACGTTGAAGTAAGGTATGATTACAATCCCCCTGTGATCTGGAATCTGCAAGGATCTTGTGGTGATAGTGAGATTCACAGCCCTACTCTGGGCTCATTACTAGACTGACTGTAAATTGTTGTGATGCTTGTTGCAGACATGAGCCCTGAAGGTGTTGGTGTGCAGATAGCAGCTCCTCCTATGGAAGGTGAAGCCAATGCAGAACTGGTTAAATATATGGCCAAAGTGCTTGGAGTTCGTAAATCTGATGTCAGCCTTGATAGGGTAGGTTAAGGAGTGGTCATAAAGCAGCAAGTGGGTATAAACAGCCTGCACTTATCATGCATGGTATAATGTATGCCAAACTATATGTTTATCATTACCATTCAGCTGTAAAAATGTTTCACAGCCATAAAATGTATCCACATGTTACATGACTGTGTTCACAAGATAACACTATGGATTTATCAAGGCTTCCTTTTCCCTTTCTATAAAGTATAAACAATATATTCTAAAACAAAGTGGCAAAAATCCTGCTACTGAGTAGTTTATTTGGTAAGAAAGCGTAACAGCTTTGCTTTTAGACACCTCAGCAGTGTTGGTGAAACTTCCTCGTAACATTTAAACAAAAATTGTAATAAGCTGTCTGCCTGCATACATTCTTGAAGCATCCTTCTAGATCTTATAGTTGTATATTTGGTCAGTACTTTGGTATTTCCAGTTGTGAAGGATGATATGCTAAGTAACAAGGGCACTGCAATCAAGTTCAACTTTGTGAAAAGACAGTTATCTGAAAATTATTATTTCATGTCTGTTTGACAGGGTTCAAAGTCAAGAAACAAGATGTTGGTGATTTCTGGAGATGTGACTGTGGATGGTGTGGTAGCAAGTTTACAAAGAGAGATCAGTAATGGCTGAACATCACTCTTCATCATAATTATGACCTGGGCCACTGAATATTTCCCTGCTGACCGCTGAGTGTTAAGAAAGCAAGGCAGACTTCAGTTGAATGTCCCCAAGCAGACAGTTGATGCTAAACCAATGCTAGTCAATGGAAACTGCTCAGACCAGTAAGACCACATGTCAGGCAACACAAAGAGTAACAGGATGGTCTGTATCGTCACTGATGTTTTTAGAGCACATATATGGAGGATTCCATGCTGTCAAGATTGTGGGCAGTATCCCATTGGAAGTGAACGGAAGCATGATACATTGCCTCTTGAATGTATGTTCTACTGAATATTGATCAGCTGCTGAACTCTACCAGCTGCCACCATATCTGTAAAGTTCTGCATAAAAGTGATGCTATTCTTCATCATGGGTTCATCAGGTTCCAACAATACTCTGTAGACATTGTTCCACTGATAACAGTACTGAAGATTTGCTGCTTTCAGGTTTATATTAACTTGGCCAGTACTGTTTTGAATTCAACAAGTAAACAAAGGGAATAGAAAATGATACACTTAATAAACTGAAAAACTGTCTGAATAAGGTGCATGGTTATTCAAATGTGTTGTTAATCACTTGAAAAGACTCCACACATGATGTGTGAAGCCTGTTCTCCTTGTCTGCCTCTGATGATATATGGAGATTATTACATGAGCAAGTGTGTCATACGACTTATACGAAACGAGTATGAAATTTTGTATGGCCCGAGCGAGAGCGAGGGCAATACACAATTTTGCACAAGTTGTGTGGCACACTTTCTCGTGTAATAATTTCTTTATTATCCATTATATTCAAGAACATTTGTGCAGTAAAATACGGTAAGCAAGTGTAACTGCCCTGTTCATTGACGTATTGTATCTGATTTCAGTGTAATATTATGATTTCAAGTTATTAGTCAGCTTACAACTCCTGTGGTTGATTGTATATCATCTCAATCAAACAGTGGGGGATGTTGTTCATATAACCATGCCATCAGTCACATGTTTCGGAGGTCCAGTCTCGGGTATTTCCAGGACAATATAACACTAGAATATTGCTGACTGTGGTGTTTAACAAGCTTTCAACATTAGTATACACTACTTAATCACTGTATGCTATGTTACCTCCATGGCATGTGATGGTGGTAATGTACTGTGCTGGGTGGTATTCTTAGCCATACCTGGATCCACTGGTCAGGTTCAAATCCCATGTGAAAACCACTGCATGTGATGATCCTTGGCCTATTAACACCATTGCCCAGCTTCTGAGGTGTGTCGGGGCGGTGGGGTAACCTTGTGGTTAAAGCGTTTGCTCGTCATGCCGAAGACCCAGGTTTGATTCCCCACATGGGTACAATGTGTGAAGCACATTTCTGGTCTCCCCTGCCGTGATATTGCAGGAATATTGCTAAAAGCGGCTTAAAACCATACTTACTCACTCACTCGGGTGTCTCACAGTGGTACATCTTTATAAGCGACTCTATTGACATTAATCATAAAAATATAGGAACAATGTTGAGTTTGACTTGAATTAGACTTGCTCAGACTGTCAGTTGATCTGAGCATAGTCCATCTTCAATGTTTGTGCTAGACAGCCATCATTAATGCACGAGTTCAGTGTTATTCATGCCATGATCGTATTGTAAAGTGTATTTCATTTCTGAAAAAGAAAGTGGTTCAGGGATTAGCCATATATTATATAGATTCGCATGGGGCCAAGAGTACCAACAAAATCAACCTTCCTCAAAGTATGCAACTGTATTTGTGACCTGTTTTGGTGAATCATCTGTATACAGCCACAAGTGTGTAAATAGAGAATACTTAAACGATGTCCCGTGTAATACCATATTTATGAAACAAGTGAAAGGTTTGGTATCTAACGAGTGAAAGCGAGTTAGATACCAATACCATTCACGAGTTTCATAAATATGGTATTAGACGGGGCATCGTTTAGTATTTTATTTATTACTCACTCAACATTAGCAAAATAATATCGAGAAAAGTACTTCTTTCCTAAGAATTCGGCAAGCCTCGGATATTTGTTACTTTATCAACTTGTGGTGATCTGTTTGATATCAAAAGACACTCGGGTGAGATTCTCTATATACTTAAAATGGTATATTGTTTGTTTCCAAACACTTTTACCTCCATGGCTGCGTATCAGCCGACATTCATTTGCTGTTTCATGGAGACCCCTTTAGTCAAATCATATATTTCAGCAATTGCCTTGGAATGCATGTGATATAAACAAGGCATATTATTGTACAGGGTATTTCAGGGTGTGTGTCCATCTGTAGCTGCACCTAGGGGCCAGCTGCTCAGATAGAGTAAACATGTTGAAATGTTGAACTGGCGATCATATAACGTTATATACTGCCAGGAGTGGAAGTCCAGTGATAATGGGTCACCTAACTAGTAACTACTAGACTGGTTAGTTTTTTTATTTGTCAACATTCATCTATACCAGTGAATGTTTTATTATCATTCATTATTTAAGTAAAAAGAAGCTCAGTGCTAAGTACATGAAATTAAGTGAGTTGTTTTTAGAACAGTATTTTACCACAGTGTTTCAGCAGGGAGGCCAGCCCAAATTAGTCAGTGATGTCCCAAATTCCTCATAGACATGACACTCCATTACCTACAGCCTTGTCCATCTTGACCACCAGCAAAGCAATGTAATTATATTAACCACCAGCAAAGGAATGTAATTATATTAATTTTACACTCGAGTATGTTAATGGACTTACAACTTTGAGGCAATATCTTGATGACAGAATTATTTTCAGGCAATATTCAGCCCAGCATTTACTGAGAAAAAAAGCTATACTTATGTAACAAAATCAGTCATGGCTGTGACACATGTGACAACAAAACTGATTCTCGAAATTTGGACTAATTTCTCATAACTATTTGACCATAGAAATGTACAAGTTTGGAAGGACAGTGCTAATCAACTCGTTTCTGATCAAATCTTTATTAATGATACAACATTTACACAATATCTTGTGGAAACAAATATAATGTACAAGTGAATGAACTTTCTTGATATACTGCAAACTGTGATCAACGTATAACAGTATACATGTGTAACAAGTGAAAGTTGCTACATTACATGGTGAGCAATCATCAACCTATATCAAAGCAGGCTGGAAACTATCCTTCCAGAGTCTGTTCAACAAAGCCATCTTAAGAAAGTAAGATTCTTTATGGATAACAACTTCTTTATTACATATGTCATGATGCAACGTTTTGGTATGGATTCTTAGACTGTTGTCAAACAAGAGTGACTTTTGCTTGACAACGGTGTAAGAATCCATACCGAAATATCGCATCATATATAATAAAGTTGTTATCTATAAAGAATCTTACTTTCTTATTACTCACCAGCTTCTAAAATGCCAATCAAACAGATCAAAGCCATCTTAGCGCTAAGATGTTCATAACTCCCATACTTTAACAAAGCCTTATGACAGTCATGAGATTGTGCTGTGGAATGGGACCCTGGGCCAGTTGATGAAAGCATTACCAATGGACTGCAGTCAACTGTTACACTTAAGACTCCAGTTCATCCAAACATTTGTTGGCACTTTGGTTAACAATTATATCTTAGGGATCAGCCCATACTGCAGAATCCGGCTGACACCAATCAATGTACATTGTATTTCCATGTAGACATACATCAAACACAAACATTTATATATTCACTATATCTGTATCTGAGTAAATTCACAGCATGGAATTCATATTTGGTCTGGTTAAATCCATTTTGGGCTGGTAACATTTTGAACCAGCCCTGATGTCTGGCTGGATCTTTGGCTTAATTCATACACTGTTATTGACAAAATATTTTTGTCACCAAAATAACCAAGAAATAACAAAATTATATTTACTGTATGAAAGAGAATGTAAACATAAATAATTGCATAGTGATCAGGTAAAAGCAGCATATAGTGGATTTATAATAATTGAACTACAAACTCTCGGTTGCAGATGATACTGTTTCATGGTTTGTGATAAATCATTGACCATACATTCATGTATCCCATATTTATACTTGTTAGTTATTCTTTACTGATTAAAGGTTGTATCTTTCCCAATTGTTATCTAAATCTTTCCTGTTTCATGCACAAGATTATCACCATGATGTCATTGTGGTTCTTACTGACGTCATTATCTGTCTTTATATTCATCAAACTTTCTTGATTGTGTCCCAAATTTGAAATACTGGGCATGTGCCTTTCATGGTTTTCTTTTGTCGTCAACATGCTATCACCTTCGACATCATCTTCTTGTCATTTTTTATTTTCATTTACTGTATTATCACCATACAGAGGCAGATCTCTTATTTTGAAAATGAGAAAGTAGGCATGATATCATTTTCATGCATGCAATGATACACCAAGTAAAACATGAACTCATGATAGATGAATAGACACAAGCTAACATGCAAGGTGTCTCAAACAACAGGGTTGGGTGCACACACCTATATTATAATTGTCCCTGCCTGTATTTTCAGTTATTTTATTCAAATGATTAATCAGCATCATCTTCATCCTCCTCCTCATCATCATCTTTTATCTTTGATTTGTTTTTTCTTGACCTAAGGTAATCTTCCAGATCTTGTCTTTTAAACTTTCGGTTTCCATGCTCCTCCTCCTCCTCATCATCACCACCATCCTCCTCCTCATCTTCCTTCTCCACCACCTCATCATCATCATCATCATCTTTCCTCTTTGATTTGTCTTTTATTGACCTAAGGTCATCTTCTATATCTTGTCTATTTAACTCCTCCTCCTCCTCATCATCATCTAGATCATCATCATCATCATCTAGACTGCTTAATTTTCTTCTTTTGGTTTTTAGATCAGCATCAGTATCCTGCTTTTTTGATTTTCCTTCATCATCATCATCATCTAGACTGCTTAATTTTCTTCTTTTGGTTTTTAGATCAACATCAGTATCCTGCTTTTTGGATTTTCCTTCATCATCATCATCATCTAGATCATCATCATCATCATCTAGACTGCTTAATTTTCTTCTTTTGGTTTTTAGATCAGCATCAGTATCCTGCTTTTTTGATTTTCTTCATCATCATCATCATCATCTAGACTGCTTAACTGCTTTTTTCTTCTTTTGGTTTTTAGATCAACATCAGTATCCTGCTTTTTGATTTTCCTTCATCATCATCATCATCTAGACTGCTTAATTTTCTTCTTTTGGTTTTTAGATCAACATCAGTATCCTGCTTTTTGGATTTTCCTTCATCATCATCATCATCTAGACTGCTTAATTTTCCTCTTTTGGTTTTTAGATCAACATCAGTATCCTGCTTTTTGGATTTTCCTTCATCATCATCATCTAGACTGCTTAATTTTCCTCTTTTGGTTTTTAGATCAACATCAGTATCCTGCTTTTTGGATTTTCCTTTGCCAAACATGTTAACATCATAATCATCATCATAATCATCATCATCAAAAAAATCATCCAATTTCCTCTTTGACTTGCCTTTTCTTGATCTCAGGTTGCCTTCCTTATCTTGTCGTTTTCGCTTTGTCATATCAGACTTCCGATCATCATCATCATCATAATTCTTTCTTGATTTTTCCATCCTAGGCTTAACATCTTCATCTTGATCATAGATAAAGTCATCAAAATTATAATGATCATTGTCATTCTTCTTGTCCTTTTCCACATAATCTGGAAAACAATATATACCAGTATTAGGTACGGGGTAGTCAACAGAACAAAAACACTGCGGTTGTTATGAACGCAAAATTGAAAACACATAATTTGTTTCAGCATTATAGATATAGAAGTTATCTAACTTTCATCATCACAAGAATCTTTGGAGCTGTGGTCATAAAAAATATGGTGTCATATGGTTCCTTTTCAACAGAACAGAATAGAAACAAAGTTCAATAAATGCAATGATTTCTGTCGAATTGTAATTAAACAAAATTTGCTCAAAACAATACTTACATGTGATCATGTAAATTTCATGATGATAAGAAATTAACAATAGCTGATAACGGCTGGAAGTAAGTAGTAAGATTGATCAGCCCTAAACCGTGTGCACACTTAAGTACACATGACAAGAAATACATGAGGAGCTGCCATTTTAATAAGGCCAAAAAAAATAAATGTTGTGGTTCCGATTTCCTACATTTCAGAACTAGGGTAGGTAGGTAGGTTTTAATTATTTTTTTTGCAAAATATTTTTACATTACTCATGTGTCAGAAAATAAATTTAATTTATTATGTGGTGAGTAAAATTGTTAGGCTCCGTGGGAATATTTAGGGTCGGTCGGGAAATCGGAACCACAAGCTTGCTTTTTTTTAGGCCTAACTGGATCTTAAGGAAAGATCCTTCCCTTCCCCAACATCATTCATGGTGAATGACAATAAAAAGATATTTCACCTTGAGTTTACAAACAACTGCTTGACAAAATTTGATGTAAAGTTTTAAATTTGTTCATCCTTTCAGTTGAAAAACAATTTATGATGAATAAACAAATGAATACAGAACCTTATACATTACAATCAGGATATGAATATTCAGTCATGATTTCAGAAAACATATTTCATCACTATCAGCACCAACAATGGCTCAGCTATAGTTTGAAAACAGTATTTTGGACTTTTCAGTTACATCCCTTGCACACACCAGAAACCTATGATCATGGTTTGTCCCAGATAAATCCTGGTTTGCCCAATTTTGTTTCAGCACAATATCAGTGCTTATGGGATACATCAAAGTGGTAAAATTTGAAGACATGGATAATTTTACTATGGGCATTAAGCCACCATGCCTAGATGTACCCGAAAAACACTTCAAAATGGTATTGCCCAACTCAAAGTGAGGTTCCTGCTATATTTAATAAAATTTTAACCATGATGTGTAAAATTTCCTGCTGTCATGAACTCAATTTACAGTCCAAAGAAACAAAACTGTTACTATCCTATAGCGTAAAATTTTGCCACCTTACTTTTTTTTCTTCAATTGTCTTTCTTTCAGCATTTACCCCTATTAGATGTTTCTTTTGAAGTTGATTTACTTATCCCATCAGTAGCTTATTTATACCTACCTGACGATTTGCCACTTGCTGACTTTGACCTTGAATCACTTACTGTTCCTTGTTTTGATGAATCAGAGTTAATATTATTCTTACTCTGAACACCTTTAACTACTTTTCTTTGTTCTGGTTTGCTCTTTGACAGAATTTGACGCAGTTCTTTCAATAGGCGGTTTATTTTTTCCAGAAGAGACTTGCTGCTAGATGAAATAGACTTGCTATCAGACGATTTTTTCTCGTCCTGTTTGCCTTTAGATGGTTGAACTTTGTCACTTGATGACTTTGAATTGCCTTTAGTTGATTTTGCCTTGTCTTGTTTGTCACTTCGTAATTTTGACTTATCAGATTCATTCGTTGTTCCCTTTTCTTTCCTGTCTTTGTGTTTGCCTCTTGATGAACTGGACTTGACATCAGGTGATTCATCTCTCTTGAGTTGTGTAGACATGCTGTCCCCTGTATAACAAATAATTAATTACAGACATTTTTGATAACATTTGGTAGATTATATGAAAAAAAAACCCACCCCAAAACATTATTAGTATTCTGAGCCAAGGACACAAACACCATACATTGGTGTTAGAACTTTTCTTGCAAACCTAATGCTATTTCCTTGTACCCCCTAGAACAGTCTTGTTTCATATATAGCTAGCAAGTAATCAGTGGGCCATCAGGGTACTGGGCACCCTGAGATTTGCTCCTGTAGTATTTGTATTTAGGTACCCTTTAAATTTTCAACTTTTAACAGTCAATAATTAATAATGCAAATATTCCAGAAATATGTAGGTGACCTGCAGTGCCTAATGGTTCTAGTTGGTATATTCCAGGTCTGGTTGCATAGACATGAGACTTGCCCACACCTTTCTGACTTCTCTTTTGTTGATTCCGTTTGTCAACCTTACCTGCAGTATTTACTCTAGGCCTTTTCCCTGATACCTTGTCTAGTAATTTGTGCAGACCCTGTAGGGATTGCCTGAAACAGAATCACTTATTCTTAAATGACCTGTGGTAAATGGGCTCATCATTCACAGAAATACATGAGTTATAAGACATAACCAGGGGTGGAAATAACTTTAAAATTGCTAGTGTACTCCGGTACAGTGGCACATGTAAAATCACTTGCCCTGATAATTTTTCCACTATACCAGCTATTTTCTTGTTGATATTTTACATAAAGAACATAATTAACATTGAAAAGTCAACTGGACACCGGTACAGTGTGATATACAAATTTGCTAGCCCGACAGAAAAAAACACTGGACTCGGGCGTCGGGCAATGGGTTATTTCCACCCCTGTTATCATAACCTCTTCAGTGGTTTAAAGATCCTCTCATGCCCTTGACAAGTGGATTTTCAATTCTGCAGGCAAGTATAACTTGCTGTTACTTCTTGCCAGTGGTAAGTGGATATTTTGAGGGACAAAAAATCTGTACTTATTAAAGATTTTAAACCCTGTTACAAATTTTCCCCAGTTAAGCAGTGTGTTGATGATTAACATATAATCAAGAATGTCCCATATTGTCAACAAGGAGGCTAGAAAATGAAGAGCACAATGAAACAATAAAACGAACACTGTTTCACACATAGCACTTGATATTGAAAATACAGTGACTTGAAATGGGTACATTTGTACCAGGTGATTGAACATAACATTTTTGTTAAAATGATATGAAATTAAATATAATTAAAATCATGAGACCCATGAAGATTTGGGATAAAATTGGTCTTCAGCTACCTATGCTTGTAAGGGATTAGGTGGTCAGACTCGCTGATTTGGGTGTCTCATGTCATGTTTTGTAGATCAATGCTCATGATGTTGATCACTGGATTGTCTGGTCCAGACTCGATTATTAACAGACCACCGCCATATGGCTATAATACAGTTGAACACAGCCTTAAACAACAGACAAAACCAACAAAATATAATTATGAATCATAATTATGGCTGGATTTAGCGGCAGTTTCCAGTCCTGATTATAGGACAACCATAAGTTTGTAGTGAAAGATGATAAATTGAGAACATAGGCATTTTTTTAAAGCTGAGGTTAAATTATCAGTTCCCTAGAGGAATATGCAAAAGATGCCATGTGAGAGTTATTCCCCTTAGTCGTAAGGTCTCTCCTTGACCTGAGACGTGTAACATCGAACAAACGTAAATTAGCGAACATGTTGATGCTAATTACATCTTGTTCTTAACTCTGCCTCGTTCGTTGTTCATAGAAGAAGGTACAGTTACGAGATCATCATGTTTCCAAATCTGATAGTCATGCGGCAAGCAAACGCGGTCTTCTTGATAGACCGGATCATATCCAAATACATACGTACAGGTACATGACGTGCATACAAAAGGAAATATCAAAGTTATTGATACTTTTCCCCTAAGCACACAGTTATAAACTTATATTAAAAGAAACTGGTTCTGAAACAGTAACGATATGGACACCGTTTGTGTCCATGGTCTAACAAAAATTGGGATGTCAAATCCACAAATTCTCTTCAGGTTCTTACCCGTTTTCGGTTTCTTCAAAATCTTCATCTCCATAGCCGTCTTTGGGCACTCTATATGACGCACATGGAAGCAGGAGTATACACAAAAGGGTTATCTGTTTCCACATTTGGAAGGTTCTTTCCTTATGACATGCTGGACAATAGTTTACATTTCTTGCATCGTGCTGACTGTTGTCTTTCACAGCAGTTGTGTTCAACGTCATTGGTTTGTGTGTGACGTCATTATTATTGCACGTTCTATATGCCGCGAATTATTTGACGCAGCAACCGATGCTGTCCGTACATTGTACGATAAACTGGATTGTATGGTCAGACTCGCTTTCTTCCTGAATTAATTTCATTGCATCCGAATTGCTCATATCATTGTACGTATTGTGTCAATTGCTGGGCCAGGCTCGAGTATTTACAGATATTCGTTTTCATATGTTATTAGGTGCGAATCGACGTGCTAATTAAAGAAAAAGAATAAAACACAAACATACATACATATGGTCTGGCATATATAACATATATGCACCAATATTTCCATGGTCCTTTAAAAAGTATTAACGTGAGGTGAGTGTGTGCCTCTTACAATATTAGTGCATATATAGTACTGAATTCCAGAGACTCGTAATTAACAGGGCCCGGTTGTTCAATACTCGGTTATCTTAACCGCCGGTTAACTCCTAACGACCGGTTAAACCCTTAACCGGCCGTTAGCTAACCGAAAGTTAAATATGCCGTTAAATTCAGTTCCATTCCATTTCCAAATTACCATCTTTCGATACCATGTGAGAATGTTCTGGACACGTTTTGTATCCAATATCTTAAAGAGTTATATGTTACGCCAAAGAAATCAGCACACCAAAAGTACCTTAGCATGCATACAATTTAAACTTACTCCATACCTAAAATCATGAATATGTCATACCTAATTCTTACACGAAGAACATTTGTGGCTGTGTATACTATCATAGTATACACATACTACCAATGTTTCAAATTTCGACAATATACCACCTTTGATGAAATAATAAATTTTGTTTTATCTAAATGACACATTAATCATGTCTTTTACAAAATTCCTACTCACATTCAACACTTTGTTGTAAGCCAAAGTCAAAACGAACAGAACGGAAGAAATAACTGTATGTCACAGTTTGGGAGATATTTGCTGTTACCACACTGCCTTCGACTTCATAAGAACATGATAGAGGACTTAATATCCATCCCTACTGTAAACTCCACGTGCAAATAACTAATTAAATTTGACGCATGAATTGACACAATTACAAACAATTTGGTAATATGTTTGTAGTGAGTGAGTTTAGTTTTACGTCGTTTGAGCAATATTCGAGCAATATCACCGTGGGGGACACCAGAAATAGGCTTCACACATTGTACCCACTTGGGGAATCGAACTCGGGTCTTCGGCGTGACGAGCGAACGCTGTACTACGTAAATTGGCTACCCCACTGCCCAATATATTTGTGACTCCCCTGGTTATTTCATACAAATTTCATAACAGTGCATAATTAATAATTCAACATTGTGATAAAGTCAGTATCGTTTAACAGTCACGTTTAAACTTCAACTATCTTTTATTTTGGCAACATTAGATAAAAAAGTCTATCTCTTGTTTAAAATGTGTAGGCTACACATAGTTTACTGCGGGTACTTGTTACTGGTATTCCTCTGCAGTTGTTAACCTGTATTTGTACATCGGAACATTCAAACCACAGGAAGAAACAGGACCGATCAAACAAAACTATACTCACACGCAAAAGTAACGCAAGTCAAGTATAAAGAATATATGTATGTTATTTTCAATATTAGATACAAGAAATACGAACAGGGTCAGCTAGACAAAAAATTGAGTGAAGACATTTCATTGGTTACCAAGACTGATGACATAATTAAGTTTTCGAAAGGTAAAGGGGTTGACAAGAACGGATCTCGCTGGTGTTGACAGGAAATGTGCCGAACTTGTCTAGGGGTGGTGACCCTTGGACGACTGCTCCGAGGAAGGTCATCTATGGTCTGTGCAGTGTTGTATCGATGCTGGAGACGGTAAATCGTGGTTATGTTTACGTCGAAATGACGGGCAACATTTTGGACAGACTCCCCAGCTTCCAAACGTCCGATAGCCTGGTTTCTTTCAATTTGAGTTAAACGTTGCATTGTTGAACGAGGAGTGATAGACCCAACTTTTGTGCAGTCTTATACCCACCAATGTTGGTGTCAATTCGTCCATGTTCGATATCACGAGAAGTGTGTGCATGATACCCACATGTTCATTTGTATGGTGCGTTTTGGTGATTCCTACTATTGGTGTGTTTTTACTCGGGCCTTCCAAAACGCAACAAAAAGTATTGATAACACCATCAGGCTTCATATCAATTAGGGTTCCGAGTTTGTTTCCTGTTTGGATAAAAAAACTTTGCGTTTCTTATGCGTGTGAGTATATAATGAAAACATCAGCATCGAGAACAAAACACATTTTGCACATTTTAAATAACTCCGCCATAGCGTGATCACTTTCTGATAATTTAATTCTACAGTAGCTGTTGATATAGGATCTCTTGCAATCATGAATCAAGAATAATATTCCTTGTATACCATTGTCCAATATTCCATCCACGCTCCTGTCATCATTATCACGGTCAACAAGTATCCTTTCTGTGTGAGTGAGTGAGATTAGTTTTACGCCGCTTTTAGCAATATTCCAGCAATATCACGGCGGAGGACATCACAAATAGGCTTCACACATTGTAACCAAGCAGGTAATCGAACCTGGGTCTTCGGCGTGACGTGCGAATGCTTTAACCACTGGGCTACCCCACCGCCCCGTATTCTTTCTGAATACTGAGCAGTTAACTCCAAAACAATTCTTTTATCATTCAAATTACTTACTGAGTTATCTCTAAGATTCATAATGATTTTATACCGTATTTATTTCTGGCATTTACATAAACCTTGTAGAGACAAATAATTTTACCACACACTATTAAGAATGTGTCGTTTTAATCTCAGACGCATTATTTGTTATGCCAGAGAAATGTGATTAACATTTACGTTTTGTGTTTCGCACATTTTGCTGCCTGAAAAACTGCACATGTAATAATTTGAACATACATCGCAGAAGGAGTACGTGCTCTCGGAAGTCTTCAGCTTATAACCCGGATCTGAATGGGGCACTTGATGTTATTATTGAGTCAAGTACACTTGTACCTATTGAATACACAAATGTCCATATAACTGCAACAGAACATGGCTATTATTTCTAATATCGTCCCGGATGAATTATTTTTGCTTCAGAGCATATTAACAGCGATTAAAATCAGTATATCGTGATGCTGTACATATCGTCCTCAATATAATCACGGTCTGAACCCATTCTTGCATTAATGTCGCCAAGAGATACAGTGACGTCAGTATATTCCTACAGAACCTCATATCAAGGGAACACATCGTGTAAGTCACGTATACTAAACTTTGATGACGCATTTCTGTACCAGGTTGAACTCGCTGTAAAAGTACGCCCGTTTAAACATCCTTGTCAATATCACACTTACTTAAGTAACAATCTGAAGAGTATGCTCTGTGTCCGGTGTTTGCTATTTAAAACAAATACACTGCCCGACAGTCTACCCATGGTGGTGATGTTTCTTTTCTGCAGAGACACTAAAACACACGTACCCTATATAGTGTGTTGACGTCTCGCCGTGTTTTCCGTTACACCAACAATATGTTTAAAGATTTAATGGGTATCTTTTTCGGTTAGGTATAAATAGAAAAACCGATGTGCAGATTATATGGATCCATGTATTCGACAACACAACCATGTTGCATCTACAACAGATTAACCAAAACAATCATAAAAATGAAAGCAGGCGTGATTGAGGCGTGACGTGAAATAGGTGTCTTTCTTAATTTATGCACATAACACACGCCCACAAACTCAGTGGCCAATCAACCTAGAGCATGAAAACAAAGTTCATGAGATATGCCAACCAAGGCAGGAGACGAGAACAGCAAAGTCAGACCGTATTGCAAGCCGTTTTCACAGTCATTTCGAAATTACTGAAATCTTCAATTGTTTTCAAGATAACTATTCTGAATTAAATTGAAATGATTTGAAGATATCTTGTATCTTTGAAGGATAATTGTCGAAATCTGCAATATAATGCAAGCTACCACGATTAGGATATGATGAAGCATATTACTGATATCTTGAAAAGAACGGATGATATCTTAAATTAGATTAATAAGGTCAGAATAGGATCTGAAGAAGTACACAAATTAATGTTGCAATGATTAGAATCATTCTTTTCTTGTTTAGAGCGAACCAAAGATCTGTACAAGTGAAGGAGGGTAGTCTGATCCTCTCCCCACTCTGTATTTGAAACGACTTTATTAAGTCCAGAGCCTTCAAGTACTTTCTTTTCAATTATTTTATGTGTGGTAAGAATATCTGTAAATTATTCCCCGACCTTCTGGGGACCGGAATTCGTATTACAGATATCAGCAATTGATATAAAGATATCTTCAAAATTATTAATGATATCTTTAATTTGATTTTAAATCGATAAGGGTCAGAATTCAAGATATCTTGAATCTAATTAAATTCATTGAATTAGAGATACCATTCACGAAGTAATCATATCTCTGATACGTTTGTAGATATTTCAAGATAGCTTGCAATGGATTAAAATATCGTGAATAATTTCTAACATGACTATGTACAATATGATGGCAATTATCGTGTTGATATCATAAACGGTTTAGCCCAATATTTTCTTGATGTCTCAGTGACATTTAAAAATGTTTGTCTGTGAATGCTCGAACACGTGACCATTTCAGCTAATCAGAATGCAATAATTCAAATATATAATATTTCGTATTTCCTCTATAAGACGCCCCAGCACCTATAAATTTCGTGCAAACTGTTGACAGCGTCCTTTCTGTTTATGCACCCACTACCCTACCAAATCCAATATTCTAACCATACAAAGGGAATGAGTGAGTTTTACCCAGCTTTTAGCAACATTCAAGCAATATTACAGCGGGGGGACACCAGAAATGGGCTTCACTATTGTACCCATGTGAGGAATCGAACTCGTGTCTTCGGTGTGGCGAGCGAACGCTTTAACCACTAGGCTACCCCACCGCCCCTAATCATACAAAGAGTTTATATTCGCGTCATTTTTATCACAACACAGCATGGTGTAAGAGAGAGTGAGTGAGTGAGTATGGTTTTACGCCGCTTTTAGCAATATTCCAGCAATATAACGGCGGGGGACACCAGAAATGGGCTTCACGCATTGTACCCATGTGGGGAATCGAACCCGGGTCTTCGGCGTGACGAGCGAACGCTTTAACCACTAGGCTACCCCACCGCCCCGTGTAAGAGAGAAGTAGTCTAACAGAGGAAATACGGTACTTGAGATATTGTAGTGCAGCGCTAAAACACAAACGAAACATGTTACCATTACATGATTATGTGAACTATAACATCAGTATACAGGCACACTGGATGCAGTAGACGCTTTATCGGGTTTCACTCACAAGTTATGTATGCATGTTTGATGTATCCGAGCTCGGTAATGGCTCTTGTCCCGAGTATAACGACTTGTTCGTCTACGTATTATGTACTTATCATACCGAGCAGGTTTCAAGGGTTTCACCCTGATATTTGTCTTATCCACTGCACCAGCTGCACACACTCGTCGTAACAAAGTACACTCGGTGCTAACTTCCTGCAGAATATTCTCACTCTGTAACCAAGGTCACCCGTAATAGCGGCAGTGTAGATCGTATTCCCAGAGAAAATGTTAGTTTATGTGGGAACAGGGAAATAGTGTGGTGCAAATCAGCACAGGGCTATTAATTTTGCAGCCTTTACAATTAGCGAAGCATACGTATATGACCTCTGTGTGCTGACTTAGGGACCGTTCATAATTTATGGCCAGGGGTGGGGGGGTGGGGTGGGGGTGGGGGTGTGGGATGATGATGATTTTATGGAGAAGCATGTACAATGTGAATGACCCCCTAAAAATTTATGTACAAAGTGACCCCCATGCATGTCATGTACAAAATCAATGACCCCTCTCCTTCCAATATTTTTAAGCATAATTTTAAAATATTTTTATGTACAAAATTGCTGTCCCCCCCAAGAAACATGTGTACAAAATTGCTGACCCCCCTACCTCCCCAGAACAAAATGGGTGACCCCCAAAAAAAAAAATAAAAATAAAAAATAATAATAATCATCATCACCCCCATAGCCATAAATTATGAACGGTCCCTTATCGTATAATCTTACAGTCAAGGAACAGTTCCGTTTACTGTTTGTTGGTTAAAGCCGGCCGCAACAATTCTCAGCTGTGTGACGGCGGTCTGTATATAGTCTCGACCAGTCAAGCCAGTGATGGACACCATGAGCATCCATCAACTCAATGGGGGTATGATTACATCATCCAAGTCAAGCGGATTTCGTGTGTTGCCTCTCTCAAACATGGGTCCTGAAGACCTATCCTACTCCACATAACGTAGCCGCGAAAAGCTGCAAAATTGCTGATACGGCTGTAAACAACATTTACTCACTCACTCACTACTCCACATCTTAAAACAGAGGGGGGAGAGTTTATATCATGCGTGTACACTATAAGAACGAATAATACGGCGTCTCGTATGGAAACAATTCTTTCCAGAAGCAGTACTACATATATAAATTTGATAATTGCTGTCTATAGTTGGCTTAGAAACATTATTTAAATACAAAACCTTATCTATTTAGTTTTCAAATTTTTGTAAATGTTACAGTTTAAAGTGTGCTTGACCAAGCGTATTAGCTCCATTTACGACTACGACAACGACTACGACTACGACTACTGTGACGGTTGAGTGATCAATGGATGCTGTTCCATGTATAATTTCCTTGTGGCGTGCGGATAACGTAGAATATGCTTCAGGGCGTTATTTGACCTTTTGCCCTGAAACAGAGTTTGCCCTTCACACATTACTTTTCATCACTCACTTTCTTTGCTTTTTTAACACCTCCGAACAAATCTCTGGGGCTGTGTTTTCACGTGTGTGTTTTCATGCGTATAATCTTATATGCGGATATACACTTATATGACATTTACTCTTTTATACCCTTGATCTAATATAAGTGTTTCTAGTTTCCCATATCTTGTGAAACCTTTGAACAAGCTGAACTTCAACCTGTGCAACCTTTGGGCAAGCTGAACTTCAACCTGTGCAACTTTGGACAAGCTGAACGTCAACCTGTGCAACCTTTGAACAAGCTGAACTTCAACCTGTGCAACATTTGAACAAGCTGAACTTCAACCTTTGCAACTTTGGACAAGCTGAACGTCAACCTGTGCAACCTTTGAACAAGCTGAACTTCAACCTATGCAACCTTTGAACAAGCTTAACTTCAACCTTTGCAACCTTTGGACAAGCTGATCTTGACCCTGTGCAATCTTTGGGCAAGCTGAACTTCAACCTGTGCAACCTTTTGACAAGCTGAACTTGACCCTGTGCAATCTTTGGGCAAGCTGAACTTCAACCTGTGCAACCTTTTGACAAGCTGAATTTGACCCTGTGCAATCTTTGGGCAAGCTGAACTTCAACCTGTGCAACCTTTGAACAAGCTGAACTTCAACCTGTGCAACATTTGAACAAGCTGAACTTCAACCTTTGCAACTTTGGACAAGCTGAACGTCAACCTGTGCAACTTTTTGAACAAGCTGAACTTCAACCTATGCAACCTTTGAACAAGCTTAACTTCAACCTTTGCAACCTTTGGACAAGCTGATCTTGACCCTGTGCAATCTTTGGGCAAGCTGAACTTCAACCTGTGCAACCTTTTGACAAGCTGAACTTGACCCTGTGCAATCTTTGGGCAAGCTGAACTTCAACCTGTGCAACCTTTTGACAAGCTGAACTTGACCCTGTGCAATCTTTGGGCAAGCTGAACTTCAACCTGTGCAACCTTTGGACAAGCTGAACTTCAACCTGTGCAACCTTTGGACAAGCTGAACTTCAACCTGTGCAGGTTTACTCTGTTGCAATGTATTGTTATTGAATGGAGAGCGAAAATGTCTAATACGTTGTTTTTTTGCATATTCTTGTTCAGTTACTCTCTTTACTACACATTCCAGAAAAAAACAGGTGAGCTACAGTCCAGTTTGGCTATATCAATAGTTTGGCTTTGTTTGTTTAGAGGCCTTCATACAATATGGACAAAAACTACATTTCAGAACATGGACATAATGTATCGAGTAGCATATGTACTGTCATGTTATTCTGTCGTCTGAACATACACATAGGTTAAACATGTACATAATATACAGCGCACCTCCTAGATTACCCAGGCCTTATGAAAGGTAGAATGTGATCAACTACGGTGAGAGAGAAGATGCCGCTGCACGAGAATGCTGATCCTGTGAAAGGCATGTTGTTCCAGGTGTTCAGGCAATGGCCTGTGTAATACGAGTAGAGATGTGTCAAAAGCCAGGTGAACGTAATCCTTTTACTGACAGAAATGTCATTAACCTGTACCTTGGGTTGTAAGAACGAAAAGTGAAAATGATATTAAGAGGTAAGGTGTCCGTGAATTTTGTTTGTTGGAGGTGTCCTTAGTCAGTCGTTTTGTAACACTTCCACCACTCCGTATATGCAAGAGTAACGTATCGCTCTAGATTTCATGTCAAGCGAAATATTTGGTAGCGCTGCAGGACAACCTTATTGTAACCCAACAAATAATTCTTAGCGGAATTGGGGATTCGAACTCAAGACAAGCAGATCCTGGTAGCCCTGCTGCGAAACTCAACCCCTTGGCCACACCTGCCAAATGTTTTTGACAATGTTTTTGAAAATGTATCATGTAATATAAATTACACAATATTAATGTGATGTGGTGATGGTTTTTATGTACATTTTTATAGAGGAGCATGTACAATGTGAAAGACCAACCCTAAATTTAATGTACAAACTAAGTGACCCCCCTGCATGAGATGTACAAAATCAATGACCCCACCCTCCCCCTTTCAAAATTTTTAATCATAATTTTAAAATATTTTTGTGTAAAAATTTGCTGACCACCCCTAGTACATGTGTACAAAAACACACATAAGCCATAAGTTATGAACGGTCCCTTATAACCAATATGTCTTTGTTTATAAATACTTAATACATATTTTCCTAACAACGCGAACGGCATGTAATACGAAGAATAACCTACTTCTTTGAGAGGAATTTTAGTAGTTGTAATTGTAATATTTATTCATTCAAATCAAAGGCCACAGGCCCATAGGACGTACATTAACGGCATTTCCACATATTTGTTATACATCAATATATAAACGATGAATAAATTTCACAAGGTACTACAGTAATACACAATTCATGATAATAACATTATTGGTGTACCGATGGGTAAAGTTTAAATGCTAAGAATACATACTTACTTAGATTTAGCAATGTTTGAGGACCTGTGGAATTGATAAGATTGACAAATGCTGCAACAGAGGGATGTTCATGGTATGCAGGGTGAATATATGATTTTCGTAAATTTGAAAAAGCTTTGCATACAAGTAAGAAATGAAATTCATTTTCAACTACATGTATTCCGTAGCGGCTGCAGTGTGTACATAATCTGCTTTCTACATCTATTCCGATTCTTCGTCCAAGTTCAATCCTTAAATTGTGGCATCCGCATCTAAATCTTGATAAAGCTTGACGGTATATTCTTAAATTGATATGAGTTAGATAGTATAGTAGTAAGATGTATAGTAGTTGTAAAGATGAAGGAAAACCAAGTTCTATAGACAGGCAACTTCTTTATTGCAGTGACTGCGACGTTTCTGTGTATGTACTAATACTATGATCAAGAAAGTGATGAATAACCTACTCTACAACACCATCACGAACACCCTCATCTGTGCCAGACACATTGGTCGCTGGTGCGAATCAAGACTAGATCAGCAGTGTCTGAGGTTGTGTATTGCAACGTCCGAGACCTGCTGCACCTCGATCTGTCCTCCGACATTACACTCTGTCGTGGGGATGCAACTTAACAGCCTTAAACCAATCTCTCTCACACACAGGATGACAAGAAAGCATTATTTCATGCTGTTTGTTTTCTAAACCATTTACTTTTCACCTTCATTTTGCACTAACGTCAAGCTTACCGCCATTTTATGGCTTCTAGCAAATACAGCGTACACCCATCCGTTTTATTCCATATCTAAGCAGTCCCATATTACACTCAAAGAAATAAATGGAAGCGAGTAGTCTGATATTAAAAGAAGCGCATCTCCGTCCCACACACGCTACTGACCCATTGATATTTCCCTATCTTGCCCACATTGACGTCAGATCCAGGCAGACGTCAGAAGCAGACGATCACCAAATCTCCAATAAATCCATTCCTTCCACCCCTATCATCAAATGAACCCATCCAGTAACATTTGGAAAGAGTGAAAGACATTCACATTGTCCTGCTAGCAATGCAGTCAGACAGGGGGTGCTAGTTTGGTGTGATATGAGAACATGTTTTTCACCACTATTACCGTCAGTGTGATATCCTTGCGTTCATCCCTGGCCCATATCTCCACAGATTGGAGCGGGCGGTGTATATTATAGACACGCTATACATTCTCATGTAGCCCACTGGTTGCCGGAGCACCATCAAGGCTTTCACAATGCCGCCTATCAGGTAGGCTGATAAATCCTTATAACTGACCCCTTTTAACGTTAAATATTATCACCGATTCGTAATAAAGTATGTGTATGGTTAAATTAATATATCAATATACTCTATATTGCGAGGAATTATATATTACCCAAATCACGGGAACTAAACGGGTTATGACGATAGGTCATTTAGTTACGCTGCATTAGATGTACACTTGTGGTTTTTGTATTGAATGACGTCTTCATCCATTATATGTATATCTGATTATGTTAGCATCTTAATCCCCTGTTATATGTTGAGATATAACATTGTGACGTAAATTTGCTCATGTTGTAAATTCCGACATCTTGATTAACCAGAATATCATTAATCATAATCTGTTGTCATGGTTACGTGTCTTGGTACTCCGCTTCTGAGCAGTATCACGTGTCATGATGCCATGTGTTTCTAGTGAATGGTGATCTGTGCCTATACATGCAGTGGATGATGGTATTACCATGTGTTATGCGTACGTTTTTGTGAGCTGTAATGAGAGCAATTTGATGTAGAACTTGGGGGACATATGTTTTCGGTAATTCAGCCTCGTTTGGAGTTTGGTTGTTTGTGCTATTTTTCTTTCTCAGAAAGTCTTTTATTGTTCACGGATATCTCACGATATCTATCTCGTTGTGTTAAGAAAACCATAAACGGTTTGAAAGAGTGAGTGAGTGAGTGGGGAATCGAACCCGGGTCTCCAGCGTGACGAGCGAACACGTTAACCACTACCCCGCCGCTCCGAAAGAACGAGTTAGTAAGTTACATCGCTTCGAACATTTTAAACCCAGAATGAGAGGGTCCTGTTACGGCTAAGGGACACAACTCCTTTTTTGTTCGCCACTTAAGATTAATTTGCTAGGTATCTCATGTTTATTTATTGTACGAATTTTACCAAGTGAATGGACCTGGTAACACGATGCTCTTAAAAGCATGTGACGATATGAATGATCAACTTTTGAACGCTTTCGCCTATTTCAACTCAAGCGCCATTATGAAGATCAAAATTAGAATTGGTCTTCCAAACCATGCTTGTCGTAAGAGGAGACTAACTGATCAACTAAGCCGGAATATTGCTGAGTGCGGCGTTAGACGAGACCGACAAACAAACGAACCGCTTTATCATGTTATATCGTTTAGGGACGATGGCCAGATGTTTAAAGCTTTTGTAGAACTGTGCCCGGGTTCGATTCCCCGCATGGACACAATGGGTGAATTACTGGGGTCCATCGACGTGGTACTGCAGGAATAGAAGCGGCGCAAACCCATATAGCCATTATACTCACTAACACGCTTACTCACCGAATTCGTTCAAGACAACACGACCTTAATGTTGGAAACCTGTTACGCTGACACATGCGATTTCAGACGCGCGGTATTCCACGTTGTTGTCGATAACGGAGAAGTACATGTAGGACTATATGTAACGTACATATGGCCAATGCCGGCACATATTGTCTTACATTAGGCCGCAGTCAACACAGTGCTATAGTACAGAGTCTCGGTAATAAAGAACTGTGGCACTGTGTTCTATAATTAGACAGTCCGCCCACTGTTATCAGATAATGAGATCACACAACGGCAATATGTAAACAAGTCCTCGGCGTCTAAACAATCAACCCCAGGTCGGACAACATGATTTGTTTATGTGTTCTGTATGCGCCAATAAATATGACGGTTGATAATGTCATTGATAGGAAAACCTTTTGTTATCACGATTTGTGCAGGGTGGATACAAAGTGACTTTTGTATTCCTTCCCGTAGTGATCCTTGGCAGTTGTGTCCCTTGGGCGTGGCAGGATTCAGTGATCTTTGTCTCGAATATAACATTATCCCTGGTTGTTATACTTGGTTTGAGAGAGCCGTGTGTTTTGTTTCTTCCATGTGGTAAAGCCAGAGACTTGAACACCTCCATCTTCTCCATAGGTACGGATATACAAGTATGTCCCGCTTGACTGTATAGATTGCCTCGCGGACTGTTGTTAAATGGAGTTTAAGATCGTGTTTACGATTATTGCACTTATATAATGACGTGCATGCTCATGTGTGTGTCGGCTTGTACTAGTCCTGACTTCTCTCTCCTTGTTTAATCCCCACAATGTCGCGGGCCAGGCAGAGTAACAACAAGTACCGTTTTTATGTCTTTCGGTAGAACGCAGACCAGGCTCGAACCACCGATCTCCTGCCCTCCGAGAAGACGGTTTATCCACTCTCCCTAAGTTGTACGTGTACGTGTATGCATGTTAACGTAAATTTGTAAAATGTTATTTAAGAAGGCAGTGTATGAAATGACTCAATACTTCAGTCGACTAATCATGCTAAGTTAAAAAGACCCCCCAAAACAACAAATATATACACAAAGAATTTAATTAAGCACCCCTGTATTTTTGCAATGATAGGTTTTCAACCACGATGACTGCGATAGAAGATGTTCTGACCCGTATGATCCTTTTGACTCATAAAAAACGACAAAATGATTGGTTGATTTAAAAACAAACAAACACTGATACAAAACCATGTCTGTACAAGCATGGCCCTGGAATGTTGAATAAATGGAATTTATTGGTCAATGTGATCATTCAAAACGTCATTTTCCGTGTCTTACAAGATTCAAGGTCAATACTGAGTGTAACCTCCATGTGACTGTAGGACAGCCAGCACACTCCCCCTCATACCCCTGTCAGCGTCCTGATCCTCTGAAGGGGCAGTCTACCCATTCCTAAAGCAGCTTCCAATTGGACCAATTCTGTACAGGAGGATCCCTTTGTTGCACACGACGACCAATCATGTCCCAGATATGCCCCAAAGGGTTAAGATCGGGGCTAATTCAATCGTGAGATATTTCAGGGGGTGCTTAAATAAGTTCTTTGTGTATGTATAATAACATGGCTTTTCGTATCTTTTAACCCTACCATTTTTACTGGGCGATGAAGTTATACATCACAAGGTTATCATAATAGAATAAATGGATATGTTTTGAGTCATTCCGAAATTACTGAAATATCTGAGCATTGTGTAAATTGCTTTGGTGAAAAATCCAGTTACTTTACAACTTCCTGATTTTACGCGTTGACTGGTTTTACACATAAACTGCCAGATATACGACTGTAAATAATTACATCAGAGTACGCAGGATGTCAGAAGAGTTATTTGAAACCTACTGGAATAAAGCCCCATCCTCCCCGACCGGGGACTTGCAATGTTAAAATGTAGGCAGACAGACAGACGGATAGATATAGGAAGATCACATTCAGACATGCGAGGGTTCAGTGAAACGTTTTGAGTGTCATACAGAAAGACTGGCGTAACAGTGATTATTTTCTTCTGGACATTACGTGTTATCCTAGTAGTATATCCACAACCTTGAATCAGTTAAGCAAATTGACATGTGATTAAAATGGCTAAGGTCTGTGACCTTTAGTACATGGGCAAACTTGAGGGACTGAAACCCATTCAATTCCTTCAATGTTAGGCTTTGAAGTTAAAACATCCGTGCATGTTGGTTTCAACAAAGTTGTAAACATCTAAGACCAGCGTTACTTCGGGATTTCCTCCCTCGTCAAACTGACACGCAATGATATGTCTGTAATACTGCTCCAAACGGCATTAAAACCAATTCACATACTCATTCACTAGAAGCGTCAAGCATATTTGTTTAAACCAGCACATAATTCCACTTATATTGAAAAGGAATGGGTGATTCAGAATCAGAACCTGCGGGGAATCTAGATTGTTTCATTTAGAGCTTTATATAGCATTGCAGAAAGGGTTTGTAGGAAGGGGAAGTAACGTGGTTCGGGGACTGTGTGACAGACTACCATTCCTCTAACATAACTCTCCGGTACTCTTCTTTGTAACACCGCTTGTAAATAAACAGATAAACAAATGTGGAGGAGCCAGAGTAAACAAGCCCGGGAAAACATGACGGATGCCTTCATGTGGTGATGTACATCCTTGTTCTATATACAAGCATGCCCTACGGCATGTGTTCCTTTATAAAGACAGGCTAACGGAATGCGATATGTCTGTACGAGTTGATCATTTAGGTTGGATACATATTGATCAACAATATAGCCTTTCCTGCTTCAGCTGAGATAAAAATTACATTTCCATAAAAATCTGCTTTAGATACACGATACTGAATAGAAGATATCGGTGTTTGATGTCAGCTTAATATGGGCGTCAATGATAATTCAGAGGAGGAAGGAGGGAAAAAATTTTCAAAAATATATTAACCCATATCAGTCGTGACATTAAAAAACTTCAGCATAACTTTAATTAATACTATGAGGCCCCTTATCATATCCTTAAGGGTTAAAGTAATGGGCATTTCGCTGGAGTGGGTAAATGGATCAGTTTTCAGAGGTAACCACGTTTGTCGGTGAGGGTGGGTAAGTGGGGGTAATACTATCTAAGGGCACCTGCTATCTTACATATGTTGGTGGAGTTCTCCCGTGGCGCCAGGTGGATACCGGTACTGGCTATCGCCAGAGACAATAGCCAAAACACGAGCAGCCAGGCCACCCTCCCTCTGTGTAATGAACGATCCGATAACTCCTGGCCCTAGATTTTCGAAGCTCTCTTAGGGCTAAGATAGTCGTCAGTTAATGTTAATGTATGACATTTACGACTATCTTAGCGCTAAGATAGTTGTAAGTTAATGTTAATGTATGGCATTTACGACTATCTTAGCGCTAAGAGAGATTCGAAAATCTAGGCCCTGGTACCGTTATGCTGTTGTTGTATCAGTTAAAACTTTACGTTTTATGGGGAGATTACTGACTGTTGGAAAAGAAATACATACACTTACACAAACACGTTTTTTTCCCACGACTTTCGAGCTAAACTACCAATCAGAGTATCTGCCCCCCTCCCTCCCCTCCCTCCCTCACTGTCTATACTTGTCCCCTAAGACCTCGTGATGCCTGTTCCTCTACCTTACTCTCTCACTTGGTCAACCTTGGCGTCTGGGAGGTCAGTGTATCCCCACCCTGCCCCATCAGAGCGTATAACCAAACCCTGTGATGCCTATCCCTAAAACTGATGCCCTCACTCGATGTGACGCCTGTCCCCCTACCCCACCCTTTCAGATACCCAACCCTGGCGTCACTTGGTAAACCTCGTCCAGTGGGGCAAAAGTTTCCCTACCTAATCCCGGGCCCATCACCATGCTATACACCTACCCCCATGACACCTGTCTCCCAATCCTAGCTCCTCACTTGGGCCACCCTCACCCTGCCACTCTTGTCCTCCAACTGTACCTCCTTACCTAGTCTGTCCCACAGTCCCTGAATCATATTATTTTCCCTACAGCCTAGCCCTCCCTGCAATGTAGACTAACAACTAGTCTCTGAAATGAACATATTTTACTGAAAAACAAGTTCATAGTAAAAAAATATATATATAATAAAAAGGAGCCCTGATACTTCTCTGAAGCTGTGGAAATCTAGACTTGCCACATCTTCTAGACTTGCGTGGGCTTTCTTGGATATATTTGCTTCAGGGTCTGTACAAGAGACAACCTGCAATGCTAAAGCGTTAATGAAGCAAGTCTAGATCTCTGGTCTCCCCGCGGCTCCTTTTCAGTTTAAATGAGTTTATTTCTTACAATCAAAATTATATATATTCAGGGACTCAGCCTTAGTTTACTCCTTACCAGGAAGATATTAAACCCTGGGACGCACACCCATTAGCCACACGTCCCCTCCCCCTCCCCCCGGTACTATGTACATCCCAACCCTTCGTCTCTTTCATCCCTTAATGCATCGTATCATGTAATCAAGCTGCCTGTATCTGCTATCACCCCAACCATGACCGCCCGCCTCCCCGTGAGTGGTAATCGCGACCCCGTGTAGCGGGGGGTGACCAGTCACTGAGCGGGGATGTAAGCAACTGAGACGTTATCAGTCGCCTTCATCCTCTCCACAAGTCAGCATCCCTCTGCCACAGAACGCAGGGACAAGGAGCGCGTGCGCGTCTACATCCAAACGCTTCCTCACGACACAGGATTACCGTTGTGGACGTTGTAGACAACAATAATGAGGTGAGCGACGGTGCCGCCGGTGTGTACATTATCCATCCTATACACTTACACCCCTCCTAACCCTCCACCCAGCTGTGTCGCTGCCAGTTCGACCATCCCTGTCCCTGTCATCTTTCTCACACATATGCTAACCTTGAACTCTGCCAG
Organism: Haliotis rubra; assembly: GCF_003918875.1. Classification (NCBI taxonomy): domain Eukaryota; kingdom Metazoa; phylum Mollusca; class Gastropoda; order Lepetellida; family Haliotidae; genus Haliotis; species Haliotis rubra. The sequence goes on along the minus strand of NW_025766966.1, from coordinate 298,661 downwards.
GACCGAACCTTTAACATCCGTATATTCACCCAAACCTACAGTGTGTGCCATCTACCTATATTTTTTAATATATTCCAGTCATTTATAACCATTTCAGTATTTTACCAGTCAGCACATTTACTGTTATTGTAACCTTACACCGTGTCATATGTTTAAGCAATGGCATCATCACTCGGAAGTCCCATAAAGTGATGCTATTTTGGTACTTTGTGGTCGGCAACCACTTGATACATGCATTCGGTACAAATACCGTTATGGCACATACGGAGCTGATCATGTCTCAAGTCTTGACAGTAGAAATGGCAAATGTATGGATATTGACCAACGCTACAGTCAGACATATTACTAGTATACCACGAGTGCTTGTGTCAATGTGAGACTGTGTTATCATCCTTGTCATTGGTCGGTCACAGAATCATCCATGTCATGACGTCATGCACTCTGATCACCCGATCGTCTTTTTATTAGGCTCGTACGGGTGGTATGCATGATTCAGTGGGTGCTTGATTTACTAGTACATAATTCAATGTTTGATCTACAAGCACAAGATTCACTGCTATATATGCTAATGCAAGATTCAATGCTGGTACATGATTCGGTGCTTGATTTACTAGTACATAATTCAATGTTTGATCTACAAGCACAAGATTCACTGCTATATATGCTAATACAAGATTCAATGCTGGTACATGATTCTGTGTTTGATTTACTAGTACATGATTCAATGTTTCATCTGCAAGCACAAGATTCACTGCTATTATGCTAATGCAAGATTCAATGCTGGTACATGATTCGGTGCTGGATTTGCTATTACGAGTCAGCGCTAGATAGGGGCGGATACAGCTTTTTGAGATAAGGGGAGTTGCACAGTTCAGAAAGGTGTGTGTGTGGGGTGGGTGTGGGGTGTGGTGTTGCACAGTTCGATTTCACGAGAGTTTCAATGGTCTTTTAAACAACTTTCAGGACAAAAGGGGTGTGGGTGTGGTGTGCACCCCTGCACACCCTCTGCCCCCGAGCCGCCTGTGTACTTGTATAGTAGTACACAATTCAATCTTTGATATACTAGTGTAGAATTAAATGTTTGATATACGAGTACATGATTCAGCATTTGATATACGATCACATGATTCAGTGCTTGAGATACAAGTACTGTTTTCTTGCTCATTTCTGTAGATCTGTGGATTTATTTAGACATTATAGAAAGGTGTCAGATTATCGATATACCAACTGAAGTGAACTTCTTGGCCGGTTCCCTTGTTTAGATTTTGCCAAACGTAGCAGAAAATCTAAGTTCATTCGTTAACGTTTCCCATGTAGTGACTACAACGTCAAACATTAATCACGGTCTCCATGGCGATAGCGCCATTTACAACACGTCAGTTGTTACCGTCGTCGTTATGAGGATATCTATCATGCAATTTATTGATATATAGGTAAATGATATATAAAGCAACACAAACGGCATTTATAAGGTAAAACTATATTTATTACCATAGCCTAAACACTGAATACAAACTGAACAGAGACACTGTTGTAATATATGCAACACGGCGCGGCCGTTCCTGTCAAAAACAGCTCAAGGCACCGTGTTGGAACGTGAGTAAAGAGTTGAATGTCGTCATCACAATCAGCAGTCTTACAGCTGTACCAGTCTCTCCGTGTCCTCACAAAACATGAAGAATATACATTAACATCCGCAATGTCAATCTCGATTAGTTTTCAAGATTATACCACAGATAAGATAAGATGCGATATTTATTGCATTGCATTCCATAAAGAAACAGAGGCAATGTTCTATTCTAACAAATATAAACATAGTAGGTACAAAGATATAGAAAAACATATACATCATAGCTTCGTTCCGTGACAACTTACTCTCTGCTATATATAACTTGACACAAAAAGTCTCTCGCTCGTCTGAGTAATGTCATTGGACAGCTATATTTAGCGTCGTGCTATTTGAATTGGGATAAATAAGAATGGTGACGAAAGTGGTATTTATTAGTACGAAATGAATACATCCACCGAATATTTGAGGGTGTGGTACAAACTATGAGTGTTAAGACAACAACAATATTTGCTCAGCCGATATATTTGTTACTTTAACAAATTTAAATAAATGTTTTGGAAGACTGAAAAAACATTGATATATCTATTGGCAAATACTGAATCACATAAGCAGATAGAATACCATTAATTATATATTCTCAGGTTTCCTATCTATTAAGGCTTATGAGATCATCTCGGATGACCAAACGTTTTTCACCTTCCTTTGCTTAACAGTGGGGATGGCATACCTAATTATAGAAATCAAACTATAATTTTACAACCAACTTGTTTGGTTGTTTGATACACATACATTTAGCTGCACTACTCTTACGCAGGCCAGGCACACTGAGGAAGTACTATATTACATACAGTAGGTGTTATCGCTCTTTATTGTCAGTAACCTGAGAATCACTTCAACTGTTCTATTATGTAACAACTGTGTTAGAAGCGAGAAACGCCCAAACACAATGACAACTGTATGGCTATTGTATGAATATATGAATGTATACAATATATCTAGCTTAGGACTGTATATATACATATGTCCCTGCACATACAGCTAAAATACATCAGTGTTATATAGCGTTATTCATGACGATAAAAGCAGTATTTGTAGGCATTGGTGTAATTCAGTAAATATTGTAAAATATATCATTCGGCGGTGTTGCATATTTAATGCAGACCACTTTATATGCATAACATTAGTTATTAAGCATTATATATTAATATACTATTTCAGTAAGTAAAGTTCACCATAATGAAACATTTCAGTATTCCTGAAATAAAAGTGATGTCGTGATTTAATTCCAGAAAATGTTTGTCATACGTGACCAAATAAGTAATTTCCGCCATGATCACGAATTGTCTTTTTCAACGAACAATTCGAACATGTATGAAGTCACTGTCCCCTATATTCGGACCGTGGCCCTATAAAATGTGCGCTCTTCATCACGCAAACCATGAATATTTATGTAACTTTACCCTAAAGTGAAAAAATGTTCGTAAAAGAAACAAGCCGTTGGGCGTCTACTACCACTGTACCCAGCCACTAGGCCCATGAGATGGGCATTGATGAACTCGTCTCTTGGGGCCAGATCCACAAAGCATTCGTAACGATACGACCTGTCATAACTTTATAGTTTATCATAGGCTTACGAATGTCGTAGCGCTACGAAGGTTTTGTTGATCGGGACCCAGGTTAGAACAGAATTACCCCATGGTGGTTAGCTTCCATTGTGCTGCTAGACACTACTATATAACCTGATATTTCTATGTACACGTTATGTTGTTGCTTACATGTCCAATTAACCAGATAAATAAACATATATTTATGTGGTCATGGTTTGCATTTGTTTAGCAGTTACCACCAAACAAATGAACCGAATAAGTCTCATGTTGAGCCATTCAGCGTTCAACCTAAAACAGGGGCGGTGGTAGTCTGGTGGTTAAAGCGTTCGCTCGTCACCCGGAGGCCCGGGTTCGAGTTCCTACATGGGTACAATGTGTGCAGCCCATTTCTGGTGTCCCCCGCCGTGATGTTGCTAAATATTGCTAAAAGCGGCGCAAAATCATACTCACTCACTCAACTAAAACAGTAACACAGCATGACAGACGTTGACGCGCTCAGAACTTTACGTCTGGAAGTTCTACTGGTAAAAGGTGACATAGACCATAGAATTTAACCGTAGGGTCAGTAACATAGTTATATCGGTTATAAAGGTAAACCTGACACGATTCATGTTGTAGTCGTCATCGTTCAACACAAGTCAGTGTTTCAACATAGCAGAGATTGAAGCGCTCGCAACATTTTGGGGTCAAAGATTATCAGGTAAATGACTGAAGACTTTACATGTATATCTTAACTGCCAACGTGACCTCCGTATCTCTGTATTACTGCCAAGAAGTATGCAGTACTACCGCCTTTCCTCTATTAACACTAGGGGTGGGTATTGCAGATAATTTTCATATTGCGATATATTGCGATGCAAAAGCATGTATTGCGATATGTATTGCAATATATTGCGTAAAGTAAAAACTACTTATTATCGAGGTAATGCTTGATTTATAGAGCAAATACACAGCAAAATCACTATGCTTGATTAAGCTTTAATAACAACTTTTATTCATGATTAAAAATAAAAATGTGAATAATATTTGGCACAAATGAAAAAAGGAAATATCCGAAGATTTCCGAGTGTTAAAAACGAAGTTTTCCGAATGCAAGTCAAAATACCGGTTTTCGATCAGCGTATCGCAATACGTATCGCTTTCATGTCTGAACAGGTAAATACCGGTAAACCGGTTATATTGTGCAGCCCTAATTAACACTCCAGACTATTATTAACTTGAGTTTACATTTAGATTCAGCATTTACAAGAAAACTATTTGTTAAAGGTCTGTCGCATAGACAACGTTTTTAGGTTCTCATATAGTAACCTTCCTATATACACAGTCCTCAGTTACGACCGGTTCTGTATAGAGATCACACGCAAACGTTAATTAAGGCAAGAAGAAACCGTGGAATTGGGTTATTTTAGACCAAGCAAGACCTTGAATATACATATTCAAGAGCACATGAATCCCTCGTAAGAAAGATACATATCTGTAACAGTAAACACCTCTATAACTATACAGACACACAGGTACCGACATATCATTCTATAACTATTATTACATGTATTATATGTACAAATCACTGATTATGTGTCATTAAAATCTGACTACTATATGTCACCAGCCACCTACTGATGAATGCTGCTGTCGTGTTGAATCACAACCCTCACGCTCATTACACTTGACGTATTAATTCCAGAGACTGTATGTGATATAACCATAGAGCACTCGACGTATTAATTCCAGAAACCCCCGTGATATAACCATAGAGCACTCGGTGTATTAATTCCAGAAACCCCCGTGATATAACCATAGAGCACTCGGCGTATTAATTCCAGAGACTCTATGTGATATAACCATAGTGTACTCGGCGTATTAATTCCAGAAACCCCCGTGATATAACCATAGTGTACTCGACGTATTATTCCATACCCCCGTGATATAACCATAGTGTACTCGACGTCTTATTCCATAGACCCCGTGATATAACCATAGTGTACTCGACGTCTTATTCCATAGACCCCGTGATATAACCATAGTGTACTCGACGTATTATTCTATAGACCCCGTGATATAACCATAGAGAACTCGACGTCTTGTTCCATAGACCCCGTGATATAACCATAGTGTACTCGACGCATTAATCCCATAGACCCCGTGATATAACCATAGTTTACTCGATGTCTTGTTCCATAGACCCCGTGATATAACCATAGTGTACTCGACGCATTAATCCCATAGACCCCGTGATATAACCATAGTGTACTCGACGTCTTATTCCAAAGACCCCGTGATATAACCATAGTGTACTCGACGTCTTATTCCATAGACCCCGTGATATAACCATAGAGTACTCGACGCATTAATCCCATAGACCCCGTGATATAACCATAGAGTACTCGACGCATTAATCCCATAGACCCCGTGATATAACCATAGTGTACTCGACGTATTAATTCCATAGACCCCGTGATATAACCATAGTGTACTCGACGTCTTGTTCCATAGACCCCGTGATATAACCATAGTGTACTCGACGTATTAATTCCAAAAAAACTCTGATATAACCATAGTGTACTCGACGTCTTGTTCCATAGACCCCGGGATATAACCATAGTGTACTCGACGTATTATTCTATAGACCCCGTTATATAACCATAGTGTACTCGACGTCTTGTTCCATAGACCCCGTGATATAACCATACAGTACTCGACGTATTATTCCATAGACCCCGTGATTTAACCATAGTGTACTCGACGTCTTGTTCCATAGACCCCGTGATATAACCATAGTGTACTCGACGTCTTATTCCATAGACCCCGTGATATAACCATAGTGTACTCGACGTCTTGTTCCATAGACCCCGTGATATAACCATAGTGTATTCGACGTCTTATTCCATAGACCCCGTGATATAACCATAGTGTACTCGAGGTCTTAATTCCATAGACCCCGTGATATAACCATAGAGTACTCGACGTATTATTCCATAGACCCCGTGATATAACCATAGAGTACTCGACGTTTTATTCCATAGACCCCGTGATATAACCATAGTGTACTCGACGTTTTATTCCATAGACCCCGTGATATAACCATAGTGTACTCGACGTATTAATTCCAGAGACCCCGTGATATAACCATAGTGTACTCGACGTCTTATTCCATAGACCCCGTGATATAACCATAGTGTACTCGACGTATTATTCCAGAGACCCCGTGATAATACCATAGTGTACTCGACGTATTAATTCCATAGACCCCGTGATATAACCATAGTGTACTACTCCGACGTCTTAGTGTCCATAGACCCCGTGATTCCATAACCGTGATATAACCATAGTGTACTCGACGTATTAATTCCAGGACCCCGTGATATAATACCATAGTGTACTCGACGTATTAATTCCAGAGACCCTATGATAATATCATAGTGTACTCGACGTATTATTCCAGAGACCCGATGATAATACCATAGTGTACTCGACGTCTTATTCCATAGACCCCGTGATATAACCATAGTGTACTCGACGTATTAATTCCAGAGACCCTATGATAATATCATAGTGTACTCGACGTATTAATTCCAGAGACCCTATGATAATATCATAGTGTACTCGACGTCTTATTCCATAGACCCCGTGATATAACCCACGTTATTCCATAGACCCCGTGATATAACCATAGTGTACTTGACGTCTTATTGCATAGACCCCGTGATATAACCATAAAGCACACGACGTATTGATTTATGTTTTAGGGTGCATCTGTAATTTAATGAGGTCATACAGTTAAAAATATGTAATTGGTTCACCTGAGTAATAACGTCGGCCGGATTTAGAAGTGTAATTTGAATGCCAATTATCGCCTTACACAATCTCGAGCTACTTCGCGCATATCGTGAGCGGGGATAACTATAGATACAATACATGAATTTGATAGCGGATTCAGAGTAACAAGCCCAGTCAAGCTTAACGACAAGTGAAATGAGCCGAGGAGAGAGTAATCAACTAAGTTAGACTCCCAGAGTTAATAAAAAAATCTGAACATAAATGAAGTTAGGTAGAAGCTCTAACATAAATTATCAAAGCACTGAGAGTAATCATAATAATCACAACCACCAACGGTAGACAACAAAGCGTGGGCCGAATGTTAGGTCGTGGATCTCTGCAGGGACCTAACCATTGAATGCAATGCCACATGTTCCTGCAAATGGCGACAGACCATTGTATCAGAATATGTTATGCAAGGACATGGATCCCTATAGAGACAGAAGGTTTAACACTGGCTCACTGGGTCTGAGATCGGCAGTGTCATCTGTACAGAAGACCCCACTTAGGGTACCGAACCTCTGCCCCGCGGGTGGGGTCTGTGAACGAAAATGTATTCTGTGTTGACTGAATATATCGTAGCCCCAATAACCAAATGCTACATCATGTGTCCGTGTAGAGAAACATGTCAACGTGACTTCCTATATATATCTACATAAATGTTAACAACACAGTTTCCGGTAACAACCCTGAGCAAATACAAATGTACACCGGCAGACATAATGTATCGTATCCCTACAGAGACCCGTAGACCAAACGGAATTTTACATCTCCCACCAGAGACCAACAAACCAAACGGAATATCAGATCCTCTTGCAAAGGACCAACTGATGCTAATCATTTTATCTGATGCTCACAAAGCCAACCTGGTTCCCAAACGGGAATCTGTCTCTCTGGAAAGAAAAGAACCTGTCCGGGTCGCAGGCTGTGCAGGTGGCGCGGCTCGTGTCGATGTTGTTTGGTTTGATCCCCATTCTTTCCAGAAGGAGTGTGTTGGTCGTCACGAGGCCTGCGTGTACCCGCGTACCTTCACCATTAACCCTGAAATCCACAGTGGTTTGGTCAATTGCCAGGAACTCTTCAACTGCAGGATCTGTTCTGTCAAAAGAGAAGCAGTTCGAACACAGCGTCGGTCCCATGGTAACCAAAATATCCTTGACATTACTCCCGAACTCCTCTACAAGAGCGTTCACGGTCTCAACGACCACCCGTTTCAGTGTACCCAAATACCCAGCATGTGCTGCACCGCATACCCGTTTGACTGGATCCACAAACAGGAGAGGAGTGCAGTCCGCTCCCGCGGCGGCGACCGTGACACCAGGCTTGTCGGTGACGATTGCGTCGTACTTCTCTGACTGTTCCTTCCCAACGACCCAGACCTTGTTTGCGTGGTTGGTCCGTGTGACGTGGAACTGATCCGGATCAAACCGGGCTGTTCTGGCCAAGCGTCGTAGATTCTCCGCCACGGTCAAACGGGAGTCACGTTTGCGAGGTGTGTACAGCAAGTTCAAGGACGCCAGGCTCGGAATGCTTGTGATCCCCCCACAGCGTGTGGAATACCCGTGGTTGAAAGTGTCACTTGGTATGAGTGTGGTTTTCAATACATTTACGTCTCCTATTGACGGCAGTGTCTCAAGCATCTTCCTGAGGTCAGGCAAGGCCGACTTTGCGTCAACAAGGACCGTGACGTCACACGTGGTTGTTTCAATCCTCCATGTGTGAACTGGCGTGAAGATGGCTCCGCACACAGATTTCCAGTACTCCTCACAGGGTTCGCAACACAATACGCACACGTTAACTACTTCAACATTATCCAGCTTTCTCTTGGCGTCGTAGAAGCAGTCAACGCGTCCTTCACCTACAACCATGGACGTTGTCATGCTCGCACCAGTGAGGCCGTTTATTGGGACATCCAGCGTCTCCGTCGACGTAAGGAAGTACACGTATAAGGGACTACTCACATTCTCCATTACGAGCAGGTGGTTGACCGTTTGTTTGAGGACGTCAACGTTGTCCTCAACGCCATGGATGTCGACTATGACAGCTGAAGGCGCTGCGACCTCCATGTCGGTGACTGGGTCCTGTCTGAAAGGAGAAACGAAATATACTGAACATACGAGCACATTTGATATTGTTTATTTGTTGTTTAACGCCGCACACTGCAATATCCCTGCAATATGGAGTCGGTCTGTCTCGACCAGACAATTCAGTGACCAACAGCGTGAGCATCGATCGACAAGCATTGTTGAAGACCAATTCTCACCCGTATCTTCGCGGGTATCATTGATGATTATTGAATAGATATCATTTTCACATTCACTTGCAGTATCACACTTCGAGACAAGCGAAGCTCAAACATGAAGGAATTATACATTACGTGACAGTTGAGAGCTCTTATTCACTTTACAAAACACGGTTCTAAGCGATATGGAAGAGTCATTAGGAGCGATGCAGTTTAGTTTACAGACTAACGCTTAGTCTCTGAATATATATGATTTCGATAGCAAAAAATTAACCCGTTTAAATTGAAAAGGAGCCCCAGTGCAATGGGAGATTCACTTGAGGAAATCTAGACTTGCTTCATTTAGGGTTATAGCATTGAAGGGAAGGCAAGGCAGTAGGGAAAATAAGGTATGTCGGGAACTGTGAGACAGATTATTTAGTTTAGTGCACTGATACTACGATAGAACCGAATCGCTGTGACATGGGGATGTTACGTTCAATCGACTTGCGATATAGTTGGGGCAGCCGGCTTACTTCAAGATGAACAGTAGCTCTACCATGTGTCTGATGCTACTTGAAGGATGCTACTCAACCTTCAAGATGACGTCACAGATACTCACTCACTCCATGGTTTTACGGCACTACAACAGTAAAGTGCGTCCCTCACTCATACACTCTCGTAACAGTTTAAAAAATACACGAGGTAGTTTTACAAACTCTAGATATTTGATTTGTTCAAAAAAGAATTTATAGTCATGCTTGGCGTGAAATTGACATATTTGTTACTGTCTAATTAAGATAGTATTACATTGATATGTTAGTCCAGATCCTTATCTTATGTATGGCCAGATAGGTAACTTAAGGCATTGTTTGGGAGACCTAATTCAAACTTGCATGGGTTGCCCACTGACCAGTGATTGGCGTCTCCCCCTTTAAAAATCAGGCAAAACAGGGAAACCATGAGGTGAATGATCGTTTATTCAAGTGAATGATGATGATGATGATAATGATGAGGATGATGAGGATGATGTTTGCTGTTGTTGCGTCTGATTCGGAAGTTGGAAATATTTATACACCTCCACATACACATAAAATATTTCTGAAACGTCTGAATCCGGGTACACACGTACATATATGTTCCGTGTTTCTACCGATCGACCCTTGTCCCTCTGATCAGAATATACTCGCTCGAAGTGCAATGGGTACAAATACAACATTAACGGAATGTCATGTCCGCGTTTCAGGGTGACTGCTTAGTACACCGGAACTGTTGAACGTTTTACAATACTTCAAACTCAAAAGCAATGATTTTCACAGAATATGGAGACTGCGTATAGGGTTTATTTTGTTAAAAGATCCGGATGCTCCTGTGAATAGCAAACTTAGCGCTTACACTGTCGTAAGTCCATTTTCATGTACGGGAGTTACAATCAACTTATTATTAAGATGTTTCCCATTATTTTTATAATTGTAAAAATGTTGCTTCAATGATTAATGATTATATAAAGTTTCTTTCTAAGTATTCACAGCAACTATTTTCTGTGGAAACACTTTTGTTCGGTTCAACAGATCACTTTAACCAATATTTGATTTTTTAAATATGCATTCAAAATACTTTACATATAAGTCTCACTATACCGACGTAAAAGTTTCTATGAAGCATTTCCTTATAGATTTGAAATATGATTTGGAAATATATAAATATTCAAAGGAAAAGTCTAAGTATTTAGAAAATTATGAATTGTATTTATTAAGTCTATGAACCAGTACTCCCTGGCCACGTGGACTTGTATGGTTTATTTGTAAAACCGCGGTTACCAATGCTGAATAAATAATTATAAAACCCAAAAAAACAAACAAAACAAACAAACAAAAAACCTTAGTATCAAGTTCCATTTGTCCTACTGCACCCTAGACTCCGTTCAAGAAAGATCGTTAACTCCCATACTTCGACGTAGGGATAAGATCCCTTTGTGGAAAGGGGACCTATTTGCGCCATTGAAAAGACTCGCGTATTATATTTTCACCTGTAAAAATGTACTTGTGATTGAGTTTAGTTTTACGCCTCTGTTAGCAATATTCCAGCAATATCACATCGGGGGACACCAGAAATGTGCCTCACACATTGTACCCATGTGGTGAATCGAACCCGGGTCTTCGGTGTGACGAGCGAACGCTTTAACCACTGGGCTACCCCACCGCCCTTAAACTGTACGAGATGAACTCAATCATGCTGACAGTTACATGGCAAGTAAAATATCAGGGCTATTACTTTGAATTATGAATATGGAAATTACATAATCTACCTATTTATGATTTATATAATATATATCTTAAAGGGGGCCCCAAATACGTTCAGCAGTCCGGACCTCGTTAATAAAAAATGCAATTTTCAAGATATTTATCTTTGGGAGGGTCTTTATACAGCTTAAGGGAGATAGTTCAATTTGCCTATGGGTCATTAATGCGAAAATTTTGTTTGGTCCACACTGACAGGGTTTCGTTGTTCAAGATAACAGAGCAGTTTACATTGTCTGTCACACAGTACCTGAACCATAGTATTTTCCTTACAGCATAGCCCTCATTGCAATATTAAAACCCTAAATGAAGCAAGTCTAGATTCCCCTAGGTTCAGGTGAATCTCTGGGGCTCCTTTTCAGTTTAAATGGGTTATTTGTTACAATCAAACTTATACACATGTATATTCAGAGACTAAGCGTTATTCTACAGTTTGCATGGTCACGGTTGTAAGCGTGACACAGAGTGGGAGATGAAATACTGTTTGTGTAAATACCACTGGATGAGTAACACACATAACGAGCAGCCATCGAGCAGGGTTCGTCATCGTGAAGCTATCCAACCTACAAAGCACGTTGGTTGTCATTCTTGACGTCAGAACAGGAAGAAATGAAAATAAGGATAATAAAACACCGATATTCGTGGAATGCGACGACATATAGGTCGGTAATGTGTGGAAACGTTTGGTGGGTGGAGGCGAAAGAGCCAAGTATTGCTGACAGAAAGAGCATATGGAAGTCTCGTGATCTTACGAGGACTGACTGGTGATTGATTGATTGACGTATCAGAAATTGAACTTTTGTATTAAACACACCAACTTTGTTGGGTAGAGTGTTCATACGATACTTCCCTCAATTACTGAAGTCAGTGTTTCACATTGGGTTTGTTATGTAAAAAATAATATTATTTATGTATGGGTAGTGCGGACTGGTCCGAACAGAGCCAACGCAAAAAGTACTCTTTGGGTCCGTTAGGGGCTATGTTTGGTTGTTGTTTAACGCCACACTCAGCAATATTATAGCTGTCTGTAAATAATCGAGTCTGGACCCGACAATCATGTGATTAACAGCATGAGCATTGGCATACGCAATGGGGATACGATGACTTGTGTCAACCAAGCCAGCGAGCCTGTCTGATCACCTATCCAGTAAGTCGCCTCTTATGACAAGTTTCTGAAGGCCATTCCTGGGTTGATGTAGAATATCAACCCTACCTCGGATCTTCACGGGACCCGTAGTGAGAAAGCCGGCACAATACGCAGCATGAAAGCATAGGCGGATCCACAGGGGGTGGGGGCGGGGCTGCAGGGTGCTCAGGTTTTCGAGGATATGCCCCTGTAGCACTCATGTACCCGTTTGTGCTGGTAACATTATGAGTTTTCAGATGCTCCTTGAGATGGATTGCGGGATACAGCTAGTCTATTCTGTTAGAGCGCTCTTTTAACTTCATAAGTCACCACTTACTCACTCAACCGGAGCATGTCAATACGTCTACATACTGTTATATATACAGTCAATGTATCAGAGATTGGCAGTCTGTCCATTCTCATCTCTATTGTATGTATTATCCTGTCAATAGGGGCGTCACCAGCTACAGGCAAGGAGACACGCCTCGCCCAAACATCATCAGCTTAATGTTGGTTCGCTTGTTGTGCGACTCAAACGTTCATATTCATACTATGAACACACATGAACACACGCACGCCGGTAGGTTCACGTTATCTTTTATATCCGAGAGTTTTATCACAGTTTCCAATCACTTTAGTCATTATCAAACACATTTGTTACAAACCCTTTTCCTCGACAAGAGACACCAGATAAAACCGAAACATTCGATTCCCCCAGTCAGCACATTTTCCGCCCCTGATAAAATAGAGGGAAACGTTATGAAGATAGTAGAAGGTTGCAGCAGGTCTCGTATCTTGGTATCACTGAGCGTGTTAGCCATTCTGAAACTAAGCTCAGGGGTACCATACCAGCTAGACTAACGCTTAGTCTCTGAATAGATACATAGACTAAAAGACTGGTGCTCCTTTTCAATTTAAATGGAACTTATATATTTGATAGAAACAAAAAGTTACATTTAAATTTGAAAGGAGCACCAGTGAGATGGGAGATGAAACTGGGGAAATCTAGACTTGCTTCATTTGGTACTTTAGCATTGCAGGGAGTGCTAGGCAGTATGGGACCTAACCATACTTTAGCATTGCAGGGAGTGCTAGGCAGTATGGGACCTAACCGTACTTTAGCATTGCAGGGAGTGCTAGGCAGTATGGGACCTAACCGTACTTTAGCATTGCAGGGAGTGCTAGGCAGTATGGGACCTAACCATACTTTAGCATTGCAGGGAGTGCTAGGCAGTATGGGACCTAACCGTACTTTAGCATTGCAGGGAGTGCTAGGCAGTATGGGACCTAACCGTACTTTAGCATTGCAGGGGAGTCCTAGGCAGTATGGGACCTAAACCATACTTTAGCATTGCAGGGAGTGCTAGGCAGTATGGGACCTAACCATACTTTAGCATTGCAGGGAGTGCTAGGCAGTATGGGACCTAACCATACTTTAGCATTGCAGGGAGTGCTAGGCAGTATGGGACCTAACCATACTTTAGCATTGCAGGGAGTGCTAGGCAGTATGGGACCTAACCGTACTTTAGCATTGCAGGGAGTCCTAGGCAGTATGGGACCTAACCGTACTTTAGCATTGCAGGGAGTCCTAGGCAGTATGGGACCTAACCGTACTTTAGCATTGCAGGGAGTCCTAGGCAGTATGGGACCTAACCGTACTTAACCATTGCAGGGAGTGCTAGGCAGTTTAGGAAATAATGCGGCCAGGGGCTGTGGGACAGGCGATAAGGCAACACTGTGGGGACACGATGATTTAGTTTGACAATGTTCGAGCTAGTTACGCATGTATTTTTCTAAAAATGTTATCGGCTGACATGAGTTATATTGCAGGTCTCGCGGTTACTATATATATGTGTTCACAGCCTGCATTGTTGAAATATTCTCTACCTTTGTGATAAAGATTATTATCTAATTTGTTACACGGAGTGCTATTCAGTTGTTAATGTAATATTTTAACAAAGGGTCAGATGAAGCGGACTGGATACTAGTGTGGATATGGCTTAGGAAAAAATGGTAATATTGCTTTTAAAAAAATTGAACAACAGTTTTGTAATTTGTCACGAACTCTTCAAACTCGAAATATCTATATAATTGTCTAGTCCAGATACAGTTCCTATAGGACGTATTTTCAAGCAGTAATGTTTTAGACTATTACTGTATTTTAGACCACGCTGTACCTTACATACTTAACTTCGTTCATATATGTAGCCAACTGCCTTTTTATGCATCATCTCTTCATTCAGGATGTAGCCAAAATCTCCTAATATTGACACTCCGCTTGTTGAGAAGTGTAGATATCAATGGATATAAAAATATGTGAAAAAATTATAATCAACGTACAATGTACACACTATTATGCTTACCTATCACTACTGCCAATGGCGATGTGTAGAAAGTCCTATCCTTCTGCCTGTGCTGGGCGGGTTAAACTGACGTTCTCAATTGGGGGCGTTACTCACGAGTCTTATTGTACCAGCTGATTGCGGTAACCCGGAAGTGATCCCTGGTCTTCATGTGATACAGGTCAAGGCCTAGCAGTTAACCCCGTATGATGGGTTGTTTACATCTTCGATACCTTTACCACTAAAGGTCGCAAATCCGTGTTTACAAAAGAAATACTCTTCATTACTCTTTCGGGAACACAGTATCTGAATACTAGTGCCCTATTAAAAGCACGAAGTCGTATTCCAGGTATAATCAGCAGGTCGACTGTCACTATACCATAGGTGAGGTGAGGTGAAATTGGGTTTTACGTCGTGCTTGAGAATATTTCGCTCATATGCTATACCATAGGAGTTATTGGGGCACGACATAAGACATTTGACCTTCTCTGGGGGAGGGCGGTGAAAGAGAAAGCACATATCCAGGGTCATGTTTAATCAATATTTTGTGTTTTGCATATGGAGGGTCATCCGCAAATATGACAAGCGATATGGGAGGGTGAATCATTTCAATACATCAGTACTTCACAAACCGATGGAGAACGCCCCCATCTCAACTCCACACTTGTGTAAAGCATGTTCAAAGTGTGGATCACTACTGGGTCACCCCAATGCGGTGACGTAAATATTAATTTATATCCCTGGAGTTAATATTTTATGTTTCAATAACATAGCTACAAAAACATCCTGATTTCAACATCCTTTTTTTCACGTCGTAACCCGCAGGTGTACGTGATTAATCAACGAGTAAACGCGAAGGTGAGGTGAGGTGAGGTGAAATTGGGTTTTACGTCGCACTTGAGAATAATTCGCTCATATGACGACGTGCATGCGTGTGTATGTGTATGTGCGGTTGCTTGTACTAGCCCAGACTTAAGCTGGTTTTATAGTGCTAGCCCACTGAGATACCATGCCGCAGTGAAGCATGAATACCCCACTCAGACACATTATACTGACTCCGAGCCGACAAGTCGAAACGCGAAGAACAGCGGGGAGGACTTGTTGCATCCATAAAGTAATTTCTGGTTTGGGTTGGTTGGTTGTTGTTTAACGCCGCACTCATCTACATGGCGGTGGTCTGTAAATAATCGAGTCTGCACCTAACAATAGACTGATTAACAGCTTGAGAATCGTTCTACGCAATTGGGATATGATGACATGTGTCAACCAAGCCAGTGAACCTGACCACCCGATCCAGTTAGTCGCCTTTTACTACAAGCATGGGCTACTGAAGACCAACCCAGATCAGTAACTCGACAGAGATCCTAATAGCTCACAGGACATCTACTGTCAGTCTGTTCTGTATTATCTTTTTGATGTTTATTGTTGTGAAAAGATCAAGGTGGTTTATTCAAACCCGGATGTTCACGGGTTGCTGGTTAAGGAGTGTCACCATTCGTATGAAACGTAGTAACGTCTCATTTCCCAAGGAAGACACCTCAACCTATATCTGACATATTTACCTTTCTACTTGATGATTATTGCGTAAAATGAAAATACTCAAATATGATGTAGGTAAAACCTCTGTAAACATGGCAATTCTATATAAATATATAATTGTCAATGATGCTAATACTCCTAATATACTCAGCAGCAAAGAAAAACGTCAGTACGGATTCAAAATTACATTGGCACTGTAATCAAATCATTACAGAAATGGATATAATAAGCGGATCAGAAACATTTCTTGACACATCAATGAATAACTCAACACAATTGCAAGACATTACGCGAACGTTTGCAGTCCATTCAGACTCTTGACTTCAGTATCTAGTGTGACCACCACGAGCGGCAATAACTGCAGCACAGCGTCTATGCATGGAGTGCACCAATCGATTGATGAAGGCCATTGGCACCTGGAACCACACTCTGAGAAAGGCCTGGCGCAATAAATCGGCTGTGTTCGGCCTTGGTATGACATTTATTCAGTCTCCTCTGAATTTCATCCCAAAGATGTTCAACTGGGTTTAAATCAGGACTAAGGGCTGGCCACTGCATAATGTTGACACCGTTCTGCTGTAGGAAGTCCCGTGTAGCTCTGGCAGTATGGGCCCGGGCGTTATCATGCTGAAAAATGTTGTTCCGGTGACGCGCTAAATGTGGTATGACGTGAGGTCTGAGAGCTTGGTCGATGTAGCGCACCGCTGTGATGCCGCCTCCTCTAACTGGACCAAGGTTCTGGGACACCACAGGACCCACTCTCTGGTTCAGGCATATTCCACTCCATACCATGATGCTTGCACCTCCCCATGACTCTCTTTCCATAACACATTGGTCTGAGTAACGCTGGTCACGTCGTCGCCATATTCTTGTTCTGCCATCTGCAGTTGATACGCAGTACCGACTCTCATCTGTGAACAAAACAGTTCTCCATTGCCTGTATCGCCAGTTTTGGTGTTGTAGGGCAAACTGTAGACGTTCACGCCGATGACGAGGGGTGAGGATAGGTCCACGGTAAGGTCTACGGTTCCCGCTGTTAAGACCACGGCGTACTGTATCAGTACTGATTGGTCTTCCGTGTGTTCCCACTGTCTGGCGTGCTGTTTTGGATGCCTGCATGAAGGGATTCTGTACATGCTGTCGCAAAACATGGCGGTCTTGTCGTCTTGTGGTCACCCATGGTCTGCCAGTACGGGGGCTATAATTTGTGGTGCTGTTGGCCCGGAAACGCTGCTGCAGCCTGTAGATTGTCCGAACGTTGACCCGGAAGTGCTTGGCAACGGCTTGTGCAGTGTGGCCAGATTCAAGTCTTCCTAGCGCCTGGTTCCTCTGAGCTGTCGTGAGAAGGGGCATCCTGCTGACGTTGTAATGTGAATGTTTCAACCAGGTTTGGGGGTGCATTTTATAGGGTTGGTCCTTGTGAACAGCACGTGCAGCATCAGTTGCATAAAAACATGGTGAGTGAGTGAATTTTGTTTTTACGCCGCTTTTAGCAATATTCCAGCAATATCACGGCGGGGGACACGAAAATGGGCTTCACACTTTGTACCCACGTGGGGAATCGAACCCGGGTCTTGGGCGTGACGAGCGAACGCTTTAACCACTAGGCTACCCCAACGCCCCTGATAAACATGGAGAACACCGTACCATATCCGATTTCATGTTGCGTTTTTGAGACCATTTCCAGGGTTCCATTCTGAGTTGGGGAAGGAATGTCTTTGCTCAGGTAAAGTTGGAGATATTGTCAAAAATATACAATCAAAACATTAAATGAGTTTACAGTTACCCTCTTCTGTGAAGGAAAATTCCAAACTGACGTTTCTTTTGCTGCTTAGTATATAAGGCCTTATTAAGAGTTATTGAGATTATGAAGACAAAAATTACAGCCATAAGGATACTGGTTTTGTGTGTATTCCCGTACGTACTAATAGAAGTCTTTGTGCACTTGGAGGTACGTAATCAAAGGACGCATGTATGTAACATTATACTTATTCACAATGGAATGACGCATGTGGGTGTGACTGAACCGTGACACGACTATAGACAGGGTCACGTGATCAGTTCGTGACGGTGTAAGACGAAGAATTGTAGCGTGACAAGACTGTTGACCGTCCTGACATCTCTGCAAGCAGCCCATTTAGAATAGGTCTACTGCAACATTTGTCATTTGTACAGGCACTTCATACATGACAAAGAGTTTGAAAAGTTAATCAGGTATATATTTCTGTGTGAAGCAAGCCCTTAACAAAGCAGTTTGCGGTGGGAAAGGGTGTAGTTGAAACTAAGGTAGAGTCATGGATCCGAACCCACAAGAAGCGGATCCTTGCAGTAGAGGGACATAACTCTGTACACACGATTTGTGTACTCTTTGTAAAATTGTAATACAGCTACTACTACCACCAGCGCCACAGTCTAAGTAAACTTAGGCTCAGCATTATTCGTTACACTGCTATACTGAGTATAAACAGTGTAACGAATAATACTGAGCTTGGCTTACTTGGAGTGAGTGAGTGAGTGAGTTTAGTTTTACGCCGCACTCAACAATATTCCTGCTATATGGCGGCGGATTACTTAGACTGACCAGCGCCAGTACAAATGATGATGATCATCATGACGACGACGACGACGACAACGATGATGATTATTATGATGATCACAATTGTGATGATGAAGCTAACATCCCTACATACGCCCAGACATTCGGCTGAGGTTGTATAGCACACGTCAGTCGCTGTATCAGCATAGATGACCAAGTAGCCCTTCCTGTTGGAACAGTAGCAGGGAGCACAGGCATGAGGAGACCGTACCTACCGGACTTCCTACTCGGAGTTATATCAGGGGATGCGGAACTACTGGTTCATCGTCCCGAACATAACAGTGGAAGCGTTTTAATGCCATAAACTAAAACAATTTCATCATCCACTTAGAATATACTTTCATTTACGTAGATGATACTTCCTTCTACGTAGAGGATTCGAGCATCTACTTAGATGATACTGCTTAAATGCTACGTAGATGATATCACCAGTCTAAGTAAACTTAGGATCGGTATTATTCCTTACACTGCTAACGAATAATACTGAGCCTAAGTTTACTTAGATATCACTTAACTTCTACGTAGATCATACCACTTAACTTCTACGTAGATGATACGATACGCATACGGAGATGATACTACCTAACTTCTACGTAGATGAGACTACTTAACTTCTACGTATATGATACGTTACGCATACGGAGATGATACTACCGAACTTCTACATAGATGATACTACGTAACGTCTACGTAGAGGATACTACATAACTTTTATGTAGATGATCGTTCATGGTCATCAGGTAATTTCTGTATTTACACAACTAAATGAAATAATCTCAAATTGTCGAACTGAAAACAAGCCTCAAATAAAATCCATTTAACAAAACTTCGTCATATCACAATAAAAAGGTAGTTTATGTTGAATGATAAAGCGATGGCCCGAATGAGCCATCATAGCAAAGCCAATTCCCACATTTCACATATGTGGGTAATGTGGCTAACGCTTTGGGGTATAATATTTCTTAAAACATTGCAGAAAATGAAAAATGATCTGTCATTTGGTACCTCTTGCATTGGATAATGGTATGCCCTCAGATAATATCATATAAAATACGTTCAGTATAGTATTGGATGACTTCCCGTCGTACTCAACATTCAAAGATTTGGATTGCTTGATATATATTTAGACGGGGTCTGTTTTTTAAGGGCACTCTTTTAATCTTTCAAAAACATTGTGTCCAGATATTCAACCTGGCCCTGTTCACAATATATTGAGAGCTGACGCTTGTGTGACCATTCAGTATTTAGTTTGAACCCTTGGCACCATATATGAATAAATGAAAACATTAGAGTAAGTGAGGTGAGGTGAAATTGGGTTTTACGTCGTGCTTGAGAATATTTCGCTCATATGACGACGTGCATGCGTGTGTATGTGTATGTGCGGCTGCTTGTACTAGCCCAGACTTAAGCTGGTTTTATAGTGCTAGCCCACTGAGATACCATGCCGCAGTGAAGCATGAATACATTAGAGTAAGTTATATTGTTACAAAGCTACAGATAACCTTTGGGGTGATTGAGTTATGTACTCGCTTGTGTTCATCTCAATTGGGCATCCTAATTTTCCTTTGAGTAACCTAATAAATTGTACCCACTTCACTCAAACTCAGGTGGGTATTTTGCCATTTTCCAATAATTGTAAAAATATAATAAAGTTTAAATGTTGGTTTACGTATTTGTTGTTTATATTTCATCTGTAATATGAGAAACGATAAGAAAGACTCAGAGTTGCCAAGGTCATGTGTTAAAAAAGAACCTCTCAATGTACCTCAGTTATTTTATCTATCCATCGGTAAGCAAACTAAGATTTCACATTTTTGTGTGTACTCATATAAGATCAAATTCATTGGGTATTTACAAAAATTCAAGCGTACATGTAGGCAATTGACTTAAAAGGAATTGAGTTTTCACATAAATATTTGCGTAATTTACGCAGATACGCAGCGTATTTGTACCTCTGTCTTTATGATTACGTCATCTGAATCGTGATGGGTGGGGTCTCCAAAACAAGCTCTTTCAGTATACATGAAGAGGGTGTCACTTTAACCAGCGATTGTAGTTTCATATTGCTTTTTCATTTACTTAAGTATCTAAGTTTGATTCTAGCGGACTTCTGCCTATCTCAAACGCGCAAAATGTTTATTGCATATTTTGAAACTATGTAGAAAAATAAAACATAAAAACAGGTGTATCATTTTCTAGGTGAAGCTGACTACGTTTTGAACGCCTCTCGTAAGAATAGGCCATCCTTTCCCCTATTTCCCATCCAGCGATCAATGTTTCTACTTTGGTAATAAAACAATGTTTATTGTATTTTATAGCTACACCACGGAGGCGGTCTGTCTCTTTATGTCTCGGGTAGGCTACTTAGCAGTATGTTTACATGACAAATCTAACTGATTTTCAAGTAAATCCTGACAAAAAAGGGAGGCCAGACAACATGAAGTAAAAATGAGTGGTTTATGTCAAGAATATTTTGGTATCTACGTAGGTATCTTCAAAATACCATTGTTTATTACAATTCTCAGGGCTGTACTTGAGACATGTATGACATGTAAGTTTTTTCACCGTATCATATCATGTTTTTAAGGATATAAATTTATAAAAATAAATACAAACCGAATCCTAACACACCCGTCATTTACACCCACACGACGGGGTAGCCTAGCAGTTAAAGCGTTCGCTAGCCACGCTGAAGAACCGGGGCCGATTGTCCACACGGATACAATGTGTGAAGCCACTATTTTGTGACCCTCGCCGCGATAATGCTGGAATATTTCTAAAAGCGGCGTAAAACCTTAATCAATCACTTACTCACGTTAAAAGTATTTGAACCAAGGCCCTTCCTGATACAGTCGCATTTAAAGCGTAGGTGAAGGCTTGAAACCTTTGTACAGACTGTACATAGTTTGTCATGCGCTGGACAATTCGTGTCACGTGATGCACTTAGGGGATTCCCCTTTATTCATTTGTCGCCATCTTCGAAGCGTTCCACCCTTGTTGATCAGTATGTCTGATGAAGAAAAAGAAGATTACGAAAGCGAGCTGGCTAGGTAAATATATACTTACTCGGCAACCATGAGTCTTGTGTATGCTGCACGTTTGCTTTAGAAACTGTCTCTGTGTTGACAGCGATCGAACTGACAACTTCCGGGTTCTCGTCGCTTGGGAACGAAATGAGAAACTGTGTGTTGAAACAGCCGACAAGCAAATATGTTGGCATTGATAACCGGAGTTCTCCTCTTATCATGTCCACTGTGTCAGCCGCTATCCACCCCACCTGGTCCCATGGGCCCACACACGAATGACTGCCCACATAGACGTGACGCATTTCCTCGAGGCTGCCGATTAGGTCAGTGAACAGCCCAGGACAGACACCACACAAGTGAATATGAAAAGCTTCTCATTGCGTAGCCAGCTGACTACGTCGCTAGTACTTCCCTCCACGGGGTGTCAGCTGACGAGCACGTTACTCACCTTTAAGCATCCACTGAATATGTAGGACACCATTGACATTTACAATAGGATCTGAATTACTTATGTGACATGTTTCCATTAAAATAGTCAACTTAAAACAGGTTAGGAATCTCCCACCTGATCTTTCATATAACAATAGTTAATTCTAGCATGGTAGAGTAGTATGAAAGTACTGTATTAGTGGAGTTAGAATGTACATCGAGTTATCCGTTGTTCGAGAAAGACTGTGTGCCAATGTTGAATTACAGTGCCTCTATACGGTAGGGCTGGGACGGGTAACACGGATACCTGGGACGAGTGGGTAATGAGTTGGACCCGGGTACCCGTCTCGATACCCGGACCTGTTATGACCATGTGACTAATAGATTAAATAATGTAATATGTTATTCCTTTATGATTAAAATGTTGTATTGTCTTTGAATATTTGGACATAATTAGTCACTTTTTTTAATATAATATACTCATGCCAATAATGGTTGTCACCCCCCTCCCCAACCCCAATCCCCACATACCTCCACCCCAAACCCCCTCTCCAATTAAAAAATTGGCATGAGTATACATGGTTAAAATATTGAAAAACTCGTAATTTTAGCATCCGAGCTGAAGAATATATTGCCATTTCTTACAAATTTGATGTTAGAATTAACATAACGGGTATCCGGGTAGGATAATAGGGGGTGGGGTATCCGGGTAGAAAAGTTTGACCCGTCCCAGCCCTACTATACGGGTTCCGCCTGGACATACGATTTACTGATATCGGGTTAAATAAATTTGAGTTAAAGAAGTCTTTTATTATATATGTAATCATTCTCTTCCCACAGAGGTTACTCCTGTCATATCTTCCTACGTAACGTAGGAAGATATGACAGGAGTAAGCTCTGTGGGAAGAGAATGATATGTAATGTGTAATGACACTTTGTTTGTACCATGTTTGTTTTATCAGCTGATTTTATCAAGTCCGGTAATTAATTTCCTTTTGTGGTATAACCAGGGATACTCTACAACTTATAGAGTCTCCCTGGTATAACCAAGGGCAACTGAATGCTCTACTCGCTGACTCAGCACTTTCTATGCTACTGTTATGAGTAAGACGGTACTGAGTGTGGAGAGCCATGACAGTTATTTTTGATGATGTTTCGGGTGTGTTTATACACCGTGTTTGAGTAAAGTAGGTTCCATTCATAGTGCAAGGTCGGAGACGTACAAAACGTCAAGTATTTAATAAATATATTTTTAGGACATAATTCCACGCAGCTTGTTGATGTTTATGTTTAAATAACTCAATACTTCGTATCAGACCCGTGAAGATTCGGGTTAGAATTGATCTCCAGCAACCCATCCTTGTCGTAAGATGCGACTAACGAGATCGGGTGGTCAGGCTCGCTGACTTAGTTGACACATGTCATCGTATCCCTAATGCGTAGATCGATGCTCATGATGTTGATCACTGGGTTTTCTCGTCCCGACTCGAACATTTACTGACCTCCGCCATATAGCTGGAATATTGCTGAGTGCGGCATTACACATCAACAAACATCAAGTTTGTCAAGAAAAACCACATAGGCGTGTGATATCAGGAGAAATGACCACCGGAAACAGACCCCGAAACCTACGATATCCACTGGACGTGCGCAGTTACAAGTATCCTTGTCTCAAAACTCTGGTAGCAGGAATATATTCGTATTTATTGCCGCAAACATGTCGATCCAAGTAATGCTTCTTCCCCATACAGCACTCAAAGACCCGATCTCAATTCTCGAGGAAGTTTGAATAAAGTAAATGATTCGGTATCAAGAACAAAATGTTATCCTAAAGATATATAGAACCGCCCATATTATTATGTTTATATACTACCCTTCAAAAGTTCAGACTCAATTAAAGCACTCACTATATGCTATGTATGTATATGGTTACATCGAAGATGAATTTCTCCACTAACTTGGGGGAACCAACTGCAAACCTTATGCAGATGAATTGCACGAAGATTATGCATCAAATTGCTGAAAAGCATGTGCAAATATCCTGTATGTGAATCAGATGCGTTTTTATTTAAAGTTTTCTTAAGAATTCGCCAATGTTCACCGAGTTTCATCATTTATTGAACTCATGACAATAATATTTTTCAAAGTTACGAATTTGTTTTACAATACATCAGTTGATGTGTAAACAGTATCTTTAAACAGAATTGAATATTTTGCGAAGTCTAGTTTAGAACAGGTGACTGAAGTAAGTGGCTACATTTACACCAGTGAGTCTAAACTTTTGATGGGTAGTATATGTACATAATCTTTAAGAGCAAATACAAACCTAATACAAACACACCCTACCTTTACGGCTACATACCTGCGATGGGGTGCGTAGTTGTTAAAACGATAACGCGTAAACGTTAATCCGAAAGATGAGAATTTCGCACATTAATCATTCAGGCTAGCCAGTGGCTAGTAAAAGTCCACAGTCACTTGCCCGGCTGGTCAGGGAATTTTCATGGGGTCATTGTGTAAATATATCACTCTCTCCGACTTGTTAAGTTATAATACACTTTTAAATCATGCAAGATTACGGCCTGATAACAATATTCATCATATTAGCAGCTTAATGTTGGAACCCGTGTCTTCATTCAAATTTCGGGCAAGTGAATCATTTTGTGGGCAAGTAACTTTCAGGCTTAGCTAGCCTGACTGGCTAGCAAAATTTGGGAACTGTTTCGCACACTGCACTCAGGGCTAGCCTGATACGTTTGAACGAGGAATATCCAAATTTTACCGGGAAAGGCCATAAGGATATGGAAAATGGAAATATTGCTTGAAAATAACGTGGGCGCGTGAGTAATAAATATGACTACAGTGTTATATTTTTAATCACGTAAAATAATTTAAGCATTTCATTGACAGGGATCGTTATCGTTATATTTAGAAACCGATAACTTAAATATACACCCGAAAAATAAGTAAATGACTCTTTCGAGGTGTTTGTTTTAAGAAATCGAATCCTGTATAAATGTTTATCGAAACACACTTGGTTTTTCTTCATAAAATGACGTTTTCATATTGAAATACTGAGACTGAAAACTGCGTATTTTGTAACTCACTTAGTTTGACCCATGACAAGCCGTTATGTTGACCAGTCGGAAGGCCGTATTGTGTAGGTACTATATATAACAGGATTTCATATCTCCCTCTCAAGGTGGGATCAACCACAGGGGTTCGAATCACTGTTTGGACAATAATTTTTAAAAATAAACATCTAGACTTTTGAAATCGTATATCGTTTTCATATGTTATCATGAACCTATATTTCAAATTTGGACGAGATCGGTGAAGAAATAAATTTGTAAGAAAAGTATATGAGTGTAGCGGTAGCCAGACCATGTACGTTTTGAAAATAAGTCAAATACGCTGAAGGCTTCGGAAAGAAATGGTAATGACTAAGTACAATGACAACCATCAACCATGGCATTTTAGGCTGGGAAACACGCTAGGTTATCTGCTGTGTCACTCATATTGACCTTCCGTCATCGAGAACAATCGTTGTATGTAATGTCAGATACCAGTGTTTC
Source organism: Haliotis rubra (assembly GCF_003918875.1). Lineage (NCBI taxonomy): Eukaryota > Metazoa > Mollusca > Gastropoda > Lepetellida > Haliotidae > Haliotis > Haliotis rubra. The sequence continues at coordinate 272,514 of NW_025766966.1, read as the reverse complement.
CTTGTTCCTTCGTAACAGTGTCGGTTTACTACTTTAACAGAAGGGGTGGGGTGGGTAGGGGGTGATGATGACTTTTATGGAGAAGCATGTACAATGTGAATGCCACCCCCTCCCTAAAATGGATGTACAAATTAAGAAAGTAAGTGCCCTCCCCGCATGTCATGTACAAACTCAATGGGCCCCCGACCCCCCTCCCATAATTTTTAGGCATAATACTTTAATGTACAAAGTTGCTGACACCTCCCCCAGTGCATGTGTACAAAATTTATGACCCCCCATCTCCCCAGAACAAAATGGGTGACACCCCCTTAAAATCAACCAACCAAAATAGAATGAATGATAATAGAAAACATGTTTTTCCTTTTACTAATCGTGTAACTTATTTTCTGAAATAGTATAGTTTAGATCACTTAGCATTAGTAATTGAAGTAATTTAGATCTCTGTAGATCGTGTTGTTTGATTTTGGAAACAAGTTTTATTAATTTAGTTTCTTTTGTCAATGTTCGATGTCGGGAGAAATATTATATTAGAGAACTCAAGCCACTCAGTTCAAACAGAAGCTGTGGCATTCGTCATCATTCGCAGCTTTCCGTAACTTGCTATTTGATCATTCGTCATCATTCGCAGCTTTTCGTAACCTGCTATTTGACCATTCGTCATCATTCGCCCCTTTCCGTAACCTGCGTTTTGACTTGTCCCGGAATTCACCAGGAAAGACGGTTGCCGACTATCGGAGTTAAAAATTAGTTGTTTCCGAGTCACCTCCCTTTCCCGAGTCTGCTCAACTACATTTCGAAATATGTGTGGATTTTACAACGCTTTTAGAAATTAGATAACACAGGTCATATTGGTTTGAGTCTTTGTATGATGTTGGTCATCTTGGGGTTGTCGTCTAGGTAGACCCAAGGGATCTTCACGGTTTGGTCATCTTAGTAGATCCAAGGGATCTTCATAGGATGGTCATCTTAGTAGACCCAAGGGATCTTCACGGGATGGTCATCTTAGTAGACCCAAGGGATCTTCACGGTTTAGTCATCTTAGTAGACCCAAGGGATCTTCATGGGATGGTCATCTTAGTAGACCCAAGGGATCTTCACGGGATGGTCACCTTCTTACACCCAAGGGAAGAGCTTCAGGTTAACTACACTTCGAGTGTGGAGTGACATTTGTCTTAAGAGAAATTTTACGTGTCTTGCACCCGAATCCTCTACAATGGTAGCGGAGTTTTTTTGTGAGGAAGAGGGGTTAACCCCCATACTTCCATTTGAGTAAAGGGTACCACTGTTTAAGTAAGGACTTAACTAAATCATTTTGATTCAATGGATTGTTGTTTACTTCAAGTCTAAGTAAACTTAGGAACAGTATTATTCGTTACACTGCTATACTGAGTCTAACAAAACCTTGTGAAAGGTCGCGTCAGGTAACCTTTGAGCGACCTATGAGGCTATGACCGTCCAATCAAACACGAGAAGACAGAACGGATTTAACCACGGCTACTATTTAGGGTTCGGCGGGACTTACAAAATGGATTTACTCTTCCCCGGTTGCCAACACTAATCTCACAACAAATGAAAACCCGCATAAAACACAGATATATGACCTGCAGAATATACGCTTTTGGGTTTCTGTTGACATGGTTATCATTAGCTAATATTTCTGCAAGCTGACATCCTTGAATACTGACAAAACGCTATTTTCAGCGACTGTTTACTCACAGTTGTGGCGTGCTCCATGTGCATCATTCGGAAGCGATTGCACGGAAAATAGCATTCGGAATAGTTTGGGTACAAAACTTTTTCGAGATAAAGTTCAAAAGGTATGTGCGAATGTCAACTTTCGCGATTTGGTCAGCTGTGTTCGGATTGGTCAATTGAAAAGGTTACCTGACGCGACCTCCCACAAGGTTTTGTTAGACTCAGTATAGCAGTGTAACGAATAATACTGAGCCTAAGTTTACTTAGACTGGTTTACTTCCGCACTCAGAAATATTCCAGATATATGGCTGCGGCCTGTAAATAACAGGACCAGACAATCCAGTGACTGATCGTGTGAGCCTCGCGTGTGCCTGGCCCGCCATCAGTCTGGTCATTCTGGCTGCACAACTCATGAATACATCAACTTAGCAGGTCACTCGATGCGATGAACATGTAAGGCGAGACAAACATCTGCTTGTGTAGGATGCTTCTTGTACTTCCAGACCACCAACTGGCGTTGCATTTTATATAAGTGTCTGCTTTGTAGGTTTTTAAAAAAATTTCACCCTGTGAAATTTTATGAAACGGTTTGTAGTGTTCATAGATATGTGAGTTATAGGTGATCATGGAGCGTTCATACAAGGCATTGATTAACCCCAAATCAAGGCCTTCATAACTGTAACTTTGGCGTCACTAGGTTGTTTTAAGCCGTGGGTGAAAGTACTTTTCTGTGTGACTTTGATTTCTTCAAGCCTTTGGGTTTCGTTGTATAACATTATATAATTATTGTGTTTTATTTTTTGTAGAATGTTGAGCCAGGAGGAGGAGAGTCCTGGGAATAAGCCCATGGTCTATTTCGCGGACCTCTACCACAAAGACCACCCTAAGGAGCGCATCATCGAGCGCCTGACAGAGGTCATCACAAGAAACACCAAGGTCCAGCAACACCATGTAATGCTGTTAGCTCCCTCTGCCAACGAGCTCAACAAGATTTCTCAGAAAACAAACATCAAGGATGGAAACGGTATCACCTATCATAAGATCATCACTGATAACAAGATCCAGGCATTTTATGAAGGAAAAGAGTTCCTGGATTCCAATACTCTGAGCCGAATGGCAATGGTCTGCGCTTGTGAACAGAGCGGTTTCTGGAAGCAGCTGGGCGAAATGTTCTTCACCAAGGCATATCAGATGTTTTTCGCGGTGGTCGGATCGGGAAAGATGGAACTGACTGCATCCTATGGTCTGGAATGTGAAGTGGAGGCTTTTCTTCAAGCTTTACCTTCCATTGGAGACATCCAGATTTTGAAGTCCCCCCTCATCCCGGACGCCATTTTCAACCACGGTTTCACTACCAGAAATGGCGGGATCTCCTCCTCACCCGCCCTCCGGTCGCTCAATCTCGCCTTTGCCACTCGCAAACGGGACTCCATGCTGGTAATCAACGAGAACCGACGTCGCCTGGGTGACGCTGCTGGATTCAACAGCAAGAACATGCAGTTTCCCAAGGTGGAGCATGGCAACAGAGTATGGAGTATTGGTCAGGATGTTCCAGCGGGATTTGACGCCATCGTGACTCGCTCAGCAGGGATAACCATAGCAGCTCCAGGGGCAGACTGTGTCACCATTTTGTTTGCGGACCCAGTGCGACGCGTCTGTGGTGCTACCCACGCAGGCTGGAGGGGGACGCTGAAAGGCATCACTATCGCTACCGTCCAAGCCATGGAACGAGATTTCGGGTGTGACATCGGCAACATTGTCGTGGCTATGGGTCCATGTCTTTCAGCAAACAATCTGCAATTCTCTCCTGAAGACGCAAAAGGTTTTGCGGACATTGACCCGTCCCTTGTGCTACACAAAGAAGGTGATCCGAAAGTTTACGTTGACTTGCTGTTAGCCAACAAGATACTCCTACAGAGAGTTGGAATAAGGCAGGAGAACATTGACACAAGTGCCCACAGATGCACGTATGACAACCCAAATGAGTTCTACTCGTTCAGGAGGGATAAATTTCCTTTCGGTAATCAAATTGCGTACATCAATATCAGATAGAGTCGTCTCCCTTGTCAACATGAGTTATCTCCCGTGTGACAAGCCGACAATAAACCTCAGTGGACCACCTATAGATAATGTATTCCCAAAGACTATCCCAAACGGGAACTCACCGAAAACAGGATTCCATGAACAGTACGTGTGGTGTAGGTTTTGAAATGATTGAATATTAATGCAATGTACAGACAAACGATATTGCATATGTGTGAATTACATGATGACCATTGATGGGATGTATTACTAGTGTAACACTGAATAAGTAATTAGTATTGTCAAGAAACCTGCATAGCAACACTGCATGCATTGAAATTTACATTATCACGGCATGTGCTAGTATGTAACAAACATAACTACATATATGCTACTGAAAATAGTTGATGGTCGCCAGATTGTTTCATACAACATTTGTTTATTGTGAGATGGAAGGTACACTCGAACAGTATGAAGGAATCGGATGATCTTAAACCTATTAAGTAGTATGGTTGGAGTCAGAGTGAGAACTATTCACAGTTGACAATCAGACATATTATATTTAACTTTACCTGAAAAACGCTATTGGAATCAATCTATTATTGAATAACGATATATTGATATAATATATAAATTTATTTATTCATTTGCTTCAGATATACTAATTTATTCGACATTTATTTACCCGCCATTGCTGTTTATGATGTTCTCATTCCCTGACGGATATGATGGCATTGCCCATATGAATTCATTTATTTATAGATTTTGTTTAAATAGACTGAACATGGCTTGTATTCCTCTTGATCTGGAAACGGCAATTATCATTTTACTTTGCATATTATACTTCTCATTGTTTGGTTTGATTTTGTTGCATTAACGGATTTTTTAGGGCGTGGATGAGTGTTATACAACCCGTTTGAAAATAAAATATTTGTTTTCATAAGCACTTGTTAGACTGTAAGTTTCTTGTTTGATTGAAAGGCCAAGGATTCCAGTCAATTGGAAGCAAACAGTGGCGGCTTTGTTTGTTTAACGCCGCACTCACGGTCTGTAAATAATCGTGTCTGGACCAGATAATTCATTGACCTCACTCGTTTGGTATATTAATATAATTTATGTATTAACCAAGGCAGCGAAACCTGGCCAGGGGATGCCGTTAGTCGCCTCTGGCGACAGACATGGGTTCCTAATGCTAGTGGGGCTGTGGGGTAGCCTAGTGGTTAAAGCGTTCGCTCGTCACGCCGAAGACCTGGGTTCGAGTCCGCACATGGGTACATTGTGTGAAGCCCAATTCTGATGTCCCTCCGCCGTGATATTGCTGGAATATTGCTATAAAAGTGGCGTAAAACCATACTCACCCACTCACTCCTAATGCTAGTAAACTGCGAGTTGGGGAATCAGTTTGCATGGCAGAGGTACCACTGTACACTTCCAACCCACACAACACAGGACCTGGGTAAATATACGAGGAGTTTATTAGTCAGCCATTGAGTGATTTGTGACCGATTGTCGTCCGTATTTATACATATTGCATCTACTTCAGATTATCCTATTTTCTGATAAAAAACACGGTGAGGTTGTTATTACCACATTTAATCGTTCTATCTCGATCCTATTAACTGACTGAAATGGCGATAAGGTTGTCATTGAAATGTTTACTCCACTGGGACACAATGCCTCGCCAGGAAAGTCGTCAAACAGCTGACTAAAATGGCGATACGGTTGTCATTGAAATGTTTAGTTACTCTATCTACAGAATTACATAATATGATATTGATGACTTTGAAGTCATTGGTGAAGTTCACTATGAATTAAAATAGCTATATACCACCGTGTGGTATAATAAAAGTGGAGAAATACACATGAATAAACGTGAATACAGATAAATGTTTTGGCTCCTGCCTCTGTTAGCTTAACTCCATCTGACCGTCTGTCTGAGTTAAGTCTCCGGTCTTGTCTCATCATTACAATTGGAACCCTCCCAACTGAATGTAGATGTCTCACGTAAGTTTCCATACTTTAGCTCACACACTCTTTGGAGCACATCTACCAGGAAAAAGTCGGTAGTCAGTACAAAGTGATGCCTGTAGTCGAAAGTCATTATTTGTTCGGTTTAGTTAGTGAAAAACTCCAGCGGAATGTAGATGTCCCGCTGTCAAGCTGAATCATCTCTGTTCCAATGGGGACACATCCGAAAAGCCAGTTCTGATTTCTGAGTCGTGTTTTGCAAATATCAAATTTTGTTGTGTCGTTAGGTCTTGAATACATTATTTAAGATTTTGTTGTGATATAAATAAACAATAACCTTTAAATTATGCTGAGTGTTTAATGTTTACATTAAGATAATATTTTAAATATTTGACTCACACGTCAGTCTATGTAGCTGTCTGTATCTAAACTGTAGACCCCAAAACGACTATTGTCTTTGATATCCTCATGTTGCGGACGATATTTCCAGTCATAGCATCTTATAAATCAAGGCACAGTTATCGGTTGTATTTGTCTCTTATTCATTGAATTTTATTCATGGGACTGAAGTCGATTGCTGGAATTGCATTAAATATCTTAAACCAACTATATATTGAAGGCCTACGGATGATTAACCCATACATTCAGGTCCGTAGGTGGAAACATAATATTTCAAAGCAAATTCAGTTCCAAGTATTTTATGTATCTTTTAGAGCCTCTGGACGACTGCAAGGCTGGTTTATATGGCTTAGGATGTTTGTACCGCACGAGTTGTCTCCCTTCTAGGTACTTGATTCGGACATGTACAGTCTTTGTTCCGGGATGTTAGGTACAGACACTTACTGCATTTGAACAGAAATCAGTAAATAAGAAATTAATTAATTCATAAAAAATGATAAAAGAATTTATAGTAAGTACAGGTAGTGCGGTCCCATAGCATAAAAATGCTATTTATTTTAAAATGGTTACCATGGCAAGTAGTATGACATGAAGTTTTTCAATAAAAGGTGGTTTCTTGCACTATGTATGTCGAACGTGTTCTTTTTAAAGAGGGAGTTATTATCAGCTCCTTTGCAAAACTGAGACTTTGCGTCTGTATAGCTATACTTACACAGACTGATAGATTGAAGTACTTCATAAATAGGTACATTCATTATGTAAGTGTATATAATAAAATCAATAGAAAAAAAAGGTCAGTTTGAACCAATTGTGTAGTACTTGTATCATGAGTATCGGTCTATGCTGCTGCATGGTTTACAAGACGTGCATCAATCAAGTCAGCGAGAATGACCACCCGATCCCCTTAATTGCCCCATATAAAAGGTGGTGAAGACCACTTCTAACCCAATCTAAGTAAACTTAGGCTCAGTATTGCTCGTTACACTGCTTATACTCAGTATAGCAGTGTAACGAATAATACTGAGCCCAAGTTTACTCCTTATACTCAGTATAGCAGTGTAACGAATAATACTGAGCCAAAGTTTACTCCTTACACTCAGTATAGCAGTGTAACGAATAATACTGAGCCAGAGTTTACTCCTTACACTCAGTATAGCAGTGTAACGAATAATACTGAGCCAACGTTTATTCCTTACACTCAGTATAGCAGTGTAACGAATAATACTGAGCCAGAGTTTACTCCTTATATTCAGTATAGCAGTGTAACGAATAATCCTGAGCCAAAGTTTACTCCTTACACTCAGTATAGCAGTGTAACGAATAATACTGAGCCAAAGTTTACTCCTTACACTCAGTATAGCAGTGTAACGAATAATACTGAGCCAGAGTTTACTCCTTACACTCAGTATAGCAGTGTAACGAATAATCCTGAGCCAGAGTTTACTCCTTACACTCAGTATAGCAGTGTAACGAATAATACTGAGCCAAAGTTTACTCCTTACACTCAGTATAGCAGTGTAACGAATAATACTGAGCCAAAGTTTACTCCTTACACTCAGTATAGCAGTGTAACGAATAATCCTGAGCCTAAGTTTACTCCTTATACTCAGTATAGCAGTGTAACGAATAATCCTGAGCCTAAGTTTACTCCTTACACTCAGTATAGCAGTGTAACGAATAATACTGAGCCAAAGTTTACTCCTTACACTCAGTATAGCAGTGTAACGAATAATCCTGAGCCTAAGTTTACTCCTTATATTCAGTATAGCAGTGTAACGAATAATCCTGAGCCAAAGTTTACTCCTTATATTCAGTATAGCAGTGTAACGAATAATCCTGAGCCTAAGTTTACTCCTTATATTCAGTATAGCAGTGTAACGAATAATCCTGAGCCTAAGTTTACGCCTTATACTCAGTATAGCAGTGTAACGAATAATCCTGAGCCTAAGTTTACGCCTTATACTCAGTATAGCAGTGTAACGAATAATACTGAGCCCAAGTTTACTCCTTATACTCAGTATAGCAGTGTAACGAATAATACTGAGCCAAAGTTTACTTAGACTGACTTCTAACCTGGATTTTTACGGAGAACAAGCTCCAAAGGCGGATCCAGAAAGGGGGTGGGGGGGGAGGGCTGCACGGGTTTCTCCTTACCTCCTCCTCCTCCATTTTTACGATGCATTATTTTACCGTATAAATGCGGTTATCGTTATCCAAATGACAGTTTTAACATGATCCATACACGTGTCTGCACACTGCGTCATGTGATATGATTACTATATGGTTCTCACCAATGCATCAGGTATAGTTTTCCTATACATGTATGTTATTTTGTTATTTACTATCCAGATTACAACGGAAACTCCTGAGCTTATTGATTCTACAATCTAATTGAATTTTAGCACCAAAGTAAACCTAGAGATAGGGAATGCTATACTGAAAAAATATGGAACAGCTTGTACGGCACGAGACGATAGGCACCAGCTGTCATCTTAGTTGTTGTTCCTGTGACACGTGACACACCTGTAGATTAATTAATAAGTTTTGTGGTTGCACCAGGTGTGTCTCTCTTGGAAAACTGAGGATGCATATCATCTCTACATTTTCCATTCTACGGTGCTTCAGGTTTCCGTCGTTAGAGTGAGTGAGTGAGTTTAATTTTACGCCGCTTTTAGAAATATTCCAGCAATATCACGGCGGGGACACCAGAAATGGGCTTCATATATTGTACCCATGTGGGGAATCGAACCCGGGTCTTCGGCGTGACGAGCAAATGCTTTAACCCCACTGCCTTCCCTCGCTAGCGGTTCACACTGTTACAGTGACTCCAAGAATGAACATAACATTACAAAATAAGAGTGAATATTGTGAGATGCCACCGTAGCTACTAGTATCTGAGCAACTATTTACTCCACTGGGACACAATGCCTCGCCAGGAAAGTCGTCAAACAGCATGACAACTCTCTCCTCTTGGGACACAATGCCTCGCCGGAAAACTCGTCAAACAGAATGACAACTCTCTCCTCTCTGGGACACAATGTCTCGCCAGGAAACTCGTCAAACAGCATGACAACTCTCTCCCTGGGACACAATGTCTGGCCAGGAGACTCGTCAAACAGCATGACAACTCTCTCCCTGGGACACAATGCCTGGCCAGGAGACTCGTCAAACAGCATGACAAGTCTCTCCTCCTGGGACACAATGCCTCGCCAGGAAACTCGTCAAACAGCATGACAACTCTCTCCCTGGGACACAATGTCTCGCCAGGAGACTCGTCAAACAGCATGACAACTCTCTCCCTGGGACACAATGCCTGGCCAGGAGACTCGTCAAACAGAATGACAAGTCTCTCCTCCTGGGACACAATGCCTCGCCAGGAAACTCGTCAAACAGCATGACAACTCTCTCCCTGGGACACAATGCCTGGCCAGGAGACTCGTCAAACAGCATGACAACTCTCTCCCTGGGACACAATGCCTCGCCAGGAGACTCGTCAAACAGCATGACAACTCTCTCTCCCTGGGACACAATGCCTCTCCAGGAAACTCGTCAAACAGCATGACAACTCTCTCTCCCTGGGACACAATGTCTCGCCAGGAAACTCGTCAAACAGCACGACAACTCTCTCCTCTCTGGGACACAATGCCTGGCCAGGAGACTCGTCAAACAGCATGACAACTCTCTCTCCCTGGGACACAATGCCTCTCCAGGAAACTCGTCAAACAGCATGACAAGTCTCTCCTCTCTGGGACACAATGTCTCGCCAGGAAACTCGTCAAACAGCACGACAACTCTCTCCTCTCTGGGACACAATGCCATGTTAGATTTTTTTTTTTAAATGGAGACTTCAGCAAAGTCATGGTATTGTATTATATTTGTATCTACTACACTGACAGAAAACCTGCACGTTAATGTTGCGATGTGGTTAAAATTACAATACTACTCAAAACAAGTTATGCCATCATGTATTGAACCAAAAACGTTAGGGGTTCTGCATATTTGGGGGGATATTCTTCTTTGGAATAAAATGGGCGTTGATTGTGCAGTCATCTTTAGCGTGACTATCTGCCTTGAAGAGTTGTGTCCCTTTGGTATTCAGGATCTATGCCATCGCTCGTGTGTTTCACCAGATTGGGGATGGATCACAGGATGCACTGCATCAGGCTTTCACATCATGAAATAACTTTCAATCCACATGATTCCCACTCGCCATACTCTCATGCTCACTATGTTCACTCGTTCATTCAATATGTTAATTCGCTTTAATTTATGTCCACTCAACTATTCTCCATGTTCACTCACTCTATGTTCACTCGCTCTATGTTCACTCGCTCTATGTTCACTCACTTATTGCACTTGTTCATTCACTCATTAAACATGTTCATTCACTTTGTTCACTGACTCATTCGCCATTTTCACTCACTCATCCACCACGTTCATTCACTCATTCAACATGTTCATTCACTTTATGTTCACTCACTCATTCACCATTTTCACTCACTCATTCACCATGTTCACTCACTTATCCACCACGTTCATTCACTCATTCAACATATTCATTCACTTTATGTTCACTCATGCATTCACCATGTTCACTCACTCATTCACCATGTTCACTCACTCATTCACCATGTTCATTCACGTTATGTTCTCTCCTGTATGCACCACATTCACTCACTCATTCACAGTGTTCATTCACACTATGAGCAGCAGAAAGACTTCCACACAGAAGCTCTGCTGGTATTAAAGAGCCTGAATCTAGCCTGGAAATACAGCAGCATGGCGAGGTGCTCCCGGCAGACTGCAGCATGCTGGGTTCCAGGTACGCTTAGCCAACATACTCTATTACAGTCAATACACAGATAGAACTGAGTGCTACCTTCCTCAGGTGAAACACATTTCATTGTGTATTGTTGTTAAGTGTTATGTGTATTATTGTTGAGGCTGACACGGTCATTGAGAATCATCGCCTCTTGCAAGGTATACAACTAGCAAATGGAAATAAACTGTAATGTCAGGGTTTTTCATAAGAAAGACAGGTGAGAATGACATTCAAATAATCTATTAATACACATGTTGGCAAGATTAAATTCTGGATTAAAACTGCTTTTATCCTTTTCAAAATTGTATCTGTAGCACCTTAGTGTCGAAACACTTTATTGAACCGAATATAATAAATTGAAATTTTATCCTGTTGTCTTTTATGCCACACCTGCAATTAAGGCATCGATTGTTATGGCTAGTAGACAAGGACGAAACTGTGCAAGCGTACTATTTTGAAGCATAAATGATAACATTTAGGAGATTGGATTGAATTGGATTGGAGTAGATACTTAAGTAATTTCAAGTAAGCATTTCTCTGGTTGCTTCAAAATTGTTAACTGAAATGTGTAAAATATCAAAGTGATTGAGTGCGGGGGAAGGTATAATCCCAGTTATACCATAGCATGTCGGCTATATGTGGAACGAATCCTAAAGTGATGCAGGGATGTTTATCACATTGGTCAACCTTCGACCTCAGGTATGGTGAGGACAAAACAAGAAACATAATGGAGGTAAATCTGTATTTCATCAATACAAAGATCTTTATATCACCTGTTTAGTAAAACTTTCGATTGTAATTATGGAAAACCAAAAGAAGTGTTCTTGCAAGATTTCGTCATCACATCTTCTTTTCCTTTTCCCAATATGAAGAGAGATATTCTTATTCCATTCACTTTAAAATGCCAATTATTTGTGGACCTGATTTTGTAAGTTTTCTTGAAAGGATGATTGCTTTTGCGTCTTCTTAAAAAATGTTATTTTATCGTTTTAATAATCTAAAGATCATCTCTTTGAACTATAATTACAAATAGATTAACTTCTGACACTAGAATTTATGTAACCTATTTGGCTAATTGAAAAAAACACAAACTGTGTTGCCTTTTCGATAAGGAAACCGTTTTTTATGGCAACATCAATTAAGAATTACACAGATCCTGAGCTGGGACAGATCAACCTATGGCACCATCACGACATAATACGTAACGTTATCACAGAGGCAACACTGTGTTGCCTGATCCATGGGAAATCATGTGGCTTAATCAAGCCCGTTTGTAAGTGTTCTCTCCAGACTTATTCATTGTCAAAACCTAATATATTAAAGGTCCAAGGGCACCATCATGTTAAATGTTTCAGGTATCACTTATTTGGCAGACATATTTGGAGCTTATCAGTTGTTTAGTATTGTTCCCTCAAATAAAATAATGTTTTTAAATCTGTAGGAATATCAGATCAAAACACCAAATTCCATATTTGCTAAACCAATGTCAGATTGTTCTCTCAAAAGAAAGATTGTCTTGTGATACTGTTTAATTTGAAAGAAGATTACCTTACTGCACCTGCAAGTTGCAGTGTGTCACCTGGCGAATTAAATTATGATTGACCTCTCGAATGGGGTCATGTTGAGAAAGGTGGTACATTTACAGTACCATTAAGTGATAGACAGTTATAGACTCAAGTTTCTTATTTGTAATATTCTCTCAAAAGTAGGATAGTTTTTCCTTTTCTTAATCTTGAGGGAGATTAACTTAATGCACCAAATTATGTTATAAATGGCTTTTTCTTTATTCTTTTCAAAATTAACTAATGTTAAAAAATATCAACCAAAATAAAATATTTAACGTATTTAGAAAATAAAGATGACATTGCCTTTTTTTATCATCGTATGGTATCATCAATTTCGAAAATGTCAAATGCTGGGCAAAATCATTTGGAAAGGAAGTAAGGAAATATTAAAATGAGTTCAAATTTTACATATTTTCTAGTTGGCCATTCTCAACACTGTTGAACTTTTTGCCCTTAAAAGAACACCAACACCAACCCATAGGTAAGTCAAAGGAATGACACGAGACATGTTCAGTCGTTCAGGTCCACCCGTTCGATGATCATCACTGGTAGCCTTGGAATAATACGTCACTGATACAATTAATTCTATATATTTACTGACAGAAATGGACGACACAAAAGATGAAAATATACTCATATATGCGAAAAAGAGAGTAACATTGTACACTTTTGCCATAGACTTTCGTCAGTATTACTATATCATTTTTAGAGAGTGAATTGTTAGTGTGATATGCCGACATTGTAAACCATTCGACTGCGTTTGGCACTGAGTTACTACGAATATGGAATGAATATTTGTCGAAGTAAAACGTCAGCTAAGTTTTGTACTACAGCAAAGTCAATACGTTTGATGATTGGCTTATCACATCATCACCAACATGTCATACAAAGGTAATGTCCATTTAGTACCATTAAAGGTTATCAACAATTTTCTTCCAGGAATTATTTCACAGAGAAATGCATATTTATATATTTTTATGAAAAAAATAAATAATTGAAACTGCACAAATATTCAGATTATAACATAATTCCGAGGAAGAAGTGAACAACTGGTTGGATATAATGTATGGAACTCTGCAGACAGACTTTCTTCAACCTCGACCACTTTTGTATATTGTCCCTCATTGTCGCATTTCTTGCATATCTTGTTTAACATAATAGATAACCCATAGCTCAGACTATAGTTAACTTAAAATTTAGAAATCTGTTCGAAATTATTATCGACTGTTACATGTCACTGTAATCTGTGACGTGACATGTGTTTTGATTGCTCCGTGAAATAAAAGACTGGTTAAAGTATTGATAAAAGAAACGTTTCGTCACACCAATAACATTTCATTAGTGGGTCCTCATATTTATGCAAAGCGTGGAATAGTTTATGTGTGTGTACGTTACAGGGTCGAAAACATCAGCATAACAGATATCTCTAATTGTTTTTGATGAATTTGGATAGTTCGTCTTGCATGCTTCATCGTTCTTTCTCTCCTATCTTCCTTCGTCACTCCATCTTGTTTAAATAAATCTGGCACTATCTCGCGACAGCGGCATCACTTCCTGTGGTGAGATGAGCCTCCCACCTGATGTGCGTAAAAAGAGCATGAGGCGGCTGATGTACCACATCACTGTAAACAACGCTTCCCTCCCCCTCTGAAACCTGTCTCAGCTTCATACCTTTACCCTCCATCCCCCTCCTCCCATCTCCCACCCTCCTCACCCCTCTTCTTCCCTGAAGCATCCAGGTGTTTAACTGTTCTTTGAATCTGGCATCTCTGCTGGCTTCCGACCAACTCCCTTAAAGAACAGTGTAACTGGTTTGGTGCAGATCCTCGATGAGGGCTCATAAACAAGAGTTAATTACCCCTATCATGATTTCAAACCGTAAAGCTGGCTTTTCTCTCAGCCATACTTCTAACGCTGCTATTGCATAGATGAAATGGCGCAGAATTTAGACACCCACACATAACACCAACGTGTTTCTTCGTAGCTTGTTCTCAGCATAAGGTTTTCCAGACATTAACTGAAGCTGAGTTTGTTATTAAACCAGCAATGGCGTGTTTAAGTCTGTGTTTCCACTTTCAATGGTACTTACAGTAATAGCACAGTCAGCATTACAAACCCATATGTCAGTGGTATTCAGCCTCATTATTAAACAACCGATCTCACTTCTTACTGACACAAGTCTCCTTCTTACAGATAACCCTTCCCCGTGGTAAGAGAGTTCTTACACCAGCCAACCAAATTAAATAAGCATAACACTGAGACCTGTATTAAAAATTAATGTAAAGGAAATATACTAGTGAAAAGCATAGATGCCTTCTAACAGAACGTTAAGAATTATAATGAATACCTGTATTAATGTATCCTTAGACACGTTTTTTGGAATAAATACCATTTGTTTTAACAGAACGTTAAGAATTATAATGACTACCTGTATTAAGAAAATGTATCAGTAAATCGTATAGACACGTTTTTTGGAATAAATACTTTGTTTGTTTTAACAGAACGTTAAGAATTATAATGAATACCTGTATTAAGAAAATGTATCAGTAAAACGTATAGACACGTTTTTTGGAATAAATACTTTGTTTGTTTTAACAGAACGTTAAGAATTATAATGAATCTAAAAAATGTATTAGTAAAAATAGACACGTTTTTTGGAATAAATACTTCGTTTGTTTTAACAGAACGTTAAGAATTAAAATAAATACCTGTATTAGGATTAAAATTAAAAATATATAATACTAAAAAGTATAGATACGTTATTTAGAATATATTTGTTTCAACCGAACCTTATCATGTTTGATGCCATTAGTTAGATATGATCATAAAATGTGATTTTTGTAAATATTTATATGTACAGCAGAACATCAACGTGGAGTTTAAGGCACAGGTGAACTAGAAAATTGAAGCCACGGCCCAAAAATATTTTAAAAAGCGACATTCCCAAGATTGAGCTCGTTACCAGCCAATGTGAACGTTATGGTGTGGGCGGACAGTAAGGAACACTTCAAGTATTTCACGGAGGCGCCTGTTTCAGGAACATGCCACTAACTACAGGTCTGATTTTAGAATAATGTCTTTAAATACAGTAAGAGAACGCAGCCTCTCACTCCGAGGGTCAGTGTCAAGTGATGGATCTGCTAAGAATGTGAAATGGTCGAGATGAAATGTACATGTAATACAAAACATGCACGTATAAAAGTTGAAACGAACTAAATGGCGCCTGTAGATTTGGACGGGTGCCTGAAGTGGTCTTGAGCTATGTTAATGTTCTCAAAGACGATTCTGTCAGAATATTGACTTATGCAAAGTGCCGATTTAGAGAGAAAAGATTGAAACAAGAATGTACGATCAGTATGAATATTACCATGAGCTTAATGTTTGAACATGTTAAACATTAGAGAATATTAGGTTGACGGTTATAGGCCATGTTTTGCAGTGATGTAACGGGACTTGTGTTTTTAAAGGTGGCTCTTCACAGTTCCTTGCTAATCTTCCGTCTCTCATTTCAGTGGGATGGTTTTAATTATGAAACCTGCATCAGCAAAGTAGATCCCATGAGCCTTTCCTTCTTAACGTGTCATTTCAGGCCATGCAAATGTTTCCCATAGAATGCTGTAAATAGCCAACAGCAATCTCGAAGGGAGTGGTAAAAATTAAAAATATAATGGAGTGAGTGTGTAAGTGAGTGAGTGAGTGAGTGAGTGAGTTGTCACGACGGCAGTATCACAGGAACATCGTAATTCTATCATATATATAATAGGGGTGGGCGGATGGCTGAAGTATCCACATGCACGCACGCACGCATGCATGCACGCACGCACAAAGAGAGAGAAAGATTGAGTTTGAGTGGGAGAGAGAGAGAGAGAGTATAACTGAATAAGTTGATCAAGTTGAGTTATAGTCAAGACAGCAGTATTTCAGACACACTGTGGCTTGCGATGTGTGTGTCTGCGCGCGAGTGCGTGTGCGTGTGCGTGTGCGTGCATCATCGTATGTATAGCCAAAAGGTATATATCGCCTTGCTACTGGGTTACAACTCAGGGGAATTGTGTTCAAATGTTAATTCCATGAAAACAAACCTAGTCGTTGGTGGCCATTTTAGCCAAACCTATCTTCGCATTTAGAGGTTCCTTATTTCCCTGTGGGACGAGTGGTTGGTTAGGATGCACTGTATGCCCTGAAGAGCAGGATCCGATTCCCTACAGTGGATATAGTGTTAAAAAATCCATTCTGTTAACGCTGACAAAGTCCATTTCATGCAGTAACATTACAGACTAGATACGAAAGGACATCTTATCGTTTTCTTCTTTGAGACATTACGAAACCCAAAATGATGGCTTCGAAATTTACTATTTAAATATCTATTTTTTTCCAGATGTGTGCTCTTGTCATGTATATGTATCCGAACCGGAAAGTAGTGATGTATTTGTAATTCCTGTTGGTGTCGTTCATAGATATGAATGAACGTGTTAACGTCAATATTCTCATAAATGAAATTGCTTTAGATCTGAAATAGAGATCAAGTAAAGGTGATCTAGGTGCAAATACATATGGCAGTCCCTCCCCTACTTAGGTATCAGGTTTGTACTGTGTCTGTACCAGTTAAACCCTAACAGCACCCTACTCAGGGAAGGACACCTTTCTCCCTCTTTATCACCCACCCCCCTTCACTCAGTCTTAAGAACATATATTTATCATATCTATCTCCTTCCACTTATCCCCCATCTCAACACACACCTTGTCATCAATACCGACCCAGCCCGTCTTGCCCACCGCGCACTCTTCACAGTACTATACATATCTATATTATCTAGAACATGATTGAATTATGTATTCGTTCATATTGTAGATGACATCACAATCCTCATCCCTTGTTCTTGATATTAAACCTTTTCATAACTTTTCTTTAACGGGTCACCTTCACCTCGCCCCAACTTCACAAATCCTGCCAAAGGTTCACTGATCCCATCCACCCAACCCCATCCATACAAAACCCCACTCATCCAGGCCCACCCAAACACCCTCATTCAAACAAACCCCGCTCGTCCAAGTTCACCCACCCCCATTCAAACAAACCCCGCTCGTCCAAGTTCACCCACCCCCATTCAAACAAACCATACCCATCCAAGCCCACCCAGCCCCATCCATTCACGCCCCACTCATCCAGGCCCACCCAAACACCCTCATTCACACCGCCTTACCCCCACACCCATCCCCTACCCTAACACTCCCACACACCCCGTGTCCCCAGAGACCTCTGGTGTCCCATAGTGGATGCAAGCACACCCATATCCATAGAATTCCCAATACTACCCACTGCCCGTACCCAAATGATCCCTTCGGTGTATTCTCCCGGAGAGCTGGCACTCCCTTCTCATCTTGGTCCCCACCCTCGCAGAACACAATCTTATCCCTCGGGCTGCAGGTCTTCATTTACACCGAAAACTGATGATACGAGGACGGCCGGGGTTATGATAACTGTTTGGGTTGAGTAAAGCCGCGGCATCCCCGGGCGCTGAGGGGTGAAGAGACTCCACTCCTATCCCCACAGCATCCTGAAATAGCAGCAACACATGTGCGGGTCGGGCCTATCTCTTCTCTCGCAGTCGGGGGCCGTGAACGCGCAGGCTTGGCAGTCAGATACCGTCATCCTTAGGCGCTTGAGGAACTTTGCATGATAGAGCCTGGCTGTATGTGCTGGAACTAGACAATGCACAATGGGTTTGAACCTAAAGATGTTTCATAACTTCTACAGTTTGGTGCTAGCGCAAACATACTCCAGAATGGGAAGATAATAGCAGTGGGAAATCATTTAGGAGGGTTTATAGACTTGGTGAGTGATCGCGTCAAGTTGGTGGTGATCTACCGAACGCTGGATCCAAAGGCAAGAGACGCTCTCGATCAAACTGTGGATATAAACGTGGCAAGGTGGTTAATAGACATGGAGACTCGCTGTAGTGAAACACCTTTATAACGAGGTTGTTATACACAGGTAATCGTGAATTGTTATAACGAGGTAACCACTTTGTGCCTTGGAGTATCAGGAACCTTGTTTACAGACTGCCTTGCTTCATTCTGCTCCTGTTGGACTTACATAATACGCCAGTGTGGGAAACAGCTGTGCGGGGGAGATAGTGCTGCGGACAGCGTTCACCGTTACAGAAACGTGGCCGCGAGATGAAGAAAGTTGGATTTAAAGAGTAAACCAGTGCAGTTTTACTACGATAAACATTCCCAAGCGGAAGAAACGCGACGCCAAATATTCTTTGAAATTTCACCCAGGGAATCATTTTTTTGTGTTTGGAAGTTTTCTGATGGATTCTTTGAAATTGTGGATTCTGTTAAGTCCGTTTCGTTGTGCCCATATTTACAAGTCATGGTCATTAACCGGTGCCAGTTCAGCTTGTGAAATTGTTCAATCAGTGACAGCATCAAGATAGCAGATAAAATATCCTTTGCCACAAGCTCATTTGAAGATAATAAATGGTACTTTGAATCATATCGTACTAATTGGAACTGTCTTATCTACAAGAACCTATTCATGGAAATGGAGCATGTTCCTGCTATCTGAGTTCAGTTTGATATCAAAATACATCATCTCCAGTGACGTTAAGTTAAAATGATAAAATATTGTTTGGATTAGTTGTCAGGGAGGTCAATTGTAAACCAAAACATTTCATATCCCGTGTCCCAAGCCATGGTGATACCGTTCCCAGCATCGTCGACAGGTGTGTAGTCAAAATGTCAGGAAGAGGAAAGGTGTTTCATCGCAATGGTGGAGTCCCGGAATACAACATCGCCCTGGTGGGTTCTCTAGGGGTGGGGAAGTCAGGTGAGTGCACGTGCTGGTGTGTGACGTCACGTGTGACATGGACCATGTTTCCGTGTTAAGGTGTTATCATCTGAACAGTTACATCATGCATACCTCTCCTCGCTCCTGCTCTGTCAGTGATCCCAGTGAGCCGTGGTGTACCGTTTCTCACATGTTGTTTACTGCGTCCTATCTGTTTTTGTAATCTGTGAAGCCAGGCGCATGGCTTGGTATAACATACACCGAAACCTGTTGGATATTGGCACACGATACATTCTACGTTAGGAGCCCCAGATCGCGGAACCTGCATAAACAACAAAAACAATAATCGCATTATCACCTATAGGTGAGATATGCTGATATCTGTAGAACGCATTGTAGCGTCGTATGGTCTTACACGATGTAGCTTTTTTGTGGACGAGTCGTTGTAGCTTTACTAAATATGTGCATTGTAGCTTTACATTTACACATTGTAGTTTTACTGTGTCTATATGTTGTAGCTTTACATAGACTATGCGTAGCATTTTACAAACGAGTCGTTGTAGCTTTACGTTGCGAACACGTAACTTTTGTGTACTCTACACGTTGAAGCCCTACGTTGCCTACAGGTAGCTCTACATTGCTTACACGTTGTAGCTCTACGTTGCTTATACGTAGCTCTACACAGTCTACACGTTGAAGCTCTACGTTGCCTACAGGTAGCTCTACACAGTCTACACGTTGAAGCTCTACGTTGCCTACAGGTAGCTCTACACAGTCTACACGTTGTAGCTCTACGTTGCCTACAGGTAGCTCTACACAGTCTACACGTTGTAGCTCTACGTTGCCTACAGGTAGCTCTACATAGCTTACACGTTGTAGCTCTACGTTGCCTACGGTAGCTCAACACAGTCCACATGTTGTAGAACTAAGTTGCCTACAGGTAGCTTTACACAGTCGACGCATTGTAGATTTACGTTGCTTATACGTAGCTCTACACAGCCTACACGTTATAGCTGTTCATTGCCTACAGGTAGCTCTACATAGCTTACACGTTGTAGCTTTATGTTGCCTACAGGTAGCTCTACATAGCTTACACGTTGTAGCTCTACGTTGCTTATACGTAGCTCTACACAGTCGACACGTTGTAGCTCTACGTTGCTTATACGTAGCTCTACACAGTCGACATGTTGTAGATCTAAGTTGCCTACAGGTAGCTTTACACAGTCGACACGTTGTAGCTCTACGTTGCTTATACGTAGCTCTACACAGTCGACATGTTGTAGATCTAAGTTGCCTCCACGTAGTTCTACACAGTCGATGCGTTGTAGCTCTATGTTGCCTACGGTAGTTCTACACAGTCGATGCGTTGTAGCTCTATGTTGCCTACGGTAGCTCTACACAGTCGACGCGTTGTAGCTCTACGTTGCATATATGTAGCTGAACACAGTCGACGCGTTGTAGCTCTACGTTGCTTATACGTAGCTTTACACAGTCGACATGTTGTAGCTCTACGTTGCTTATACGTAGCTCTACACAGTCGACATGTTGTAGATCTAAGTTGCCTACAGGTAGCTTTACACAGTCGACGTGTTGTAGCTCTGCGTTGCCTACAGATAACTCTACATAGACTACACGTTGTAGCTTTACATAGCCTACACGTTGTGGCTTTACGTTGCCTACAGGTAGCTCTACACAGTCGACACGTTGTAGCTTTATGTTTGCCTGTAGGTAGCTTTATATAGCCTACACGTTGTAGATTTACGTCACCTTCATGTAACTCTACATAGCCTACACGTTGTAGATCTACGTTGCCTACATGTTACTCTACATAGCCTTCACGTTGTAGATTTACGTTACCTTCATGTAACTCTACATAGCCTACACGTTGTAGATTTACATTGCCTACATGTAACTCTACATAGCGTACACGTTGTAGATTTACGTTGCCTACATATAACTCTACATAGCCTACACGTTGTAGCTTAACGTTGCCTACATGTAACTCTACATAGCCTACACGTTGTGGCTTTACGTTGCCTACATGTAACTCTACATAGCCTACACGTTGTGGCTTTACGTTGCCTACATGTAACTCTACATAGCCTACACGTTGTGGCTTTACGTTGCCTACATGTAACTCTACATAGCCTACGTTGTGGCTTTTAAATTGCCTACATGTAACTCTACATAGCCTACACGTTGTGGCTTTACGTTGCCTACATGTAACTCTACATAGCCTACACGTTGTAGCTTAACATTGCCTACATGTAACTCTACATAGCCTACACATTGTAGCTTTACGTTGCCTACATGTTACTCTACATAGCCTACACGTTGTGGCTTTACGTTGCCTACATGTAACTCTACATAGCCTACACGTTGTTGCTTTACATTGCCTACATGTAACTCTACATAGCCTACACGTTGTGGCTTTACGTTGCCTACATGTAACTCTACATAGCCTACACGTTGTAGCTTTACGTTACCTTCATGTAACTCTACATAGCCTACACGTTGTGGCTTTACATTGCCTACCTATAACTCTACATAGCCTACACGTTGTAGCTTTACGTTGCCTACATGTAACTCTACATAGCCTACACGTTGTAGATCTACGTTGCCTACATGTTACTCTACATAGCCTACACGTTGTAGATTTACGTTACCTTCATGTAACTCTACATAGCCTACACGTTGTAGATTTACATTGCCTACATGTAACTCTACATAGCGTACACGTTGTAGCTTTACGTTGCCTACATATAACTCTACATAACCTACACGTTTTAGCTTAACGTTGCCTACATGTAACTCTACATAGCCTACACGTTGTGGCTTTACGTTGCCTACATGTAACTCTACATAGCCTACACGTTGTGGCTTTACATTGCCTACATGTAACTCTACATAGCCTACACGTTGTGGCTTTACGTTGCCTACATGTAACTCTACATAGCCTACACGTTGTGGCTTTAAGTTGCCTACATGTAACTCTACATAGCCTACACGTTGTGGCTTTAAATTGCCTACATGTAACTCTACATAGCCTACACGTTGTAGATTTACGTTGCCTACATGTAACTCTACATAGCCTACACGTTGTGGCTTTACGTTGCCTACATGTAACTCTACATAGTTTACACGTTGTGGCTTTACGTTGCCTACATGTAACTCTACATAGCCTACACGTTGTGGCTTTAAATTGCCTACATGTAACTCTACATAGCCTACACGTTGTGGCTTTACGTTGCCTACATGTAACTCTACATAGCCTACACGTTGTGGCTTTACATTTCCTACATGTAGCTTCATGTAGTCTACACGATTCAGCTGTATAATTGTAATTAAACTTTGCGTGAAGAATATTGCATGTACTCTCATGACACATATGCCCTACAAGAATTCCACACCAACTAGAGATACGCCTTATCAACGACAGCGTCAGAGTACTAGTTGGTACGGGCGTACTAATATATTTACGGGCACGACGTCGTTAGCGTCATTGGTAAATCTGTGGCGAAAGTTGCTGTCATGAAAACTATGATGGCGACCAACACGTCCGGATCTGGACCAGACTCAATAGAGTTAGTAGCATGAGTAATGCTACACGTCACTACACAGTCAACTCTACCACGCAGTTGGCCAGATGCGAATCAGGTTGCCCATAGTAACCTCGACATATTCAGGAAGTCGGTTCTCATTGGCATTAGGATCTGGTCTCAATGCTTCAGGCAACACACGTATGCCCAATGTCACAAGAAATGGGATCTTATACATGTTATTCAGAAGCGTGTGTCTGGCCTTAAAATTACGTTGTCCAGATTTATGCTTGTTCTACAGTTTCAGATTCCTTGGGTTTACATGAATATGTATTTCACATAAGGAATCAATCACTTTCAGTTGAAGTTTTGCACTCGACACTTTCCATGGATTTGAAATATTCATACTGGCTGAATTTCTTCATGTAAAAAATATAAATCCCATGTTTGTAGCACATGAACACAGGTGAAGATGAAAAAACGGAATAGTAGGATCGGTGCCAAAAGTATGTTCTGTTGCTCCTTGTCGGTAAAACATCTTGAAAGAAGAGAAAAATTATGTGTCAAAAACCTTAAACCCTGGAACCCCTGAAGATCCGGGTTACAGTTAGGCCTAGGTTTTCGAAGCTCTCTTAGGGCTAAGATAGTCGTAAGTGCCATACATTAACATTAACTTACGACTATCTTAGCGCTAAGAGAGCTTCGGAAATCTAGACCTTGGTCTTCAGCATGCTTGTCGTAAGAGGCGACTAACGGGAAAGGATGGACAGGCTCGCTGACTTGGTTGACACATTTCATCGTATCCAAATTGTATACATTCATAACCACGATATAGATCACTGGATTATCTGATCCAGACTTCATTATTCACCGACGACCACCAAACAAACTTAACCCTGGCTCACTCCTTCAAATGCAACAGGATGATTCGAAAAGCGGTAGATGGTTCCATGAATTGTGCCATTTTGGGAATAGGAATATGTTCACTTAACGAAATAATACGTGTTTGTGATGGGTCTTACTGATGGGACAGAACTCGCTCTTCTGTTCGCGAACACCTGCTATCATCTATATTTGGTAGAGATTCCCAAACACTAGACTAACGCTTATAAGTTGATAGTAACAAATAAATCCATTTAAAATGAACGGAGTCCCGGTGTGAACCTGGAGAAATATTGACTTGCTACATTTAGCAATGGGGATGGGTTGGGGTGGGGGTGTCTAGGCAGTAGTGCAAATAATGTGGTTCAGGGACTATGAGACAGACTACTTAAACCGTGCTTATGACATTGTGGACTCGGTAGATGTTTGGACCGATTGACCTCTCCTTTTACGTTTCAGATTTAGGTATGGAAACAGTTTTGTCGTTTATATTTGTGTAAAGAAACAGTAGACGTCTGGTCACTGCAGACATTACCAACATATAACCCAGGGTTTGAAGTTTGTTCAAAGAAACAGATGGACAAATGATGACAAAGCCATTAATAATGTAAGCACCATTTGATTTTGAAACGTACAGATACCATAATACCTATTCATATGAAAATCGTTTGTTTCCAGCTCTCACCGTCAAGTACATCACAAAGAGATTCATCATGGAATACGACCCTGACCTTGGTGAGTATCACGTGGACAACGTCGACATCCGCATCTCCCTGGACCAGAATAGATGCCTAGACAAGCTTCAGTCCAGATACCTTTATGCACGCTATACACAATGTACCACTTACAAGACAGGGAAAACAACCATTACATTAATTTATATGAATGTACATATATGGCAAATTAACAACAGACAACAGCAATTCACGAGTCTTTTTTGTAGAAGCCACAAGTACATATGGAAACGCCCCTGTTGAAAAACAAATACCTTTCATTATGTATTAAACCAGAGTTTACATAAAACTGATCCAGAACTATTGTACAATCCTCGATAAAATTCTGTTACTCAGTGCGATAATTCGATAGATAACAATTTTATATACGTATGTTAAAGTATCTGCATTCGGGCGTGAGTAGACTGATCTACGTGAATGAAAGTATTTTCTACGTAACTTTCATCTACATGGATGTAAGCATTACCTACGCAAACGAAGGATATTTTTAGACTGTGGGGGCGGTAGGGTAGCCTAGTGGTTATAGCGTTCGCTCGTCACGCCGAAGACCCGGGTTCGATTCCCACATGGGTACAATGTGTGAAGCCCATTACTGATGTCCCCCGCATCAATAATGCTGGAATATTACTAAAAGCGGCGTAAAATTAAACTCACTCACTCATTTTTAAACTGTGGAACTTATACGCTTCCATACTTATATGATTGTTACCTTCCGGTATGATTCACCGACATATGCATCTCCTTCACTCTGGTATGGTTAGTTTTCTGTTCTTGTTTTTCAAAACATTATGTCAGTCCTACGTTTCATATGTTATGCTATGACAAGTATATTTGTCATATGAATGATTTGTTGAAAACATGAAAATGAAAACGAGTATGCCAGACCTGTCACTCATGAATGTTTGTAACGTGTACAACATTATAACACTATTTGACGGGGACCGTTGTAACTTGCGCATCACTGACAATGGTAGGAACCTATGAATACACTCATTCTGTAACACATCGTTATTACGCACTGTTGTTTACTTATGTCAGTAAGCATTATATCATTCGATAACCCACTGCATAACCATAGGCGGATCCAGAGGGATGGGGGTGGGGGTGGTTTTTGTAGCCCCCCCCCCTTTGTCCTGAAAGTTTATTAAACTCTCGTGAAAACGGGTGAAAATGAACTGTGCACCCACCCCACCCCCTTTCTCAAACTGATAACGTACCATTCTATAACTCCTTATAACATTCGAACCACACACGTAGCAGTTCGATAATCCTGTTTATAACCTAACATTCTAACACACATGTCTGACATGCCTTTTTATAACACATATAGATTATGCATCATTTATGTATAAAGTACCATATTGTAACACTGTATATTTTGAACCATTCTGCAACACGTATAAGGCGCATCAGTTTGCAACAGATATGTATAACTTACAATGACATTGATGTACTTTTGCATAACACAATTGCAACACCTACCATTCTATGACACGTGCTTATAACGTACCATTCTGTAACATTTATACAAAACATACCAGCTCTCAGTGTTAATGTCTGGTAACGCTTCCACGTGTGTTTCCTTAACCTGTACATGCGCACAACGCCAGCTCTCAGTGTTAATGTCTGGTAACGCTTCCACGTGTGTTTCCTTGACCCGTACATGCCCACTACTCCAGCTCTCAGTGTTAATGTCTGGTAACGCTTCCACGTGTGTTTCCTTGACCCGTACATGCCCACTACTCCAGCTCTCAGTGTTAATGTCTGGTAACGCTTGCACGTGTGTTTCCTTGACCCGTACATGCCCACTACTCCAGCTCTCAGTGTTAATGTCTGGTAACGCTTGCACGTGTGTTTCCTTGACCTGCCCACTACTCCAGCTCTCAGTGTTAATGTATGGTAACGCTTGCACGTGTGTTTCCTTGACCCGTACATGCCCACTACTCCAGCTCTCAGTGTTAATGTCTGGTAACGCTTGCACGTGTGTTTCCTTGACCCGTACATGCCCACTACTCCAGCTCTCAGTGTTAATGTCTGGTAACGCTTCCACGTGTGTTTCCTTGACCTATACATGCCCACTACTCCAGCTCTCAGTGTTAATGTCTGGTAACGCTTGCACGTGTGTTTCCTTGACCCGTACATGCCCACTACTCCAGCTCTCAGTGTTAATGTCTGGTAACGCTTGCACGTGTGTTTCCTTGACCTACATGCCCACTCCAGCTCTCAGTGTTAATGTATGGTAACGCTTGCACGTGTGTTTCCTTGACCCGTACATGCCCACTACTCCAGCTCTCAGTGTTAATGTATGGTAACGCTTCCACGTGTGTTTCCTTGACCCGTACATGCATACTACTCCAGCTCTCAGTGTTAATGTCTGGTAACGCTTGCACGTGTGTTTCCTTGACCCGTACATGCCCAATCCTCCAGCTGTCAGTGTTAATGTATGGCAACGCTTCCACGTGTGTTTCCTTGACCCATACATGCCCACTACTCCAGCTCTCAGTGTTAATGTCTGGTAACGCTTCCACGTGTGTTTCCTTGACCCGTACATGCCCACTACTCCAGCTCTCAGTGTTAATGTCTTGTAACGCTTGCACGTGTGTTTCCTTGACCTTCCCACTACTCCAGCTCTCAGCGTTAATGTCTGGTAAAGCTTCAACGTGTGTTTCCTTGACCCGTACATGTCCACTACTCCAGTTTCCAGTGTTAATGTCTTGTAACGCTTCCACGTGTGTTTCCTTGACCTATACATTCCCACTATACTCCAGCTCTCAGTGTTAATGTCTAGTAACGATTCCACGTGTGTTTCCTTGACCCGTACATGCCCACTACCCCAGCTCTCAGTGTTAATGTCTGGTAACGCTTGCACGTGTGTTTCCTTGACCCATACATGCCCACTACTCCAGCTCTCAATGTTAATGTATGGCAACGCTTCCACGTGTGTTTCCTTGACCCATACATGCCCACTACTCCAGCTCTCAGTGTTAATGTCTGGTAACGCTTGCACGTGTGTTTCCTTCACCGAACGTGCCCACAACGCCAGCTCCCAGTGTTAAAGTCTGGTATCGCTTCCACTTGTGTTTCCTTGACCCATACATGCCCACTACTCCAGCTCTCAGTGTTGTCTGGTAATGCTTGCACGGGTGTTTCCTTGACCCCTACATGCCCACTACTCCAGCTCTCAGTGTTAATGTCTTGTAACGCTTGCACGTGTGTTTCCTTGAAATGCCCACTACTCCAGCTCTCAATGTTAATGTCTGGTAACGCTTGCACGTGTGTTTCCTTGAAATGCCCACTACTCCAGCTCTCAGTGTTAATGTCTGGTAACGCTTCCACGTGTGTTTCCTTGACCCGTACATGCCCACTACTCCAGCTCTCAGTGTTAATGTCTGGTAACGCTTGCACGTGTGTTTCCTTGACCTGCCCACTACTCCAGCTCTCAGTGTTAATGTATGGTAACGCTTGCACGTGTGTTTCCTTGACCCGTACATGCCCACTACTGCAGCTCTCAGTGTTAATGTCTGGTAACGCTTGCACGTGTGTTTCCTTGACCTTCCCACTACTCCAGCTCTCAGCGTTAATGTCTGGTAAAGCTTCAACGTGTGTTTCCTTGACCCGTACATGTCCACTACTCCAGTTTCTAGTGTTAATGTCTTGTAACGCTTGCACGTGTGTTTCCTTGACCTGCCCACTACTCCAGCTCTCAGTGTTAATGTCTGGTAACGCTTCCACTTGTGTTTCCTTGACCTATACATTCCCACTATACTCCAGCTCTCAGTGTTAATGTCTAGTAACGCTTGCACGTGTGTTTCCTTGACCCGTACATGCCCACTACTCCAGCTCTCAGTGTTAATGTATGGTAACGCTTGCACGTGTGTTTCCTTGACCCATGAATGCCAACTACTCCAGCTAACAATGTTAATGTTTTGTAACGCTAGCACGTGTGTTTCCTTGACCCATACATGCCCACTACTCCAGCTCTCAGTGTTAATGTATGGTAACGCTTCCACGTGTGTTTCCTTGACCAATACATGCCCACTACTCCAGCTCTCAGTGTTAATGTATGGCAACGCTTGCACGTGTGTTTCCTTGACCCATAGATGCCCACTACTCAAGCTGTCAGTGTTAATGTCTGGTAACGCTTGCACGTGTGTTTCCTTCACCCGAACGTGCCCACAATGCCAGCTCTCAGTGTTAATGTCTGGTAACGCTTCCACCTGTGTTTACAGAGGGGACGTACACAAAGCATGAAGACTGGGATGGACAGGAGCTGCTGGTCAACATCATGGACACCTGTGATAAGGTAACACATCATGCGTGCTCGGAGGAAAGTAAATATATCAGGTTTTGCAAACTGATAGACTTGCAGAAAGTGACATGCAATTAAAATGCATGTTACTTATGAGCTGATTAGAGCGAGCAAGCTGATGTAAAGAAATAACATTTTTGTCTCGCGTAAGAATACACTTTAGACATTTTGTAATTAGATGAGCATTGCGCCTTAACTAATTGGCAGTTTTATTCACGGTAAACAGTATTTTGTCAACTCCGATAGCATGATGCATATGACTCTAACAGCTAGTGATGAAACACATGGTGAGGTGAGGTGAAATTGGGTTTAACGTCGTGCTTGAGAATATTTCGCTCATATGACGACGTGCATGCGTGTGTATGTGTATGTGCGGCTGCTTGTACTAGCCCAGACTGAAGCTGGTTTTATAGTGCTAGCCCACTGAGATACCATGCCGCAGTGAAGCATGAATACCCCACTCACACACATTATACTGACTCCGAGCCGACCAGTCCTTGTTGTACCCATTAATGCCGAGCGCCAGACAGGAACCAACAAGTACCATATTTTAACGTCTTTTGGTATGACGCGGTCGGGGATCGAACCCACGACCTTCCGCTCTCCGGGCGGACGCTCTAACCACTACACCACGGAGGCGGTCCGAAACACATGGAACCAGATAGGAAATGGAAACAAGTCCAGCAACGCTGTCCCTTTATCGGGATACATTATCTGAGATCCAGATAATATCTTCATTTTGGGTATTTTACTCTGATAATATTTTTTACATTAGGTGTTTGGTAGTATTCTGTGAGTATAAATATATTTTAGCCCCTGGACCATTCCTTTGGTAATTTTAATCCAGTGAGTAGACACCTTTGAAAAATGATTCTGCTGTTGCTTGTAACTTCTGTTTTTCTTCTTATTATTACAATAAGCGAGACTAACGGGATCGTGCGGCCAGGCTCGCTGACTTGGTTGACACATGCCATCCCAATTGCGTAGATCGATGTTAATGATGTTGATCACGGGATTGTCTGGTCCAGACTCGATTGTTTGCAGACTACCGCCATATACCTGAAATATTGCTGAGTGTGGCGTTAAACAACAAACAAACAAAACATGGATCATTAATACCAAACGAAACCAATAAGCGAGGTGTGACACTTTTGTGCAGTATTGCACAGTTGTAGGCATGGGAGATGCGTTCTTTCGATCAGCAAGTAAAGATGAGGAAAGATTTCGTAACGCGGGTAACCAAAGAGTACGCATTAAAGAGTAACGGGTGTGAGGTACACATTCATCTGGGTTTCATGGTAAATGATAATAATGACACAAATAGCTTTTCGGTATATCGCACTGCGGCAGGCCCTATTAATATTTTACTACAGGTAAATACCACAGAGAGCATACATATCACACCATGTACTGGAAATAGTATTGCTTGCATAAGTGCGAACTGCACATGCGCATGTCATGTACGTAGATGGGACGACCACCTGTTCGCTAGGCAGTGAGGGTAGGTGTTATTCATACAAACAGTGGAGTCATCGTAACTGCAGTACAACTTTCCAAAATAAATATGTAGTTCAAGCACTTGTTGTTTTGGAAGTATCCCAGAGGAATATTTTACCGCAGCTTAAAATAGCATTCAGGTCATGGTGTACCTTGCACACTTTGTCGAGCACCACTACCCATAGCATTTACCATAACATTTCCACAGATTTCAACTGGATAAACGACCAAGGTTATTGTTAGTGACACCGCGGAGTATTATTGGAGGTTTACCCTGAAGAGGTTCCTTGATGCGACTACTGAACTGTTTGTGTAGAGAACAGGGCGAGTTTGTGTTGAATATGGATAGTTTGTATAGGATATTGTCCAGGATATTTTATTGTGTCATAGGATACGGCGAGTTTCTGTCCATGATAGGGCGAGTGTGCGTCTATGATAGGGCGAGTTTGTGTCTACGATAGGGCGAGTGTGTGTCTATGATAGGGCGAGTGTGCGTCTATGATTGGGCGAGTGTGTGTCTATGATAGGGTGAGTATGCGTCTATGATTAGGCGAGTGTGTGTCTATGATAGGGCGAGTGTGTGTCTATGATTGGGCGAGTGTGTGTCTGCATGATAGGGCGAGTGTGTCTATGATAGGGCGAGTGTGCGTCTATGATAGGCGAGTGTGTGCGTCTATGATCTGTGTCTAGGGTGAGTGGTGAGTGTGTGTCTATGATAGGGCGAGTGTGTGTCTATGATAGGGCGAGTTTGTGTCTATGATAGGGCGAGTGTGCGTCTATGATTGGGCGAGAGTGTGTGTCTATGATAGGGCGAGTATGCGTCTATGATAGGGCGGGCGTTTGTGTCTATGATAGGGCGAGTTTGTCTATGATCTATGATAGGGCGAGTGTGCGTCTATGATTGGGCGAGTGTGTGTCTATGATTGGGCGAGTGTGTGTCTATGATAGGGCGAGTGTGTGTCTGTGATTAGGGCGATGTGTATGCGTCTATGATAAGGAGTGTGTGTCTATGATTGGGCGAGTGTGTGTCTATGATTGGGCGAGTGTGTGTCTATGATTGGGCGAGTTTATGTCTATGATAAGATAGGGCGAGTTCGTGTCTATGATAGGGCGAGTTTAGTCGAAGGCGAGTGTCTATGATAGGGCGAGTTTGTGTCTATGATAGGGTGAGTTGATAGCGAGTGTCTATGATAAGGGCGAGTTGTGTGTCTATGATAAGGCGAGTTCGTGTCTATGATTGGGCGAGTGTGTGTCTAGTTGATAGGGCGAGTGTCGTGTCTCTGAGTGGGCGAGTGTGTGTTTATGATAGGGCGAGTTTGTGTCGAGTACAAGGCGAACTTGTTTCTGGGATAGGGCGATTTTGTCTGGGATATGTCGTGTTTGTGTAGAGGAGAGGTGGGCAGAGAGAATAATTTTGTATATGATATAGCGAGTTTGTGTCTGCGTATTTAAGCTCACCTAAATTGTGTTGTCCGCCCGTCATAAATCTTCACTGTTACCTTTTCGAGTGAGTGAGTAATTTGGGTTTCACAGGGCTTTGAACAATTGAGCTAGCTTGATGTTGCCGTAAGCCCGAAGTGATGATGGTCTCAGACCTATACCACTGTGGTGAGACCTGAGAGTATTGATATGGTGCTGTCAAACGTACATATACATTTTCACCCCCACCCAGTGCACCATTATGTTTTATGAGGCTGAAACTTTATATTAGTAACAGTCCAAGCAACGGTGACTCAAATATACTGGACAAAATAAGTTAGGGATATTGGTATTTTTATCATTGATATTTTATCAGTATGTCAATGAATAAACAGATCATTATTCATAGTTTCAAAATTTACATGCATGTATATCCCTAACTATTTTTGTCCAGTATATTTGTGCGAAGAACTCAAATCCCATTTTAATAATGGCAGCCATGGCAGCCATATTGTATTTTTCAATTTTCCCCATGAATCAGCCATTCCTGTATCCATCCTGACATTTGGTACGTACAGTGTGCGAAATAGTTTCCAAATGTTGCTAGCCATATCGGGCTAGCTATGCCTCAAAGTTACTAGCCCACAAAATAATTCACTAGCCCGAAATTTGAATGTAGAAACTAAGCAAAAGATTACAAATAGGTAAAATACCATAAAAACAAATGACCCCATGAGAATTCACTAGCCAGTAGGATTTTTACTAGCCACGGGCTAGCAGGCCATTGGCTATTTCGCACACTTGGTACATAGTAAATATTTACCCATGCGATATGACATATTGTAAGATATATATTGTTGTATATGGTTGACCCTGTGGAGCCATCTGTGCTTCACGTACACCTCAGTGTGTAGACTTTCTTCAAACCCCATCTGGTGTCCCCCGCCGTGATATTGCTGGACTATTGCTAAAAGCGGCGTAAAACCAAACTCACTCACTCACTCAAACCCCACTGATGCCTCTGAATGGTGCTAATACTGTCACCATGGCAGCCATATTGGAATAGTCATTGCACTAATTACTGAGCGCTGTCTGCAATAGCTATGAAAGAGTCGCTCTATGGTGTGCCAACGCGTCTTTTGCTTTTTTACGTAGTCTTGTTTTCTCTTCAGAAACATTCAGGTGACCTAAAAAGCCTTGTAGCGTTTTTGTCTTCTGTATGAACAGCTTCACTGACGTTCTCGTTAATTACAGAAGGATTTACAAATTGTTTGCGTTCACTTGACGCCCTTGATGAGATACACAGTATACTTGGATTCCCGCCATTTTGGATCGTTTTGAGGCCTTCATGCGTGGTTACTCATGGGTATATGAGAAGTTCAGACCTGTATCCTGGATTCCCCAGGGCGAACACCGATATGCAGGACGAATATAGACACTGGCAAAGTGTCATGACACTCACCATAATCATACGCTACATTCAGAGAATGCTTGGCTCCGCTGCGTGAATGAAGTCAACTCCAAGAGAGGTGTTTTGTGCTTGCTGGAATAGTTTGCATTTGCGGCACATATTTGACACAGTGAAGTGAAGAGATAATCTTTCATGCTTTTTAGGTCGGGTTGTTACTTCGTGGTAAGATAGCCTGGTGGTTAAAACGTTAGCCCGTCACGCAGAAATACCGGGTTCGATCCCCCGCATTGGTGAGGTGAGGTGAGGTGAAATTGGTTTAACGTCGTGCTTGAGAATATTTCGCTCATATGACGATGCGCATGCGTGTGTATGTGTAGGTGCGGCTGCTGTACTAGCCCAGACTTAAGCTGGTTTTATAGTGCTAGCCCACTGAGATACCATGCCGCAGTGAAGCATGAATACCCCACTCAGACACATTATACTGACTACGAGCCGACCAGTCCATTTATGCCGAACGCCAGGCAGGGACCAACAAATACCATATTTAAACGTCTTTTGGTACGACGCGGTCTGGGATCGAACCCGCGACCTTCCGCTCTCCGGGCAGACGCTCTAACCACTACATCACGGAGGCGGTCCCCCCGCATTGGTACCGATGTAAGAATGTTTTAAACGTTCTTGGTGTATGCAGCCTCTATATGACTGGGGTGTGGCTGAAGAGGCATAAAATAGTACTCAGTTATTTACTTTGGGCTCAAATGGTTTTGCTTTTGTTAAGATTGGTTGATACACTAAATGGACGTTGTTTGGATTTGAACTGTGTGTTAAACATCGCCGTGACCTCGGCCATGATATCAGGTGGCGGAGCGGTTTCCAGGGAGGCTGCTTTTCGCACTTTCAATTTTGATTATACATTGAGCGTTACTTCTAGACAGAAAATATTCAAATTATATCTTGAAATATCTGATTGGATGCTTATTTCGACATGAACATAATAGATATTCATTGATGTTCCTTCGGCGTGTCATGTGATAGACAGTATGACCACAGCAATAACGCTGGTTCCAAGTGAGATGTGCATGGCGGTTGCCTGGTCGTCATGTTGCCGCAGTTAGCGAGGCAGTCCCCAAGGCGTTCTAGAAACCATATGATCTTGGGTTCGCCCTAACTGACTGACTGAGTTTAGTTTTACGCCGCTTTTAGCAATATTCCAGCAATATCACGGCGGGGGACACCAGAAATGGGCTTAACACATTGTGCCCATGTGGGGAATCGAACCCGGGTCTTCGGCGTGACGAGCCAACGCTTTAACCACTAGGATACCCCACCGCCCCTTCGCCCTAACTATGCTTATAGGTAAAGTTTGTCAGCAGTATTCCTGTTTTCGCGGGCCAAACTGGTAACCGTCTAAGACCTCAATTCCTTCGGGCTTGAAACTGCCCACATGAAACTGCCAGGCCGTGATGTAACTAAAATATTGAACAGAGCCGTTAAAGCCCACTCACTCAGCTATGTTTGGTACCAGCTGTTTGTCCAGGATTTAGGCCAACATTGGCCATGATGCACAAAGGTAGCGGAGTACAATATTGAAACAAATAACCCATCAAGCTGACGGCGTATCATAAGTGACATTGTATCTAAAGCTGCGTCTCACATCACACTTCAACAAGCGCACAATGTTGGTCATGAAATTCAGCACCAGCTATAGCCTCAGTTTGTATTGATAGACCTCTAGTCACTAGTACCTCTAAACCCTATGCTAGTCATTAAGGTGTCCCTACAGTGCCAACCATCCTGTCAGGTTGTACTGATAGACCTCTAGCCACTCGTCCATCTAGTCATTAACGTGTCCCTACAGTGCCAACCATCCTGTCAGGTTGTACTGATAGACCTCTAGCCACTCGTCCATCTAGTCATTAACGTGTCCCTACAGTGCCAACCATCCTGTCAGGTTGTACTGATAGACCTCTACCCACTCGTCCATCTAGTCATTAACGTGTCCCTACAGTGCCAACCATCCTGTCAGGTTGTACTGATAGACCTCTAGCCACTCGTCCATCTAGTCATTAAGGTGTCCCTACAGTGCCAACCATCCTGTCAGGTTGTACTGATAGACCTCTAGCCACTCGTCCATCTAGTCATTAAGGTGTCCCTACAGTGCCAACCATCCTGTCAGGTTGTACTGATAGACCTCTAGCCACTCGTCCATCTAGTCATTAAGGTGTCCCTACAGTGCCAACCATCCTGTCAGGTTGTACTGATAGACCTCTAGCCACTCGTCCATCTAGTCCCTATGCTAGTCATTAAGGTGTCCCTACAGTGCCAACCATCCTGTCAGGTTGTACTGATAGACCTCTACCCACTCGTCCATCTAGTCATTAAGTTGTCCCTACAGTCCCTACAGTGCCAACCATCCTGTCAGGTTGTACTGATAGACCTCTACCCACTCGTCCATCTAGTCATTACTCGTCCATCTAGTCATTGTACAGTGCCAACCCTACAGTGCCAACCATCCTGTCAGGTTGTACTGATAGACCTCCTCAGGTTGTACTGATAGACCTCTACCCACTCGTCCATCTAGTCATTAAGGTGTCCCTACAGTGCCAACCATCCTGTCAGGTTGTACTGATAGACCTCTAGCCACTCGTCCATCTAGTCCCTATGCTAGTCATTAAGGTGTCCCTACAGTACCAACCATCCTGTCAGGTTGTACTGATAGACCTCTAGCCACTCGTCCATCTAGTCCCTATGTTAGTCATCAGGGTGTCCCTACAGTACCAACCATCCTGTCAGGTTGTATTGATAGACCACTAGTCCATCTGGTTGCCATGCTAGTCTAGTCCTTCTAGACCTCCAGCAACTAGTCCATATGTTAGTCATAGGAACCATCCTGTCAGTTTGTATTGATAGACCGCTAGTTATTAGTGCCTATGTTAGTCATTCCAGTGCCCCCGCAGTACCAACAGTGCTCCTACTTTAACAGTCTCCACGAGTAAAACCTTAGGTTGGAGCCACAGTGATATCAGACTCCTTGAACCATGACATACGCCCTGCCTCATCCATATCTCTTTTTCCCACCAGGACGACAGCGAGGCAATGCGCTATCTGAAGTGGGCAGACGGCTTCCTGGTGGTGTACAGTATCACCAGCAGGCAGAGTTTCGACAAGGCCCGAGAGTATCTGGAACTGGTCACTCAGCATCTGAAGAACACGTCGAGAGAGTGTCCGGTTGCTCTAGTCGGCAACAAGATTGATCTGGAGAGATACAGGTAGGCCTCTACTGGCTATCAACAGGTCGATGCCTAACGACTCAGTCTGGGATCTGCCTGTTATTCCGAACCATCTCACGTTCAATTAGGGACCTCAATTAATGATGAGGATTCTTTTTTGGAGACGAACATTTTGGGATCACTACTTCAATAGACCCTCCTAAGGGAGAAACTAAACAATGTTTCCATCAGAACATTATTTAAGACATCCAGACTGTGCCCCGAACACGTTTTGCTGTCTGCTTGGAATTTTCTGGGGAAATAGAAAACACTCATAAAAACCCAGGTTATACTGAATTGTGTATTGACCTTCTATTTGATGAGGTCCTGCTTTAGAAAGGCTTTAGTCAAAGTTAGTTAAATGTCAAGGTCATCGTTCAGGTTTAATTTTTGTCGTCGGCTTCTAAGGCATGTTTACCTCTCCAGGCATACACATTTACGAACTCATAAAATGTTTGAGCCACTATACCAAAAGGCAAGGTCATCTGTAAGGTCATTGCGGACACGCTTGTCATTCTTTGCCTTCATTGCTTCGGTTCTTTGCATAGTCTCGAGACTTAATAATTCTTGAATCTTAAGAAGTTATGGAGAGTAGCACTGAGATAACTGTGTCTCAGAAAAGACAAGAAACTATCTGCTCATCAAACAAACTGATTGTCAACTGTTGAGTGACAGGCATCGAGTCTGAGTGTTCAGATCGCTGCATCTTTTCATGCCTGTCGCTCTCGACCTATTCCATTTGGGACAGGATACGCACAGTTTTTCTACAACATCTAGTACCATCGATTGCTATTCATACAAACATACATACCATATAGTCGGAACCCAAGGATGGCCTCGGCTTTTAGTGCAAATGTATTATGAAATGTTTGGGTTTTTTTCTTTTTTTCCGAGTTCACTGTGTGATTCAGACATTGACGTTATGTCAGTCGTAACTGCTGTGCTGTCACATAGATGATAGAGAGTTTTAGTCCCCACATTGTCCACTCAAATAAAACCAACGTTGTGTGTATTTCAGACAGATCAGCAAGGCGGAAGGCTCAAGCCTGGCAGCAGAAGTGGACTGTTCGTTCTTCGAGACGACAGCAGCCGAGGAGTTTGAGCACGTGGAGGGCGTGTTTCAGCGCGTGCTGCAGGACATTCACCAGGAAAAATATGGCCACGTGCTGCAGCCACTCGTTATATCGGAGGACAAGGCGGCGTTCTTTGCTTCATCTCGCAGACCAAAGTCGCCCAGGGGGTCATCTGATCGCAAGGAGGAAAAGAATACAGCCAAGAAAACTCCAACAACATTCAACAAACTGTTTAAGATATTTAACTGACGAAGCTTCTTTGTTCGTTTCGATGATACCCCAAGGACTAGGTCATTAGACGCAGCAGCCAGTCTATGTACATACATGCTGTACGTGCCTTCCAGAGATGTGAATAGTTCATCAGTGTTCAATATGACGTCACGAGATTTTGTACACTGTGACGGGTCACGACTGACTGCCTGAAGACTTCGGCGGCTATACTGACGTTGTCAACGATGGCTTTGGTCATGTCTCACCAGTGGTCAGTGAAGTCATACGGTGAACACACAATGGGTGTGAATAGTCTTATCGATAACATGTGCTGTTGATCCTGTTTGCTCATGCATATTGGGAAAGGGTGGATGCACCATGTTTCTCCCAAGTGTGAAATGTTCTGTGAAATCATATCCTAGCAATCTTTTCGAGGCCTGATAATGTGTCATGTGAAAATGTGTCATGACACATAGGTGTCTAAATTTGTTGAATTACACTCATGCTCATCGAGGATTAACCGAGCTAATTGATAAATCATGTCTACACGATCTTAGCGAATCTTATAACAGTCCGTCTCCGACGTGAAGATGTGTAAAATGAAGTTACTGTAGTGTTATATTTTCCTTCAGATATATTAGAGGGAACTAGGAAATCTTGACTTGCCAAATCTTCTTCACTTGCTATTTCCGTATCATGGTATGACAGACATGGATGAGACCAGCGTTAGTAGTAGCACCAAGTTTGCTTTGTAGACGGGTACTGGGTAACGTAGCATAAATCGGCATCGCAAGCTTGCCTTGTCATTGTGTTCACTACTCAATAACAAGACCCAGGGACCCGTTCTACAAAACTCCTATGCTTTAACACTGGCTTAACATTGTCGTAGCTACGCTAGCTTTGTGGAACGGGGCCTAAGTTCTTGTCTGCACGTGACAATTCCTTCATGGGAACTACCATACTACACGTCAAATTTAACACGTGTGCATGACGGTGGTAACCTTGGTCCCGTTCCTCAAAGCGATCTTAACGTTAGGGTGATCGTAACTCCCACCCATTAACGTGGACTTACGGTGATGGTAGAACTAAAATCTCTTTGGGGAACCCGTCATGAACCAGTTGCCCAAAGCATTCACTGCAGTTAAAGCTCGACTTATAGGGGATAGTGTAATTCAAAAACTGCTTCGCTCTGCTCATGTGTTTTTTCATTTGGAAGTGTTTTATTCAGTCAGAAACCCAAGATATCTAATGCCACATACTTTCTGTTGCAAGGGAGTACCAATATATTACACAATGTCAGAACGGTAGCACGCTACACGAAAGAGGATAACTCATTACGGTGCCTAAATCATTACCACACGTTGGACTTATTTACGAACTAACTGAGTTAAAAAAAACAAAAAATACTGATTGACTTCCTCATTTGACTACTTGATGGGTGGTGGTTACAGCGTCCGCTCGTCACGCCAAAGACCCGGGTTCGATTCCCCACATGGGTACAATTTGTGAAACTCATTTTTGGCGTCACCCGCCGTGATATTGCGGGAATATTGATAAAGGCGGCGTCAAACAATACTCAATGACTACTAGATACATTAGACGATAATAATATACACGTTTACATGGAGACGATATTACATGAATCATATTTCATTGTAAAAATGTGTCATAGAGATTATGTTATATTATATAATTCATTATGTTCATATGTTATAAAGTTGTGCATGTGTCGTCCATGTGGATATATCTCCCTCAGTCATGCAAGTGTTGACTGCCTACATGTACTGGGTGACTGTCTCATTCTGATCATACTCCCGTCTGTAGTCATACGCCAAGAAACGTTTTATAGTGTAGAACAAATAATGTTTCATCTACATCGTCACCATCGACTTTGTGCTGTTCTCTTACAGAAACAACCAAGTGAATTATCCTTATCGTTATATGTTAACGCCCTAATTAATCGATCGATGTAGTACCACATACGCTTTTATGAGCTTTAAGCCTTCGGTGCAGCTGTAGGGGATGATTCGTGTAGTCATTAATTATGTGTGTGTTTATTGATCAGGTGCGCAGTCAGGAATATTCTAGATATTTCACAACGACCTGTATAAACTGTGGGTCAGACGAACGAGTGAGCGAAGTAATGAACAACGTCCTACTTGGGGCATGCTGACATTAAAAATACCAAGTCAGCCTGACC
The DNA here is from genome assembly GCF_003918875.1 of Haliotis rubra. NCBI lineage: Eukaryota > Metazoa > Mollusca > Gastropoda > Lepetellida > Haliotidae > Haliotis > Haliotis rubra. Next base: position 232,704 of record NW_025766966.1, on the reverse strand, counting down.
CAATGAATTACCGCCTGAAACGACAACTAGAGGTTTCTGGTGACCTGAGGGGCGGTGGGGTAGCCTAGTGGTTAAAGCGTCCGCTCGTCACGCTGAAGACCCGGGTTCGACTCCCCACATGGGTACAATGTGTGAAGCCCATAGTGGTCTCCCCCGCATTGATATTGCTGGAATATTGCTAAAAGCGGTGTGAAACCATACCAATCAGTCACTCTGGTTACCTGTCCTAACCCCGGTATAACGGCGGTGAACCGCGTAACATCAAACTCTGTACCCAAAACTCGACATTAAAGGGGGGACTACATTGACAGTAATGGAAGACCCAGCTAATTTGATTGAAGTCGTACAAACTCTAATTTAGTTTGCTGCAACACATATTGTATCTTTATGTCTGTCCAGTTACTGCCGCTATAACACGTAACAAGTATGTTTGTATTTAATGTGAAGGAGGAACGAATATATTTACGAAGACATTTTAAGTGTTGACAATGTGGAAGCATAGTTCCCTCCTAATCCAAGGCCAAGAAATAGCGCCATTCTACTTCAACAAACTTTAAAGATGTATATGTATGTGTTTAATGAACAAATTATATTCTGAAAAATGAAACATTGGTTGTCCATTGTGTTTATGTGTTGTCATTGACTACCCTGCACATTCAAACTGGGTGTTTTTAATGAGTCAGTACGCACCACGTCCGATAAAGTGATTACATGGCCCTGGGTTTTAAAGCCCAGTGCTTAAAGCGTTCGCTGGTCACGCCGAAGCCCCGGGTTCGATTCCCCACATGGGTACATTGTGTGAATTCATTTCTCGTCCCCCCAGCCGGGAGATACAGTAGTTGGCCATAAGTGAGTCATCATTAGTGACATTCCCATAGACTTGCATGTTAATTAACTCTTGCAAGCATAATTTTCGTAAATTTAGTTTCGGTCGAATTGCTTTCAATACGTACCTACCAGCTGGGAAATCATATCAGCTACATACACATAATTTCCATTCAATTTTCCGATGATTATTAAGAAAACTGCAACTATTTAAACAACATTTAATAGACAAACCAATCAGGTTTAACATCATGATGGCTGTCTATAGGATAGATTAAAATTAAGTTGTACTGATGGTGCTTAATCAGGTGCCATTCGATAACAAATCAACGGAAAGATGAAAGAAAATTATGTACACGTATAGCTGAAGATGATTTCCAAGATGTTTGCAATATATCCAAATAAAATGACTTTTACTCAATTTATGAAAATTATTCTTGCAACAGTTAATGAACATGTAAGTCTATGGAAATTTCACTAATGGTGACTCACTTATGGCCAACTGCTGCAGCTGGAATACAAATTAATGCGGAGTAAAACAATATTCACAAGCTCCTTTTACATGAAGGGCCGTACAGATTTGAGGATATTACCAGTACTTAACGTGGAAATAGTAACTGTCCTCGATGAGAGTTCTTCACGACTATGTCTCTGCATAGTCATATCGTATCGTGCTTTCCACTCTGAAATAGGGGGCGGTGAGGTAGCCTAGTGGTTAAAGCATTGGCTCGTCACGCCGAAGACCCGGGTTCGAATCCCCACATGGGCACAATGTGTGAAGCCCATTTCTGATGTCCCCCGCCGTGATGTTGCTGGAATATTGCTAAAAGCGGCGTAAAACCAAACTCAGTCAGTCAGTCAGTCTGACACAGGTCGCTGTGTACAGCTGGGCGTTAACTGCAATCTTGCTGTAATGACTGTTAATGTTGTTTATCGCTATAAACATCATCTTAATTTGCCTGCAGATATTCAAGCATTGTACCTTATCGCCGAGATAAAAAGCAACGATAATCGTCATGTATAGATCCCAAAGGCCATATGTTCATTACCACACGGCGTGCTTTCTCGTTTGGTATACGCCATATTAATGTGATCTGCGTAATTTTAGGATGAGTCACGGCGCTTTACGTGTATTCAGTTTATTAGTGGCTTGACAAGTTCTATAACCTATTCCGTTGTCGTTATTAATGATAGTCAACAAATACACATAGATACAACAGCTGTTGAGTTCATATTGGTAGAGGACTTTAGTAGAGTTTTCACAAGGGGGCGACGTGTCTCTCGGGTCTACGTTGTTGGTGTCCATATGATAAACGTTTTTTGATCACATTAAATGTGATGACCCTGATAGAGCATGCGACTTGTAGGCCCATGATGTGATGTAGTTGTGGGCCTGCGTAGTGGTTAAAGCGTTGGCTCGTCACGGCCAAGACCCGGATTCGATGCCCAAGATGGGTAGAATTTTTTATACGCCGTTTTATGAATGAATGTTACAGATGAATGTTTCTGAAGACGGCATAAAATCCACTTCTAGTCTGGCATAATGGGTACTCTGTGATTGTGCTTCACCAGCCTGGTTTCCTGGCTAGGCTACGCTTGCGCCACACCAGACCGGTTTCCTGGGCAAGGAATCAGGCTGGGTTAAGTAGATAGCGTGTTGGTCATTGGCGGATCCAAGTGTGTCACGTGTTTTTTATTTATTTATTTTATTAATTTTTTATTTATTTATTATTATTATTTTTTTTTGGGGAGAGAAAGAGGAGGAGTGTGAGATTCACCCCCCATTTGCAAATGACTAAAGACCACATTGAAGTTAATGTCACGTTTGCATTGGCGGAGCGGAAATTCCTGGATCCGCCTTTGTTGGTTTTTGCCGTCGAATACCATCTGCACATGGGTAGAAGATGGTTCTTTCATTTCATTCTTTTAGCTGCATACATCGTCCTGCGATAGCCAGCTTATACATATGTCGCGATAATGGCTTCGCACATTTATTCACAGAAACTAAATACCAGTTTCCGGTCATAATATTTACGTTGTGCATTTTGAGTATAAACAGATGTATTTAGGGATCACTTTTTAAAACTGCAATACACATACATCCTCACAAACTGTTTGTGGAACGGTTTTATAGAAGACTAGAATTGTAAAGTTTGGGTTTCAAGTTCCGGGCATGTAACGAGCGCAATATGACCTTTAACAAATCTCGGTATGTCCGGAATGTCTGACCACGTGTTCATTACCATGATTACAGGAATAATGCTTGCTGCGTTATAACCGATACTGACCACCGTGCCAGTCATGTTGAAACTGTTGATATATCCATTACCAACACATCTCGACTGTGTTGTATGCATGTGTTTACCCCGACACGGTATTATGTAATTGGGCGGGGCTCTAACGCCGGAAATATTTATCAGGGGATTGTAAAACTAAATTGGTCGAGATTAACAGCCCAAGTTTTAAAGAGCCAGTACCCTCCACTGCTGTTGTGAAAACAAAATGTGCGAATTCATCAATAGACATATACGTTTTACATTTGTAATAAGATTATCATTTGGATGTGATAATCATTCGTGTATACGGGCGGTGGGGTAGCCCAGTGGTTAAAGCGTTCGCTCGTCACACCGAAGACCCGGGTTCGATTCCCCACATGGGTACAATGTGTGAAGCCCATTCCTGGTGTCCCCTGCCGTGATATTGCTGGAATACTGCTAAAAGCGGCGTAAAACCAAACTCACTCATTCGTGAAGACAGTGCATAGTTGTCAAGAGGGTCACAGGCAGTATCAGCACTCTTCTGCAAATTTTCATTGATAGGAACGTCATAAGGATTCCTCCAATGATACCGGGTGGAATGCTGTTTCCAATATGAATGTCTGAACTGACAAAGTACAGAGATGGTTTCCCCTGTCCTGGGACAACGCTTCAGTATAATATTTTGTGACGTGAGACGGTAGATAATTTTATAATGATAAAATGGAGATTGGCTTGCGAGTAGTGTGGTGTGTCGACATTTTCCATACCTCATGAAGAATGTTATGTTGTAGGAATGAAGGATGGGATGTCGTAGGCGAATAGATTGCATCCATACACATTTACTTCAGAAGCAATGACTTGGAAGGTGAATGTAACTGTCACAGATCATATCATTAAACCAATCTGTCTGATGAGAATTCAAGCATACTTCTGGGAACGTCCTGAGAAAAAAAACGTTCTTCATGAGAAAGACAACATTTGTTTGTTATTTAACGCCGCACTCAGCAATATTCAAGCTATATTCCGGCGGGGGATTGACTTCATGTTACCTGACGTGGTGTATTTGCTACTAACTTTAATAGAAGTTACTTTACGCTGTGGAGTGTATTATATACTTTATTTTATTATTCACATTTCAGATTAGTGTTGTAGCAAGACAAAACTAGCAAGCTTGTGTACTTGCGGAGATGTACATATACAGAAGAATAAACTTGTCACATGGAATTCATTTTTTGTTAATTGTGTAGTGGCATAATGTAGAGTTACGTCCCTTTGTCTGACAGGATGCTACGATCGTGTGTTCGATTTCCAGATTCGTTCTGATTATGATTCTTTGCATGTCAGTAACGATTCATAGACTTCTCCAAAGTGGTAAACAATTGATGACGAGTGTGACCTACTTTACTTCGGGTTTTCGCATTACACTGACACCCAGTTGATATGACTGATTTGATGTTCAACCATCCTGTATGACGGTGGATTAGCCTAGTGGTTAAAACGTCGTTCGCTCATCGATTCCCCACATGGGTACAATGTGTGAAGCCCATTTCTGGTGTCCCCCGCCGTGATATTGCCGGAATATTGCTAAAAGCGGCGTAAAACTAAACTCATTCACTCACTCAACCATCCTGTATGATTGGTTTCTTAGAGCTTACCGCATCTCTTGCGACCTAAAAACTTGGAACAGGATGCAGAGTACGAGTAGTGCTGGATAACTTTAAAACAAGCCGCGAGATTCCATGTTATGTCGCAAAATAAATATTAAGAAAGGTATTTTGATTTTGTCTTACAAGTCACAGTGTGACATGTTCCCAAAACACCACACAATAACCTTTACATCGCTGTGAATGGAATATCATGACAATCGTGATTTGGTTGAATCGCACATGCTACAAGTTGTTACTGTACAAGTCGCACCGTGAAAAGCACATTGATGCGCCAACAGTATAAAACACAGATTGGTAGCGGTTTACCTGTTAAAGGAACACATGAAAATGTCAGGTTTATCAGCAGCAGAGCGAGAACGAGCAGATGGGGGACTTCGAACAGCCGTATTACCAGAAGGTCCGGCTGGACAAGGCAAGCCATCATCTTTCGAATCAGACCTTAAGCGATAGCTGAATTTCTAGTGAATGAGTATGGTTTTACGTCGCTTTTAGCAATATTCCTGGGCAATATTCTAGCAATGTCACGGCGGGGGACTCGAGAAATGGGCTTCACACATTGTACCCATTTGGCGATTCGAACCCGGGTCTTCGGTGTGACGAGCGAAGGCTTTGAACATTAGGATACCCCACCGCCCCAGCTGAATTGCTAGATTTTTGTTGTGCGGGCGCGATAATTTGCCGAAAATCGACAAACAAGCAAAGGGATTACCTGTCACTAACTTCCAATTTTGCTAAAGTTATCTCTATCCACACCATAATGCCTGATCGGGGGTGAGTATTCAGCGACCACGGTGCAGTGAGATTTGGGGAATACGCGTCCTCTAGTACCGAGCTTCTGTGTGGGATGAATGAAGTGTAATTAACGTTGTATTGCCAACGGTATATCAGCTTCAAATAACCTTCAACGGTCCCGTGTATATAGGTAAAGACATGCCCTGTGTGAGATTCAGAGTTAGAACAGGATTCCAGGAGCTACCTGCGCTTGTGGGATCGACTCCCCACATGTATAGTTACAAAGTGTGAAGCCCATTTCCGGTGTCCCCCTCCGTGATATTGTGGAAATATTGCCAAAAGCGGCGTAAAACCATACTCACTCACTCACCTGCATGCGCTTGGTGGTCAGATGCGGTGACTTGTTGACTGGTCCCATCATATCCCGGCGGTATGGGATGTTTACCATATAATCACTGGTTTATGCGGCCCTTCCTCGGCTTTGTAGAATAATGAGTTAAACAACAAAGAAACTGAACGAAGGTAAACACACATATACAGATCAACAGAGGCAACTTGCAAATTGGACAAAAGGCGAGTGAGTGGATTGGTGCTATTTGTTGGTGGAAACTGGGATTATAGCTAAAAGAATCAATTGTAAAAAAAAATGCTTGAACAAAAAAAATTCTGCTTCTGTCTGGAGAACAAATAAACCCCCAGAATTTCTGCCACGAAAACACGTTGTTACATGGTTTGGTGGGTTTCTTGTTTGTTATTGTCAAACATATGTTGGCTCAGAAAAAAACATATCTGGTTGTAGCTGAAAAAATACACTGCCCGACCCAAACCCCCAACCCTATCACACACGCGTGTGCGAGGGGATTTTCCATTATTTCGGGTGTGTCTTAACGCCAAACGAAAAGCATAAAATTATAAATTGATTGCTTTTATGTTAGGAGCACAAATCATTTGAGCATCCTTGTTTATAAAGTCGAGGTTATATGCAAGAACGTATAGTGATGTTCCCATTTCCACATTGGGGTGCGTACGCGGTGGTCAAATTTGGATCTTTATTACTTGTGTTGTTATACCGAGACAGTGCTGGATTTCGATCAACACTGCATGGGTGCATTTGGCACAAAATCGTAAACAGTCTTCATTGTAATATTGGCTGGGATATTGACGAGTATAGCGGAAAACAACATTCACTCGCATATTTTGTTCATCAGCTCACATACATCATTCACATTGTACATGCTTCTCCATAAGATTCATCATCATCATCATCCCTCTCCCGCCATAAATTATGAACGGTCTCTGATCTCGGTACAATCGCATTTAGAATGTGTCCTTCTTACCCCTCTAATATCTACCGATGTTTTTCACAACTAAACTCTGTCAAAAAAGAAACGCAACCCCTGTCCTCAGATATGAAAAATTCGTTTGAATGAAGTTATTGCTTCCAAACTAAATTTTATTCGAATGTATTGAAATGATACACGTAATTAATGAAGATTACCATCCAAACAACTGCATTTGTACGCATAAGTGTATTTTATTGCTTATTCCGTCACAACGCATGAAATGACCCTCATGGTGACTTCGCACAAAAAAAACACATGCAAATCATGAAAATGGCAGTTAATGTAGGGTGTATAAAAGCCCATGTGGTTCCGTATTATATTCATTCATTTGTCGCCGAAAAGCTGTGTTAAAAATGCCACGATTGAGTGCTGCCGACCGAAATATCGCCATTGGTCGTGTTCAAGCCGGAGAAAGTTTTGGAACTGTTGCACGGCACCTAAATGTTCACAAAACAACGATATCCCGACTTTGGAGCCGCTACAACAACTTCAATTTGACCAACGATCGCCCGAGAAGTGGAAGGCCAAGAATCACGACCCCCCTTCAAGATCGGTACATCCGGGTCCATCACCTGCGTAATCGGCATGCCCTACCAACCGTGACTGCCACACAAATACCAGGTTTGAGGAGAGTGTCAGCTCAAACGATTAGGAACCGTCTGAAAGAAGCGGGTTTACGTGCCTGTAGCCCAGTTGTTGGACCTGTACTACGCCCCCTACATCGACGCCGACGACTCAGGTGGTGCAACAACGTAAGGATACGGACTTTACAAAACTGGAGGCGAATCTGGGTTTCTGATGAATCACGTTTTCTTTTGCAACGTCACGACGGAAGACAGCGTCTGTATAGGAGACGTCATAAACGTTTTGCGCCCATCTGCGTCCGACAGGTGGACAGATTTGGCGGAGAAAGCGTCATGGTTTGGGGAACCATCTCATACAACCAGAAATCAGACTTGGTGATCGTTCCAGGGAACCTGACAGCCCAACGTTACATCAACCACGTGTTAGAGCTTCACCTTCTCCCGATTATTGACCAACAGACACAGATTTTTCAACGGACAACGCCCGGCCTCATACTGCACGTGCAACAATGAACTTTCTGCAGAATTCCAACGTCAATGTCTTGCCATGACCCTCTAAATCACCAGACCTCAACCCTATTGAACACCTGTGGGATACTCTGGATCGACGCGTACGTCAACGTCAGCCGCCGCCACAGACGCTGCAACAGCTCGCCGTTGCACTGCAGGAGGAGTGGAGAGCCATTCCCCAGGAAAGAATCCGGCGTCTTATCCGTTCTTGTCCAAGGAGATGCCGTGCAGTGATTGCAGCGCGTGGTGCTCATACGAGATACTGAGAAAGACGCCCCCCTGGTGACAAACTGGTGTCTGTGCGATGACTTTTGAAATGACAATTTTAAACATGCCCATCTGGGTTATTATTCTGCCAAATTTCAGACTTCTGTCTTAAATAATAAAAATGCCGTGTCGTCCTAAAACTTCAGATCAAAATCTCTAAAATACAGGGGTTGCGTTTCTTTTTTGACAGAGTTTATTATCTGATACAAATGACAAAATTTACAGTATTCAGTTTGGATTGACATTTTAAACTTTCTGGCGCAATAGGGAAAGAATTTGACCCACCTAGTACAAGGTGAAACTGATCAACTGACACCACGGTGTAATTTGAGAATCTCAAGTCTTTGGCATTAAATATTGATAAATGCTTCGCAGATGCAGACGATGACCTTGTTGGTGGCCAACATTTAACATTCAGGAGAATATCGGGATTGACACATCTGTATTTTACCATGTGTACATTTCTGGTGAAATTGTTGTTAAAATGCAATTATATATTTGGGTCAAATCGTTGATTGCTTCTGACATCACATTTATAAATATAAAACAAATACCAGTTTTTGTTCCAGGTTGGCGGTGAGTATTTACGATCTCCATACAGCGGTGAAGGAGTCGCCATTGGACATGTTATTAGTAGCCTAGCAAGGAAGCGAGTACGTAACTACATCACGTGACCTTTGCACACGGCTCCAGCTCTCTAACATTTTTGTTGAAACGTGTGCGGAAGAAACTCGACGGATATTAACACTGATAAACAAAGGATTTCAACAATCCCCAGCGGTGCGTATTGTTTTAGTGTAGTTTATACACTATTTTAATGCTATGCATCTTTTCGATTTACTACAATATGTAGTAGCCGTGACTGAGAATAAACATAGAGACGATCAGCATGCATTATGAAACCCGAGTAACATGTGCTTTGCCCACCTCTGTCGTGTTTCCTAGTAGTTTCTCTTTGTAAAGTGAGAGTTATTAGTCTGAGATGAATATTGCAAATCGTCGTGCAAGCAAGTAGGGTACGTTTTGATGGAAATTCGTAAACACGCTGCCAAGGAAAATGGCGGATGCACGCCGGATAAAATGGCAAGTCACGTGACTCAGTGCGTGCTTTGTTGTTATTGCAGGCTAGACTAGTGTTGATTGGTAATGTTACAAACCTATTTTCAACAAAGGTCGTTGCCCTGATTTTCTGCGGAAATATACTGCATCATACTTCAGATCATGTACAATGCCTGATTAGTACAGTAACTCTAAGTAAGTTCACTTGACCTCGGTTAATAACAAATGATCTCGTGGTTTGGAAACGATTGATTATGTGGCTGGAGATTTGAATGCTTGCCCATTTGAAGAAAATTGTTTTTCGATCATGTTGACATGTGTATTCGGAAATGGTTATGACACTTCTCATTTTCGAAGGTATCGTTGTGTGAAAAAGCAACTGATAATCATTTTATGCTAACTTAAGCCATCTTTCTGTGTACTTAAAATCATGCAACTTAATAAGCCTTGTTTGTATCCATCTAATACACAAACGATTGTAAATGTTTCCTCATAGATTTCATAACTTATTCTTTTAACCAGTTAATTGAAAAATTTGAAGGGTAACCACTTGTTAATTTCAGTGATCGTGTTGATATGTCTAAAGTTCCCTCACACTGCGAAAATATGAAGTCACTACACAAAATTCAATAACAATGAATACAGTCTGTCTTATAATACTTGCTTGGACCTGGGCAAGAAAAGGTCATGATGCAGGGTTTCGAGAATGTAAAATTAGGCATGTCCTTGTTATAGTTAAGAATTAAAGGGGTTCCTCCAAATTCACTAGATTAAAATACATTGTACCATAATTCAACATTGATAGAATGTAGGAAAGAAAGTCGCATGAAAAAGGTCACAATACAATAATTATATAATATATATACTAGTAATATAATATATACTAGTGGGTTGTAAAATGTATCAATTGTTATAACAGCTTCTGTTTCTGACATGAAAGATGCTAGTTTAAAGTAATAAACATTCATTTCACAGACATACTATTCAAAAAGGTATAAGTTACAACTACATAGTTAAAGGATGTTTCTACATAAATATTAGCCTAAGGCAATAAGGATACAACTCTCAGACACACCTTTCCGTAAGATGAAAGCTATGAATAAATTTAGACGGTTTAATAAACTGCTTTGATAAAGTAAAAATGTCATCACCTATATTAGAATAACATTGTGCAAACACTTCCTCTGTGAGAAACTGTGATTAGTAACTGTGATCCATGATTGATCCTCTGTTGATCCAACTTTGATCCTGCGATTTATGATTGATTCTGTGATTGATCCTGCGATTAATGATCATAATTAAACAGATAACAAAACAGTTATTGTGACTTTTTATCCGTGACCTTTTTTCCTGTGACTTTCTTTCCGATCACTCATTGATATACCAGATGCATATAAATGGTTCTAGGCCTTCAGTTCATGGTTTCCTTGCTACATCATATAAAAAAGTAATACTAAACATAAAGAACATATTGAAGGCATAATCATATCTTAGCATACAATATGCCTTTGGCCTGTGTTATTTACCTTATCGTGTGAAGTGTATGATGTATTGATAGCCGTGGCTTTAGTAGGTAATTGATATTGGTGTATGTCAAACCATGGTAGTGTGGTATTTTTAGAGATTTTGTTAAACTAAAACAAGATACTATGTAGTGTATATTCATGTTTCCTTATTATATTTCAGAAGGAGGATGGCTCATTTTGTCTACCCAGTAGCTAATGCAGCCCAGCCGGCCACTGCTTACCCCACAGCTCAAACTGCATATGTAGCAGCAGCACCACAGGCTGCCTACGCAACTGCAGCTCCCCGAGCTGCACAGGCCTACGAGAGCTACCAAGCAGCTCATGCAGCACCTCAGTATGCCTACACAACACGCACACAAGTGGCAGTCACGGTAAGTTGACCAAACTTCATCATGTTTTAATATTTTGTTGGAATAGGTTTCAGCAACCCATGCTTGGCATAAGATGCGACTAACGGGATCGGGTGGTCAGGCCAAGCCACTTGGTTGACATCGTCATCGTATACTAATTGCATAGATCGATGCTCATGCTATCACTACTGATTGGCAGGTCCAGACCCAGTTATTTACAGACAGCCACCATATAGCGGGAATATTAATATTGCTGAGTGTGTCATTCTCTCTCTCTCTCACACACACACACACACTAAAATAAAAAAAATAAAATAAAATTAAAAGGTTTCAGGATGGTGCTGACAATGTGTTAGAAATAAAGGTAATTATGTCATTCTTTGTTATAGTAGTGTTTCCTTAATCATGTTAATCTATAATTACTTATTGTAAGAGATAAAACAACATTAAACAGCACATGGTTAGAGAGATTGAGAAAAGTTGGCAAATGCGCCTGTCATGAGCAGCAAAGCATTTGAACCTTGATCTCGATTGTGTTATCATGGTGGTTGTAGCTTGGGGTTATTATTTAGCTCATAACAATGATTCTTGTGGCTTTTATGTTTAAGTTCAAACACTTGTAGATGATTTGTATTGAAATGTGTTTTGTGAATATTGTTTTGTTAGTCATGAATATTCCAGCTATTTTGGGAAGGCCATGCCTCGATGTATTATTCATTATGGGTCTAGACTTGGCCTTGCAGCACACCAGGATAGACTGGAATATTGAGATACATAGTGTTGAAGAATATTCCCCTCACAATAGGATATTGTCACACACTCCAGCAACATCAGACAAGAGCTTGAAGAAATCAGTAGATAAATGTTATGTTTGAACAATTTGTTGTAGCCTGCAGTGACGTATGATCAAACCAAAGCTTACTACCAACCAGCGAAAGCTACTGCATACACAGCAGCGGAAACACACTATCAAGCAGGTATTGTGCCATATTATGTCTGATAGTGATAAGTGATTCCTCGTGTAGCTGTGTAACAATACAGTGGCAATCAGTATCTTCAGGCTGCAAGTCTCTGCACACCTTCCTGTAGTCGATTACATTGCCAGTGACAGTTTGGGTCCTGTTATGTAGCTTTGTTGGGGAATAGTTTTCATGTTTGGCTTTTATAGTTTGGAGTGACATGTTAGGAAAAATAAGAAATTCCTTGAAGAAAGTCTTGTAGTGCGAGAAGTTTGTTGTAGAACATGTAGATACAGTTAACATTTTCAGAGCAGTCTTGTGACAGAAGACTGTCCAAAATAGCTGCAAGATAGTTAAATTGTGGTTTGGTTAAAGGTTTTGAAATATTATGACAGACTAGGTACTTATAGTTTATAGCTGATTTCTTGTGGAAACTTCTCAATTGTTCAAAATGAGAAAATGGTCTCCTGTTTGTTTAAATGAGTACTTCAACTTTAAATTGAAAAATCAAATTCATATCTAACAAATCAGGGCTGCAAAATCAGAGTTGCCTCCACCCACCATCACCTTGCAGAATGGTTCACTTGTAACTTGGCTTTTTCATGTTTGATACATTCAAATAAAACAAATCCTGGAAATAAAACTGCAATTAATATTTTTAGACTTTTTGACACAGAAGACAAAAGTGATGCATTTGATGAAATACTGAAAGAGCCTGAGGTTGTCTTGTGTCAAGTGTTTTGATTGTGGGCCATGTGTTACTGAAAGTCGTCTGTTTTGTTACACTTCTACCGCATGCCGTTCAGTTCCATGTTCAGTGTTGTGTGTTAGTCAATCAGTAAAGTTTTCATCAGTAATAAACAATAACACACAAGAGTCGTTCCCTCCAAAGCCAAACCGGCCTACAGTACGAGTTCCTCCTACAACACAGCTCAAAGACAACTTGCCCAACCCAAGGCACAGCCTGCAGTACAGGTGACGACAACAGCATATGTGTACCCAGCCACAACATCGCCTGCGGTGACAACATACTCCCAGGCAAGCTATGCGCCAACCACAACACAGTCCTCGTTTTCAGGTATGTTTATCCTCATTTTCAAATAGGTACATATGTAAATATCTTCAAAACCATGTGTCATAATCATCAGTTAACAATTTCTATTCATATTATGTCATCAGTTTAGCCAAACATGTCTCATTATCTTCTGCAAAGCGTTTTGCGAGGGGTATTAAAATGCACTCTGTCCGTGCGTCCGTGCACATTTGTCTTTTCCGGAGCATAACTCTAAAACTGTTCAATGTTTCTTCAGCAAACTTGGCACATAGAAAGATCTGGTGGTCTACTGGTGCCTTTTGGGGATTTTGTATTTCTGAATAAAATATTTTTTGCGTTTCCATGGCAACAAGATTGACTTTGACTGAAATTGGTGGTAGTGCTCTTTTCCGGAGCAGAACTTAAAAACTGTTCACTGTTTCATCACCAAATTTCATACATAGGTAGGTGTAGTGGTGAACTGGTGCCTTTTGGTAGTTTTGGATTTCTGAATAAAATGATTTTTTTTTTGCGTTTCCATGGCAACAAGTTTGACTTAGCCTGAATTGGTTGTAGTATTCTTTTCCGGAGCAGAACTCTAAAACTGTTCAATGTTTCGTTTCTATAGCAAATTTGACACATAGAAAGATCTGGTGGTCCACTGGTGCCTTTTGGGGATTTTGGGTTTCTGAATAAAATAGTTCTTGCGTTTCCATGGCAACAAGTTTGACTTTGACTGAAATTGGTGGTAGTGCTCTTTTCCGGAGTATAACTTAAATACTGTTCACTGTTTCACTGTTTCATCACGAAATTTCATACATAGGTAGCTCTAGTGGTGAACTGGTGCCTATTGGTAGTTTTGGATTTCTGAATAAAATGATTATTTTTTTTAGTTTCCATGGCAACAATTTTGGCTTCAACTGAATTTGGTGGTAGTGCTCCTTTCTGGAGCAGAACTTTGAAACCTTTCAGTACTCTCCAAAACATTTGACATAGTAACTCATATAGACATATTCATGAAGAGTATTTTGTCATTGCGGGTGATATTGATGACTTTGTCTTCTTGTTTTGACCTTGGGGTGGGGTAGTCTAGTGGTTAAAGCGTTGGCTCGTCATGCTGAAGACCCGGGTTCGAATCCCCACATGGGTACAATGAGTGAAGCCCATTTCTGGTGTCCCCTGCCGTGATATTGCTGGAATATTGCTAAAAGCGGCGTAAAACCAAACTCAGTCAGTCAGTGTTTTGACCTTATATCCATTTGCTTTTTGTCTTTTCAGTTTTGGATGTTTAATGTTGACTGTATTAAGAGGGAAGGCAACTTCTGTCGAAATGTGACACTACCCATGCTGTGATTTAATCCTTTGGCAATTTTTGTTTTCAGGGATTAATGGTAACAGCAGTGCACAAACTTGGAACAAGTACAGTATCTCTCCAGGCAAGTGTTTTGAGCAAAGTACTTGTCTGGTTTGACAAATACAATATCCTAAAGTAAATGATAATTCCATACCATGTTGTTTTCTTTGTCTTGAATTGATGGAAAGATCAAGTAATGTTTGACATAATGTGCTTTCACAGTATCATTTCATTCACATGTGTTCATGTGTTAGAATACAGTATTTTACCTGGCTAAGTGTATGTAGGGGCCTGTGACAATAAGTTTGGTTAAGCATAGTTCAGCTCAGCAGTAAACACTGTCAGGAACACATTTGATGAAATATGATTGACACATTTTATGATATTAGAATATGATTTGTTACTGGTGGTCAAAATGGTTGAGAACTGTATTTTGTTAGTGTAGAAATGTGTATGATTGAACCTGTTAATTGGTCATAGTAAGCTAGAACATAGAAGGAATTAGACTAATAAATACGAAACTGGTATGCTTGACACAGGCAAACATGTTTTGTTTAGATATTTATCAAATAGTAAATAGGGAATCGAACAGACAAGCTCTGGATCCAATACTATGTTTGTCAATAATTCTCAGACACATTTTGTGTTTGTAAATTTAATAATATTACGGTCAAATGGCGATATGTTGATAATACCTTGTTTTATTTCCATTGTAAGATAGTTTGTAGCACCCTGTGTGGTAGCTGACCTTGTTTTGGCGTAGAGGCTTAAGTATTTGTTGAGTTATGGTGATATTGACTGCAGGCTATGATGCTGCTCTGTACACAGCGGCCACCTCATACTACCAGCAGCAGCAAGCAGTGAAGACAGCTGGGACCTGGGCGGTCAAGAAACCTGGTGTGCCATTCAAACCCCGGCCCAAGGGGCCGCCCAAACAACCTCAGCTTCACTACTGTGATGTCTGCAAGATCAGCTGTGCTGGCCCTCAGGTAGTAGCAGATCCACAATCCTCGGGTCAGGCGGCTTATGTGTGCTTAATAGTTTTGAAATATATGCTCTTTAATTGATGTTGAATTTCTGATCTATTTAGAATATGTTGTTTTGATTTGAAAGATCTTGTGACATGCTGCTCATTTTGCTTTTGATGTGGACACTTTTTTGATTGACATTTCACACTTGTTTTATGGATGGTTTGTTTTAGCAAGTACATGGTGTTGTTTTGAAACATCTCTCTTTTTAAGCGCAGCTCAACCAGTGGTACAAGTGAACTTGGCTGCATGGTCTGCCTGTTGCTTTACTGTTGAAGTGTTGTGATTCTCTGATGGGAAACATTAAACACAGACCTTGTGAATGTGTTCAAAGTTACAAAGCATTTCTGATTATGCTCCTATGATTTGATGAGTTATGTGTTCCTTCTGCCAATATAAGTTAGGTCTGAAATTCTATGGTCATGTGTAATATCATTGATGTATGAAAGATGAGTGAAGTAATTGGAACAATGAGTTATTTAGTACAGAGGAGGTTCTGTCCTTTTGAAACTTTGGCGGATAGTGGTGTAGTCTAGTGTTAAAGCATTTGCTTTCGATGCCGAAGACCTGAGTTCGATATTCCCCAGATAGTTACAGTGTGTGAATCCCATTTATGGTGTCCCTCCCTAAATGGAGTATTGTTGAAAGTGGCATAAAACCATACTAACTTCTTCTGAAGTTGGAGGTGTTCATCAATCTGGTTTGAAATCTTTCACCAGCCATATGTATATTTTCCAACATAATGTTATTCAGAACAGACCTTCAGTGTTTCATGTTTGTTACAAGAGCTGAGTTTGTGTTACTGATTGGAATCATTTGCCCATTGATACAGACCTTTTAAACACCTGTTTGTATGACCCAGATTTGTCTATCTACAAGCCACAGTGAACAATGGGTGTAGATACAGGGCCAGATATTGAGTATTGCGATATGTTTGATACAAGAAGGACTACCTTTTGATACATGTTTGTACACATTCTTGAATCAAAACCATACAAAAGTAAAGCAGAATTTAATGAATCGACACAGTTGAAACAGTTTGAAAAACAATGATAAAACAACTCAATAAATATTTGTTGTCATTACATGCTTTCGGACACATGTTCTGAGCTTTGCATTTCGATCACATAACAAAAAACATGATCAGATAAACATTTACCTTTGTAAAGTTGTCCTTCATCCGTGCTGCAATCTGTGTTGTGCCTCTAGCAAGTAGTGTTGTGTTATCAGACATACCGGGAACATCTAGAGGGTCAGAAGCACAAGAAGAAGGAGCAGGCCATGAAGGGAGGAGCGGCCCCAGCGGCACGAGGACACAACCAGCTGAGGTGTGAGCTATGTGACGTTACCTGCACAGGAACTGACGCATATGCAGCCCACATCAGAGGAGCAAAGCATCAAAAGGTAGGGTATTGTTTACTGCATTTTTACTCAGCAAGGGATTTCAGATTTTGGTCAACTATGGAGGTGGATGTAATTATTGAGCTGAGTAGTATATGCAGTGTTTGAAATGAAGTCTGAAAGTCTGTGTCCCTGTTTTAACTTAATGTTAAAGTTAGAGATTGAAGGTGTCCCTTGAAGGATGAAACTTTAGATCCCTTTTAACATTTTGAACATTGAACTATTTTTGCCCTTATGTTTCAAATTGACCTGTTTCTTTTGTCATAGATTGTCATTCTAAATGTCCACAAGATTCTTTCCATGTTCATAGTACAAATGGTCTTGAATATTCTGTTGACAATTTTTATACAAGTCAATGAGCTACTTGATTTTGTGGCAGTTTCATATCTTCAGTAGTGACAAAACAATACACGGAAGAGTGGTTCAGTGGATGATTTAGATGAATGGTTCATAGTTAAAATACAAGGAAGTGTTATCAGCGACAGTAACTTCTACATGCCTGCTTCATGTGGCCCCCAGGTGCTGAAGCTTCACACAAAGCTTGGCAAGCCCATTCCTTCAACTGATCCTGTGATAGTGTCCAACTCCCCAGCCACCACTACGACAGCCAAGTCCACTGGCAGTGCCGCTACTGTCACGTCCGCAGGGGGCAAGGCCATCGTTGGGAAGACAGTAGCTGCGGCAGCAGCAGCACAGCAACCAGCCAAGATAGTGCTGGCAGCGCCCAAAATTACGTTTGTTGGTGAGTTTGTGATGTCTGTTTCCACCAGATGAGGGGATACCGTCATGTTGGAAATCACAACAAATATTTATAATTAGACCCCAAGTTTGAAGAACGTCTTGAACTGAAGATTCTCCCTGATGGTATGTAGGTTTGTGTCATTATCCATGCTGCATGGCCGCATCAGCTTGGAGAACTAAGTGTTTCTGTCTCATAAGGGCTGACACTGTCTATCCATAAAATTGTGTATGTGGTGGGGTCTTTAACATGGTACATTCAACCTTGAAATATAAATTTACACAAGGGAAGAAGCAGATGTGAGATGAGAAAATAAATTTTGACCTACTTGTCCAGTTCCGCATTTATTTAGATGTGGGATACATGACCAACTACTGATATTTTAGGAGGCACACAGCTGAAGACAACAGGCGTTAAGGCAGAGGAGGTGAAGGTGGAAAGCATTAAGGTGGACCAGATACAAGCCTCATCCTCTGTAGCAGATTCTGATGGTGAGCTCACTGTATATACTTTGTTAGCATGGTTAGCAGAAGAACTCCCCAGTATCAACTGTGCTTGTAAAACAGTATGCCACCATTGTTCGCTCTCAGTTGCTGGTTTGCCCACGCTCGAGTCTTTTCATGCTGCTAAGATATTGTTGGAATCTTGCAGGAATATGGCAGACTTATTGTCTTATGATGAATAATAGTCAGTCTTTATTAGTTTGTTTGTTATCCCCCACAGTGCATTTAGTGCTAAGCGGGGGATATAGTATTAGGCTCCGTCCGTCCATACGAAATAGAATATCTTAAAGATCCGTTGACTAGATTCTTTTCATATTTAGTACCAAGGTTCATCACCGTATAAGCAAGGTTCCAGTCAGGTTTGGTGACCTTGACCATCATTTCAAGGTCACAAGGGGACTTTAACGTTTTACTCTTGTCAGCGATATATCTCAAGAATTTTCTTCATATTCAACACCAAGCTTTATCTAGGGAAGGTGCTGGGCCCAGTTGAGTTTGGTGACCTTCACATAATTTTCAAGATCATGGCGACACTTTGAAGATTTCAGCATGTTAACTAAAATGTTATGCTATCTTAAGAACCGTTCACTGGATTTTCTTCATATTCAACACCAAGCTTTATTTAGGGAAGGTGCAGGGCCCAGTCAATTTTTGTGACCTTCACTTAATTTTCAAGGCCGCAAAGACACTTTGAAGATTTCAGCATGTTAAATTGCATGTTAAGATAGTCAGCAAGATATCGCCAAAAAAGTTCACTGGATTTTTTTCATATTTGACACCAAGCTTCATTTAATAAAGGTGCAGGGCCCAGTCAATTTTGGTGACCTTCACACAATTTTCAAGGTCACTGCGACACTTTGAAGATTTCAGCATGTTAACCTCAATTCACTGGATTTTCTTCATAGACTTTCAAGACTTCCCTTGAATGTTTTTCAATAAGCAATTTCTTTAGTACCATTTTTGCATATTTCATACACTATGACATTCGTGTCAAGGTCAAAGTCAGACTTGAAAATATTTGTGTGTTTGAACAACTAAAGAGAAGCTATCAAGAGAGGTTGACTGGTCATGTTTTTGTTGACATTTAACCTCATCTTAAACTTTCATTACTTTTAAGTTTGATTTGATAATTTGCGGTGGGGGACTATGTCACCTTGGTGACAATGCTTGTTCTTTAACACCACACACAGCAATATTCCAGCAATATGGCAGCGGTCTGTAAATAATCGAGTCTGGGCCAGACAATTCGGTGATCAACAGCATAGGCATCGATCTATGCAATTGGGATACAATGACATATGTCAACTAAGTCAGTGAGTCTGACCAACCAATCCGGTTAGTCATCTATTACGACAAGCATGGGGTTGCTTAAGACCAATTGTAACCCAGATCAGTAACTCGACAGAGATCCTAATACTTCACAGGACATCTACTGTCAGTCTGTTCTGTATTATCTTCATGGTGTTCATTGTTGTGAAAAGATCAAGTTGGTTTATTGATAGTTCCTTATGCTGATAAGTTTCACATAGCCCAATTTAGAAACTTTTAGTTGGGTTTTAGTGTAATGTATTTGGCATGGTTCCTTTGAGAAATGTTATATTCAGAATCTTAAGGGCTTCTGTATTGAACTCTAAAACTGAAGTCAATTAACCCATTCAACACCGCAGGCCGAATAATCGGCCACAACGTTATGAGTCCCCAGACACCAGAGGCCGATTAATCAGCCAGGCAGAAGTCACGTCAAAATGAGACATAATTTTAGGAACCTACCAGACTTATGATTCTTATACTAAATCTATCACATTTCACAATGTTTGAAAACTCTTATTAAATTTCAATTGATCATATATTATAGGCAGAATTAAAATTATAAACTATTTTTCGCAATGTTATTGAAAACAAACATTCTCGGACACATGCTTCGACAGTATAACAATAACATTGTCAAAGAGCAAAGTAACGATGATTCGAGGAAATCATTACATAAATTGAATAAACTAATGAATAAAATCGACAACAGCATTCATAAAAGTTGTCAAACGTACATATAAAATTACTATTTCCATCTTTTTGTGCGATCATGTAATGTAAGTCAAGTCACTGACAAGTGACATCTCGGCTCTCACCGTCTCAATCTTCACGCTCGGAGACGATGTTTAATGCGAAAATATATGCATGAAGCATTTTTATCTCAGGTCATAACCTAGCATGATACGTCCAATAAGTCCCGTAATTTACGTATATGTAGCGATTTCTTGCTTAATATTGTGTCATGTTACCGAGCGGAAAGCCATTGATAGCTGGAAATAGGCGGCCATACATATTATTTAAGAAATCTTTTTATAATAACTTTCTGATTACGTAAAAATGAAAATATCAAAGAAAAAGGCACGGGCATGTTATGACATGTCACAAATGGAAAAAAATCGTCATAGTTTTTGCTTCTTTCGTGGTTTATCTGGACATTATAAATGTAAGCTTGCATTTTCATTAAAAAATAAATTTATTTAAGTCGTAGTTGTATTATTTGAATTATATTATAAAAATAAACTTCATATTTATCAACAGTGGGATTAGATCTTTCAAATGGTGTATGAGATGTAGTAGTAATAACGTTTTACAAACTTATAATTTACTTCATAAACATAGGCTTCATCTATGACCTTAGAGTCTCTGGGAACTCGGTGTCATGGCAGTAAATGCCTCTGGTTGACTGGTGTTGAAAGAGTTAAACAACTTTTGATAATTAGTTTGTGGTTGCATTGCCAGAGCTTGTGTGATGTATCTGTTTTGCCAAATATTGATGTGTAATTATATTTTGGTGATTTCAGAGCTGGATGCTGATGGGGACAAGTTGAACATTCTTGGAGAGAAAGATGTAGCTCCAGTTGGTGAGTATTAATGACTGATGCATTAAACTGAAGAGGGTAATGTCCTTTGGGTGCCACAATTAACTGACTCTGTGCTTGAGAGGAATATACAAAAAAGATTTGACTCTTAATTTTTCCTTATCCTGACTCATGCTTAATTGCTTGTCTCTTTCTTCTTGCGAATGATAGTGGAACACTTGAAACCCTTTTGAAGCTCCCTTCAAAAAAGCAGACGTAAAATCACTCACCCAGTGTTATCTCCCTTGTGACTCTTTATGGCGGGAAAACACGTCACATGATCGGACATGCCCCTCACTCTCTCCTTCTTCGCCCTTGAGGACGGTTGTGAGAGAGCCTGGGTCCCCTATATGGCGTTATATCCTTTAATTTTTAGGCTTTTGCTACTAAATTAGCTGTATACGGTTTTAGGATTGATATACCAACAATATGGTTTGAAATTTTGTCAAAATTATCTGTATTTGTTCACGTTGTTGACATATGTTTTCGTAGAACATGTGCGAAGGTCAAGCAGCCTGCAGATCACATCCCATCCCACCGATGACAGCAGCCTGCGCTAAGGAGGAAGCATGCGCGAAGGTGGAAGCATGTGTGGAGGAGGAAGCCTGCGCGAAGGTGGAAGCATCGCGTGAAGGTGGAAGTATGCGTGGAGGTGGAAGCATGCGCGGAGGAGGAAGCCTGCGCGAAGGTGGAAGCATGCGCGAAGGAGGAAGCATGCGTGAAGGAGGAAACATGCGCGAAGGAGGAAGCATGCGCAAAGGTGGAAGCATGCGCGAAGGAGGAAGCATGCGTGAAGGTGGAAGCATGCGCGAAGGAGTAAGCATGCGTGAAGGTGGAAGCATGCGCGAAGGAGTAAGCATGCGCGAAGGATCGCACACTCTACAACGTACTAGGACACATTCGCGAAGGAACAGAACCAGACGTTCACCGGAGCATCGCAGATCATCCTTCTCTGATATGGACAGCCATTAGGAGCATTCGTGGAAGCACCGTAGAAGAGAATCTACACCTTCGCTAAAGCACAGATACATTTCAAGACTCCAAGGATGATTCTTTTCCGAATTCGTCGCCTTCGCGAAGGTCTCCGCGCAGATCTCCACGCAGGAAAGAGACAGAATGGCAACCATCTCCAAAACTAGAAACCTCTAAATCCGAAGATGATGGGGGAATCATATTTTCCGATAAAGAAATTAAATCTTGGATGGCAAATGGACTAGAACTCGCATCACCTTCTAAAGAGGATAATGAAGGGTTTACGTACAGGATGTCTAACGAGGACTTCGATACACTTACTCTTCCACCCGTCGATCCTGTCGCAGATGTACCAGGAAACCTCAGCACAGCCTCCAGAAGGCAATGAATTTCCAGAGTCAGAGCATCCCACCATTCAACGCTAAGAAGTTCTCTCTTCACCGCATGGAACCCTTCACGAAGGCCCCAGAGATAGATGAGAACTACAAGATCATCAATGACTCCCGAGCCAGGACTTACAAAGTGGAAGATAAGAAGTTGGCACAACTAGACACAACTACCAGACGTACCTTCTTTGGTCTAGCCAGGTCAAGAGCCATCAATGAAACCCTCATCGCGAAGTTTAGGAACTCGACCCCGGAAGAAGATAGAATGATCTACTCGGCATTACTAACTCAGAAGAAAGATCATCAGTTCATGTCTGAACATCTGGCATCTACATCAGCAGGACTGACACTATTAAGAAGACAAGGATTGCTATCTTCCTGTACGTGGAGTGAACGCTTCATCAAGTCACTATACAGAGCTCCGTGGTCAGCACCATCTATCTTCGCAGGGGAAATTGAGGACGTGGCCAAGGAAGTAACGAAAGAGTCAAGGGAGGTAATGATGATCAAGTCCATCGACACACTAGCCAGTGTTATCCGTCAGACCTTGCAACCCTACTCCGGCAAGTCGAAGTTTACAGGAATACAAAGAGCCAGGGAAAAGAAATACGGCAGTTCCAGAGGAGGCAAGGATTCTTTTCGTTGCCCAACCCGAGCTCCCAGAGGTAACCCCAGAAGAGGCAGGGCATCCAGAGGTGCCAGGAACTTCAGACGCTGAAGGACGGGTTCAGAACGACTGGAGTCGTCCCACCCCCAGCCGTTCCCATACAACCTTCAACAGTGGGTGGACGTCTACAACGCTACTGGAAGAATTGGGGAATTCTTCAGGACGACTACGTATCCCAGATCCTACGCAGAGGATACAAGATACAACTACAAGCAGTACCACCATTGACAAGCAACTCTCTGGCCCACACGCTATCATAACTCTACTCGAGAAGGAGGTGATCGAAGAAATAAAACAGGAGTTCGTCACGCCTGTTTTTGACTCCCCAATCTTCTTAGTACCAAAGAAAAATTCCAGGGAAAAGTTCCGACTTATATACAACATGAGGAAATTCAACCAAGATTATCTACGCAGCCCCGCAAAGTTCAGAATGATACATCTGCCTCAACTGCGACAACTCATACGTCCATTAGACCACCTCGCCAGCATAGATCTACAGGATGCGTATCTTCACATCCTGATACATCCGGACTCAAGGAAATACCTACGATACCTCTTTACGGACGTCATCTTCCAATGGAAGGTGGTACCATTTGAAATATCGTCGGCCCCTTGGTTGTTTACTCGAGTGACAAAGCCATTCATCGCTTATCTACATCATCGACGTCTAGGCAGTGCGTTTCACCTGGATGACAGGATTCAAGCTCATCAAGATTCCAGTCAACTCAGACTGCAACTAAACTTCACAATCAGGCTACTCACACAACTAGAATGGCTAGTAAATCTCCTCAAATCGGAACTAGAACCCACACAGCATCTGCAATTCCTAGGAATACGATTCATCACATCGCAGAATCGCATAGTCGTCCCAGAGGAGCGTTGGGTCAAGATAGAACAAATGATATCTCAAGCACTACTCTCTCCGTTACCACTACAATGTTGGCAGAGCCTACTCGGTCTCCTCACGACAGCACAAGTCATGACACGTACAGGAAGACTACAACTGCGCCCACTACAAGTGTTCGTGAACGCTCATCTAGACAGTCCGGACTCTTTTCGGACTACCGGACGGACTGAAACCATATCTCCTATGGTGGACTCGGAAGTCGAATGTTTGCGGAGGAACCTACTTTTCAGAGCCGGAGTACAACACTCATTTCTACGTAGATGCATCACTTCAAGGATGGGGAGCCCACCTCGACAGCGAAGTGGCAGCAGGGAAATGGTCGAATCAGGAGCAAAGTCTACACATCAACATGCTCGAGATGAAAGCAGTCATAAATGCCTTACTACACTGGTCCAGCATACTAAGGAATGCACAACTGATGATCCACACGGACAACTCCACAGTGGCGTTCTACGTCAACAAACAAGGATCAACAAGAACAAGGAATCTACTAGATCTCAGCTTCCATCTGTTCAGCATAATAGACATTTGAACATCGACGTGAAAGCATGTCACATTCCCGGAGCCAAGAATGTGATAGCAGACGCCCTATCTCATCCAACACAACCATCCCCGACGGAATGGATGTTACACCCAGAAGCATTCAGATGCATCATACAGACGATAGGATCTCCACTGATAGACCTGTTTGCTACAAGGTTCAACAAACAAATACCAACATTCGTCTCTCTCCGGTTCCGGATCCACAAGCATTGGCAACATATGCTCTAAGCATCTCCTGGGAAGGACTAAACGCATACGCGTTTCCACCTCAAGCTCTAATACCGCAGGTATTGCGGAAAATCAAGCAGACGAAGAACCTGCAACTGATTTTGGTCGCGCCCTACTGGCTAGCGAGGGTGTGGTTTCCCATCCTCATACAAGAACTCAGAAATCCAACCCTACAACTTCCAGAGTGGCCGAACTTAATTCATCTGCACACCAAGCAAGTACACGGCAATCCAACAGTATTCCAACTACACGCATGGAACGTATTAAAACTTGCTTGAAGAAAAGAGGATATTCCGCCAGAGCATTGAACGCAGTCACATTAGCTCTACATAGATCAATTCGCAGCTTGTATGACGACAAGTGGCAGAGTTTTGAGAAATACGCTTTAAGGAAGGGCTTCACGGCAATGGAAGCAACACATCCACAAGTGGCGGAATATCTTAAAGAACCACTAAACTTTGTTTTTGTTACTCTTTAACCATTACATATGAAAGATTTGTGGTTAGTCTTATGCGCGAACACCAAATTTATTCTTTAAAAACTTGTGGTTAATTAATACCAAATTTATTAAAAGTGGCCAAAAGTCGCCTTCGCTTCCCTCTCACCGCCAACTAAAACCACAGACAGGTTACGAACTCTGTCGCCAGAGCACTGCAGTGACGCCATATGAGGAACGATTTTCAGTTAGTTGTATAGAAAATGTGTAGCACGCCATCATTTTGATGATTTTCGACATCAACTAATTTTACATGCCTAATCGCTGCTTTGTCGCCAATTGCTCCTAGGGTCGGGCGATGGTGTCCCCATGCACAGATTTCCACAGGACCCCGCAGTTCGTGCTAAATGGGTTATGTTTGTGAGTGCGAAGCGAAGTTGCTTGGAAGCCTGAAACGATATCTTACTTGTGTTCAGATCGCTTCACGGAAGTTAAAGAATCAAAACTACTTACTAGTTGTAGTAAAATATGCATATGATTGATGACCATAAAGATTTTCTATGACACAACTTGTAACATAACGATTTCTTCCTCGAAGTGAGGTTGTGGTCAAGTAACAATAATATTGTAAGTAGTATTATATTGACACTCCACCTCGCTGCCACGAGAGAAATTGTTATGATATACGCTATATGTCATGCAAAATCCTATTGGCTATCAATAAAATACATATTTTACTACCAGTAGAAAGTAGTTTTGATTTTGTAACTCGTGAAAACAAACCTAAATACCATTTATCCTCAGACTGGCGGATGTTCCCGACAGGGCGCCATTTTAAAAAAATAAAAAATCTGTTAGAATTAATGAGATTATAGTTTGTTTTCATCAAGTTAGAAAATCAAGACTACTTTCTACTCGTTGTTAAATATGTATTGGAATCATAACCAAACGGATTTTGCATGACACAACTTATAACATAACGATTTCTTCCACGGAAGCCAGGTGGGGGTCAAGTCACAATACTGCGCCGATAAATTTCTTTGCTACATTCCCATGGTTAATGTCCACTCACCAGTATGTAGATACTAGTCAATGTGCTGCCTTTATATTTGGTCTTATAATCCTAATTAGTTTATTATCACACTTGTATGCATTTTGAAACTAAATAAAAAGCAGACGATCTGCTGATACTTATAGTGAATTTATAACAGAACTGTAATATCTAGACATTTTATAGTTTGCCAATGTGAATCATAATTCGCGACACACACCCTAGTGCATGTTGTCTGTCTCATTACACTTCACGGCGAAAACAATGATTCTGTTGAATGCTACGACAAATGAATAAAACAAAATGCAAATATTAAAATTAAAACAGATTAAAGTTATAGGAACAATATCAGGCCATTACCTTGTTCGAGGAATGTATCCATCAATATCCACAAAACTGTTCCAAATGATGTGTCTTTTAACAGTTTAATATACTTAAAAGTGATAAATCTTTTCAGGTATTGGTGTATAGTCTCATTGGTCACCCAAGATAGCACACCTGGCAACTAATTGCATAATGTCCGCCTTTCTTTAAAAACAGTAATTTAGTTAGCCAATAATGGGCAATCAATCAATGTATTGCCGGTTAATCCTTTGAAAGAAGGACGTTGTTTTACGCAGACACCCATTACACGACAGAGTGTATTCAGTATAGATTAGTAAATCTACATACATAAACACTACCTTTTGACAATTCCGCTGTGTAAGATAAAAGTAATTAATCAATCAGCTGTTATCGGTTAATCCTTTGATCGATGTTTATAATGTTGAATATTTACTCCAGACACAAGAAATGCCAAATGGGAACCTTTGTCGGTAATCTAAGTGTGTTACCACTAATTATACCTGTTATAAATTCATTAACTGACCATCAAGTGAATGATGACAAATAACATGTGTAGGTTTATACCACCTAACACGGGTTACAACGAGGGAGTATTAATTGCTGTATTGCATGTGAAAACTTATGGGCCGACACTAATTGTTTTGAGAATACAAACAGATTTTTTTACATGACATGATTAAATATCGAGGTAAAACAACACAGAAATGGGATCAATTTGGATCAGTCATTATACAAATAGGGCCTAACGACACCAATCGATTTTGACAGAATCGCCTATGAAAACAAGTTGTAACTCGAAACTAGGCAAAGCAGGAGACAAAATTAAATGACAGTAGATTGTGAGAACATATAGCTTTCATTTTCCACAACAATTGTCACGATTTCAGGTTTATACAAGCCTGTAAACACGATAATTTACCCCTAAAATGTAGATGAATTCTGCATCGGCTCTCAAAGCTATTCCTCATATGACGCCACAGAGGCGCGCCGCCTGATTGGTTGAAATTTCGCTCTCATGGGTGAGAATTGTGCACTGTTGTCAAAAAGGTCGATTTAAGTCAATTAAAGGTCGAAATGAGTAGTTTTAATGACGGGTTTCATTTATAACGATGCCAGTTAGTGATTTATGTATTTGTACCCCCTAGGGTTTATGTGACCTTTAAAAGCCGACCGTCGGGAGAGTTGGAGCTGAGAGTCTGTGCGCACGTCTAAGATAGGCTAACATGAGTGACAGACCCTATACTTGTAAGGACTTACTCATATATGAAGAAGGGTCACTTCTCCATTGATGCAGAAATCAAATCATGGAGTCGTATAAATCCACTTTTACTGTCAGGAGAAGCGGTTCCGGAAAATCTGACAAGTTGTGGTCCCCCCCAAACTCGAGGAAGCTGGAAGGAAGAATCAGCATAGTACTATAAGAAGTTCCATCAGGGGAGTATGCAGGACGTAAATCAGCATGGAATCCAGAGTGGCTTGACCCACCACCGTTTCCGTTGGATTCTACAAGCAATTAAGCATGAGTCAGGATAAGGAAAAATATGTAATCTTTGATTAAAATTGATATTTTATACTAATCCTGACTCATGAGGTAAGCCATCCCAGTCTCCCCTCATGGCACTCTGGATTCCCTGTAATCCAGGTGTCGGGCGCTTTTTCAGGAGAGAGTGAGGGGCATGTCCGATCATGTGATGTGTTTTCCCGCCAAAAAGAGTCACAAGGGAGATAACACTGGGTGAGTGATTTTACGTCCGCGGTTTTGAAGGGAGCTTCAAAAGGGGATTCAAGTGTTCCACTATCATTTGCAAGAAGAAATAGACAAGCACTTAAGCATGAGTCAGGATAAGTATAAAATATCAATTTTAATAAAAAAATTACATGTTTGTCAACACCATACCTACATTTAACACTTGCTTATTTGACCTGAGTAATGTGGGCTTTTCTACCTCATTATACTAAAACTGGATGTTGTTAACCCTAATATTCCCACAACTCGTGCAGGTCATGAATACATTGAGGAAATGAAGAATGACCAAGGTAAAGTCATCAGTTTCAACTGCAAGCTCTGTGAGTGCAAGTTCAATGACCCCAATGCCAAGGAGATGCATCTAAAGGGTAGAAGACATCGACTACAGTATAAGGTAGGCTTATTTCATAAAGTTTACGGTGATAGTAAGTTTTTTGTCAAACACCAGTCAAAAGAAGTAAGAAATGCCCAACTTTTTCATATGACACTAGATAACCGGTCATGGCCCTGACATTAACTATAGTCATATTAAAAGAATCTTGTGTTTGACTTCCTTGAATAGTCTATATGTAGCTACTACTTTTAGTGTTAAAATAGCCTATTTTGATCTCAAAGAGGGCCTTCTGTGAGCTAGGCTCCTCAGTCTTGTTCACTGTAGGTTCAAACTATGGTGCATGTGCACGGTGTACAGTGTTCACGAATGGTGTTTCAAAGTCACAGGACATTGTGTCTTGTAAGTTTCAGATGTCTGTCTGACCCATTGAAAATGCACAGGACCCATGGAATAAAATTAAACACACATTTCAGATTTAATCTTTCTTATAATTGACATTGAAATTATTAACAAACATAAGATTTATAAACAGCAAACAAGTGTCACATGTCACATAAAACAACTTCAGTCTAAGTCATTGTGAAATATACAGTCAGACACTGGGGCCGGCGGGTTGTAGACTTCTGTCTGACCGTTGGCGAATCTGCCGGATTTGTCAGAGGGTCAGACGCTATTCGTGAACACTGGGTGTAGGGGTGTCATTGATTGGGTAATTTTAGTATTGATAAAAGTCAACCCAATATATCAATATGTTGATTAATAATAAATTCATTCTTCAAGTGTTTAGTTAACAGTGAACTTGTTTATTACTGCAGTTAATGAATTTAATGCTAAATAGGATGATTAAACCATTAATGGTTACAACTGAATTTCTTGTCCATGTTTAACTGTGGTCATATTAAGAAATGTAAATGTTTCTGTGACAGTTATTTATTAATCTTCTATCTGTTTTATAAACATGTATGAGTAAAGCATGAACATTTAATTCATAAATTGTTACCATGAAACAACATTTCTACATCAAGGATTACTTTTAGTGACTGATTGCCTAAAGATGAATTCATTGAAGTTTTTTAGCTGAAGAAGTATGTTGTTTGTTTTACAGAAAAAGGTTGACCCCAACCTGCAGGTGGAGGTGAAGCCCAGTATTCGAGCCCGCAAAGTTCAGGAGGAGAAACTGAGGAGGCAGGCCCAGAAGGAGGAGTTTTGGCGACGCCGAGAACAGGAGGAACGGTGGCGGGAGGAGATGAGGTAAACAATAAGCTGAAACATAGATCTGTTATGTCTAATATTTTAATGACAGCCTTGTAAAACAATGAGCCAACTAATGACCCTTTGTTAGAATTTAGACATTTATGAAATTTGTGCATTTATTTTTACCTAGGATGGAAGAGGAGATGTACTGGGAGCATCGCGCCGCTACGAGATGATGGAGTATTATGAATGGCAACGGCATCAGGGACCCCCTGGGATGATGCCACCACGCCCATTCATGGGAGGGCCTGGACCAATGGTGAGATACAGAATTTGTTAGCAGTCTTTATTGTCAGCTGTTAAAGGCTTTGTAAAGTGGATTTCTCAGTATTGTGCAGAATTCTAGTGGTGTCTTTTTCAAAGTGGTCAGTGTGAAGAAAGCCAAAAAGCACCATGGCATTTCCGGGTGCTGGTTAAGAAGTTTTTTCAAATTTACCCCTTGTGATATTTTATGTGCTTTCAAATGTCATTATCTTTCCATTTCAGTCAAAATCATTGCAGTTCCTATTTGTGACTAATGAAAGATTGTGTATGTTGTGATGAATCTTTTCAGCTTGAAAATTGTACACTGATCACTTTTGTGAAATTTTGATAAGTGGAGCACATACAAGAGTGTTAAATTATCATAATCTGTTTTGAGGTATTTAGGAGGGACTCCCTTGTATGTGGAACCATGCTTCTAAGTGCTGCATATGAGTGCTGCATATGAGTGCTACATCTTCCATCATTATTGGAAAAGAGTGCTTCTGCTCTCTTTTTGAGATGATGTCTTCCTTGATAATTTGAAACTTGGGAATTGTAATGTTAATCACTGGATTTTCTGGTCCAGACTTGTCTATTTACAGCTATCTGACATAGCTGCGATATTGCTGTGTGGCATTCAAACACAAAACAGACCAAAAAAAAGAAGGTTTTAAAGATAATTGAGAGATAAGTTTAACACATTCTGTCATTTTGTAATGACTGGTTTATGTTGCAGCATATGAGGAAGCCAGATACAGCTGATGATCGCCATGTGATGTCCAAACATACTGCCATATACCCAACAGAAGCGGAGGTAGGATTATGTTGCCATAGTGATGGTTAGAGCAAGACCAGGGACTAGTAGTGTACATTAAACTTGTGAAGTTGGCATTTTGAAGATATACAAAACTGACTTTTAGTGTGATGGTTTTGCATGGTGTTCAATTGTTTAGAAGTGTTAGAAAAAGCTGTTTTGAGGGATAGAGAGTTTGTCCTACTAGCGGAAGGTTGAGAGTTTAGTACATAATACCAGAAAGACAGTATTTTCTTACCCTACAATGTTCTTGGCATTAAGATAAGACAGGGAATGGTTGGCTTGGAGTAAGTATACTTTATCCAAGTAAGGTGTTCAAGTTAAAACTCTCAGTGGGCTTGCACTCCAAAACTGCTGTAGCTCAATCACTCACACATGCATGTGCTAGAATATTAAACCCTCTTTCAAGCTATCCGCACCATTTGTATCCATTTAAAGATTTCCTTTGTGAAAATTGAAATTTTCTTGACGACCATAAAGGTAATGTCTGTTTCATTAGGTGGAAATTTACTTTGTAAATTATTTGTGAGGAAAATATGTTTTTCTGACCATGCTACCTGCCATGTATGCGTGATATGTGAGAAATGCATGATATTTTTTTGTAATCTTGTTCCAGCTTCAGGCTGTACAGCTAATCGTGTCATCTTGTGAAAGAGCTCTGAAGCAGGTCTCAGACTTCCTTGCAGACAGGTAAATATATGAAAATGTTTTCTTAGAATAGTTTCCCCAGCAACCTGTCCTGGTTGTCAGATGCACGAAGAGTAGCAGGTGGTCAGACTTGGTGACTTGGCTGCCTGTGTTATCATACCAAGACGTGGAATATGTCTGATAATATCAATCGAGGTGGTGGGGTAGCCTAGTGGTTAAAGTGTTTACTCGGCAGGCCGAAGACCCGGGATCGATTCCTCACATGGGTACAATGTATAAAGTCCATTTCTGGTGTCCCCTGCCGTGATAATGCTAGAATATTGCTAAAAGTGGCGTAATGCTAAAAACTCGCTCACTCACTCACTCATAATATCAATCACTGGATTTTGTAGATTTGAATGTTTACAAACAACTGTCATATAGCTGAAACACTGCTGATAGTATACTGCTGCTGCGAGCGTTTAACATTTAATAGAATTCAAATACTGAAGGAAGATCGTGAGGTATATGAAACCTAGTCTGTGTTGCAGTGATGCGCCAAAGGATGTGGAAGCAGAGAAGAAGGAAAAGAAGGAAGTGAAGAAGGATACTGAAGCTAAAGAAGGGTAAATGTCAACATGGAAACCTTGAAGATTTCCACTAGAATTGACGTTCAACCCATGCTTGTAAGATACGACTTACAAGACTAGGTGGTCAGACTTGATGATTGATTGACCCAACTCATTCACTCACTACAACAGGTTCCCAGTCACTGAAAAAATCCAGACATAATCCAGTTTCGACAGCGTGCCGGATTGTAGAGCTGGCAGGGTTACCTACGACTAGAACTGAACCAGTTTTATCACTCTCACATACATTGTTGTATAACGTGGTTCTCTCAATTTACTCCCTCAAATCACAAATTACATGTACAAGTGTACCCATACTGAACTAAGATTAAATTATCTTTCTCAGCAAACATGTAGTTTCAACGTAGGATTAATTATACACATTGGACTGACTACTGGCCACGTTCCGGATTAGACAGCGCTGATTACTGTATAAACACATTCGGGCGACTCATCCGGAATTGACAGCAGCTGGATTGCACAGCTTTTAAATGATGATAAATGTACTAGCCACAGATGGGACTGAGATTTTATGTTGGTGTTGACAACTTGCCGGATTGGACAGCTGCCGGTTTTGACAGCTTCCGCTGTATCAATATCAGTCTCTAGGTTCCCTCATCTAGGCTTGATGTTCAAGTTTGCTGTTTACCTGAAATTTTGCTAATGGCGGTGTTAGTCAATAAATGTACAGAACTAATCAAACTGTTTCTCTCTGCCATTTTGAGGATTGTATATTTTCCTTGCAGCGAGAAAAAGAAGGATGATGACACCTCCCCACGGGTTCTGAAGGGGGTGATGCGTGTCGGGGTTCTTGCCAAGGGGCTGTTGCTCCACGGAGATCTCAATGTCCATCTAGTCGTACTGTGTTCTGAGAAACCCACCCGAACACTGCTGGAAAGAGTGGCTGACGGACTACCCAAACAGTTAGCTGTAGGTTCATTTCAAATCTAAGTAGTATTTGATTTATTGAAAAGAAGCAAACCTTTCTTAGTGAATGTTTGCTGCTGACTCTGGTCACTTCATTTGGTCATTTGAGCGAAACTATGAAATACCATTGAGAAGTTAGTCCCTTGTGTCACTGTTGTCATCGATTGGATATATGTTGCTCAAAAGGAAAAGGAACGCTGCATTCTATATTTCGATAGCTGTGTGAAAGAATTTAAAGTCTGTAGCCTAGTGGTTAAAGTGTTCGCTTATGCTGAAGACCAGAGTTCGATTCCCCACATGGATACAATGTGTGAAGCCCAATTCTGCTGCCCCCTTGCCGTGATATAAAACTAAACTCACTCACTTTATATATGACTCTGGAAACTCAGATTTGGATGGGTATAAAATTGGGTTCATTTTGAAATGTCCGAACACTGCTTTTTGTTTATTTAGACTGTAACCGATGAGAAATTTGAAGTGAAGAGATGTGTTGAAGAAGCTGCCATCATTGTTAGCAACACCAAGGAACCTCCTACAACATGCACAGTGACACTGACGTCGCCTGTGATGAGGGAGAGTACGGCGACAGAGGGTGGAGGTAAAACGTCCATACTTCTCTTCCTTAGGGGTTGGGGCAGGGTGGTGGGGGCATGATGGAATCAGAAGGTTCAAATTGATATTTGGTGTTACTTTCTCAACTTGATTTGAAGAAGAGTTTATGGAGACTAAAGTTGTAGACTGGTCATGTAACCAATTATTTAAAAGTCAACTAACAACCTTGAATTGTTAAATTTCAATTTTCAAACATGATCATTCTACAAGAACAAAAACAAAATTCAAATCAAATAGAAATCTGAATAATGGCATTTGATGCAAGACAAGATCTTCTTAAGGAGACTTTGAAGAAATTAACAATAAAATAACTTTCCTGTTAATGATATATTATTTTGTTACGTGCCATTGGATGTTCTGATTTGATTTGACATTAATACAGTTTGTTTGTTGCCATGGTGATGCAAACAAAGCTTCTAGATACCCACAGGTTGAGAGAGGAAATGGAAAAGGAGCGATGGAAGGATTTTTGACCATGATGAGGGGGCCATTGGAAACTGGCCATTCTTGCACACCTCTTTTATTTCCCAACTTTTACATCATCTTTAGCATTACATATTCAGCTCTTTCTTTAGACTTCTTGCAAATTTTTCATATTCTTTTTTTTTTTTTTTTGGTTCAAAACTTATTTGTGTTTTTGAAACATTAACAAATATTGGATTTGTTTTTAGTTCCTTAAAGTTCAAAATAGACTTGTACAAAGAAGCAAAATGCGAACAGTTATTTTGATTTTTTTTTGCATTTTCCAATTTTGGATTTAGTTCTTTTTGCTTTCTCTTAGAACATAGTCTTTCATCAGCTTAGCACATGCTTTTCTTTCTCCGACAATTCTTCTCCTTCTGTTGCCATTCCGCCCGGGCTCCCCATCCATGGTCAAACACCCGTTCCGAGAGGCTACCCTGAAATCTACAACATTGTGTTATAGAGACTCTAAGCGTCAAAGACCCACCGGATGTGCTGGACAGGCACAAATGCCTGGATGCCCTAGCTGCACTTCGACATGCTAAATGGTTCCAGGTTCGAGTTCCTTTTATTTATTACTTTGCAGCCTTATGTTAGCTTTCAGTATATCAATGACAGAAAAAAAAGAAATGTGGAAAAAATTCCAGCTGTTTGTCACAAATTGATCGCGTGGGTTGGACATGGGTTGGTGTGTTACTTGTGGCTTACAGCACTGGTTGGGCATTGATGGATGGAAGGAAGGAGGCTGGTGGATGATAGGGACCTGGCTCAGGCAGCTTCACAGAGTTATCTCCCTTAGATGGAATTTGACAGTTGCAGAAGAGATGGTGAAATGGTTAACTGCAGAGTAACACCCTTTTTCAAAGTTTTCTTTTCTTTTTTTTTAACACAATTTTTTTTTCCAAGTTGTCTCATTTAGAAATGATCTGTTTGACTGAAATTGATAATTTCTAAGCACTCTGAATTGGGCAATTCTTCGATTCAACAATTGTAAATATGTACCATGTGTGTGAATATGACATGTTGATTTTCGACACTGAACTTCACCATTTGAACTGAATTATACAGTGCATATTATTCTGTACTTTGTTAGAGAAGTTGATTTTATGCCAGGTCAGTTTAATTGTTGAACGTATGCTTCTGGTGAAATTGATTTACATCACTCTAAACAAGGTCTCAGAGTCCAACAGAGCTTACTTCTGACAAGAAGTAGTATGATGTTCTAACAGTATATGAAAGTAATGTTGAGTGAAAATGGTCCTATTGATAGCGTGACTGAAGGTTAAGTTATACATGTTTCTGTCTAGTTATGATGAAAATGAAGTTAGTTCAACATATCCAAAATGAAACATCTAATATTCATTTTGGTTATCCTCCTTAAAACACTTATTAACATTTGAAGCCTTTATTCTGCAGTATGTTATCTTAGCTGAAATCAAAATCGAGATAGTGTTAGAAAGGTTATCAAAGCAGTCAGGTCATCAGAGAAAAGTTGAGCTGTTGAAAGAGGCTGAGATTGGACAGGGGATAATCATTATAAACACTATACGTCATATAAATAATAAGTCCAGTTTGCGATACTGTGATTGCTGAGCTGAAGGTCTGAGCCAGATTCCTTTGTGCCTTTTGGGCTACATTTCAGGGCAGATGTTGTATATACTTGAGTGGCTGTGTTGGATAACAATGTGAAAGAGGGAATCAAAGACACCTTGGCCTAGATTTTCGAAGCTAACTTAGCGCTAAGATAGTCGTAAGTGCCATTCATTAACATTAACTTACGACTATCTTAGCTCTCTACCTAAATAAATTAGGTGCCAAACCACAAAAGGCTTTATGTTCTTTGCACTGTCACTTACGTGTAATTGTAATTTTGTTGTTTTGGAAATGGCAAGTTTTGGGGACAAAGAACCAGAATTGGGGTGGATTTGAGAGTTGTGTGGAGTAAGACGTGAGTTGGTTGTGATTGCTGTGAGTCATACGGATGCTCTGAGTGACGTGGGTTTCTGTGATGGCTGTGTGGATGCTCTCACAGGTGAGATCGTTGTGATTGCTGAGTGTGAGTCATGTGACGCTCAGAGGGATGTGCAGATGCTCAGAGGGACGAGGGACGTGCAGATGCTCGGAGGGACATGGGTTTCTGTGATGGCTGTGTGGATGGTCTCGGGGATGTGAGATCGTTGAGAATGCTGAGTCGTGTGGACACTTGTGAGGGACGCGAGTTGAGTGGGGCTGCTCGTTGCTGTAGCTGAGTAGTATACTACTGCCTTGAAATGTAATACTGTAAGTAGTGGTAGAGCATTGAAAGGGATCCTCACATTACTACCTGGTCATCTTTGAGCTAACACTATTATTTACTTGTGTATTTTGAAGAGTAAACATTTTATGCATGTGAGTGCTCAAATTCTTAGTGATTGACATGTCATTGTGAATTCTTTTTGTTCATGTATCTACACTTGCACAACTGTATTGGATGGGGTCTGTTCCTCTTAACGCTTAGCAAGAAACAAAAAGCATTAACTGTGATAATGTTGAATCTTAGGAAGAACACTGATAGGGATCATTATATCTGTCTGTCAGTACAGAGATACTTTGAACAACATCAGATGTTTATGAAAAATCTTTGAATTTGTTCTCTAAACATTTTGTCAAATTTTGTCCATGGGTCTTGAGAATTGGAAGGTGACCTACTGAAATGGGTTAGGAAGGGTGAGTGATCAGACTGTAGGTGCTCAAAGATAACCAGGATGGTCGTGGTTTCATCCATCTCTGCGTCATCTGTCCGTACTGTCTGTTGGACATTGGCTGTACCATACATGCATCTACTTCGCGGCTCAGTGTACATGAGGCTGGAAAGTGTGGACGCCGGAGTCGGTCGGGTTTTCTTATCTGTCCACCCGTCCGTACGTCTATGGTGTCACGTCGTCCATTTGTCTCACAGCTGTCACATGGCCTATAGTGACATACTGTTCGAACCAGCACGCATATTGTTTGCCCCGTTCATAACTCCCAGAGATCAGGCAGCTGAAACATTGAGTATGTACTTGTATCCTTGTGACATTAACATAGAGACAAATGGTTGGCCCAAAAATGCTGTTAAAAAATTCAAGAATCTGGCGAAATTGCTTTTTTTGTTTGATTTGTAACCATTGATTGCATGGTGAAAGTATTAAAGCCTAAGTTTGAAGGTAGATAGACTGAATGAGGAACTATCTTCACGGTCAGATTCTTGAATTATTTGATTCATGTGAAAGTATTTGTATGTCTAATCTTGCTGCTTCAACATCCATCTCATTTAGGCTAGAGCTAATGGACTCCAGTCTTGTGTGGTGGTAATTCGTATACTACGGGACCTGTGCCAGAGAGTCCCCACATGGACCCCGCTTAGTGAATGGGTAGGTGGAAAATCACTGGAATGATATACAATTCTCAAATTGTTTCTCTTGAGTAAGGCCAGGAAATGGGAGTACCTCATGATTATTACAGGGCAGGACAGACAGAAAATATCAAATTAATTTCTCTTCTGTACATACAGAAACAGTTGTGTACAGCTACACATATATTGCAATGACAGAAAGCTTTCAGAATTGTGAATACTTTTACAATAGAACTTGTTCACATATGCTCGAATGATGTAAAAAGCCATAACCTGTGTTTCATTCCCCACATGGGTGCAATGTGTGAAGCCTATTTCTTGTGTCCCCCGCTATGATATTGCTGGAATATTTGCTTAAAGCAGCGTTAAACTAAACTGGCTCACTCACTAAGCATTCTTTAACACCTTTGAAACATGTTTGCTGTGGTTATTTTTTTATAGAAATGGGTAGGGGAGGAGGGATTGTGGTTTAGTGGCACTACAAGTTTTCCATCACAAGATAGGCTTTGTCATTGCCAGTACTAAAATATGTTTGTCATACAGCATGTGTTTATCTGTGTTTCATTGAATTCAACGTTTTCAGAAGCAGCTTCTATCTATTACCTCAAAACATTCTTTAACGTTTCTTGAACTAAAAAATGTGAGAGATTGGAAAAGCAATGTTACATATGATCTCATTCAGCTATTGTCACTCACTATGAGAAACTGTTACATGTCTGACATTAGAAACATGTTCTTGTTCGAAATCTTGAGAAAACTGATGACAGAAGAATTACACTCCAAAGATTTTAATTTAGTTTTCTTAAAAGAAGAGTTATTTATTCATGTTGTTGAATAAATATTATGACCTAACCTTTGCATGTTCATCCTTGTGGCTGGAGAGGTTTATCGCTTTTTAAGTATATAACGGGTAGTTAGTTGTATATAGGGGCTGTGGGGAAGCCTAGTGGTTAAAGCGTTCGCTTGTCATGCCAAGGACCATCATGGGTACAATGTGTGAAGCCCATTTCTGGTGTCCTCTGCCGTTATATTGCTGGAATATTGCCAGAAGCAGCGTAAATCCATACTCAATCACTAACTAATTATTATATATAATTGACTTTTTCTTGTTTTATATAAACCTTAATTATTTTTAGGTGCCTCCTGTTGATTCTCGAGTAGAACAGGTCACCATATTATTTTTTGAGAACTGACATGAGGCGGCTACAATGTGTGACTGAGTTGACTGTGGCCAGACAGGACCTTGTACAGGCCTGCATGATCTTGCTGGAATATTGCTGACATTCACTAATGACTATCTTCAGCTTTGTCAGTGTATTAGATAAATATTACTGTTGTATTTTACCAATCAGGCCATGGAGCTACTGGTGGAGAAGTGTGTAGGCAGTGGGGGTATACAAATGAGCCCTGGAGACGCACTCCGCCGGGTCTTTGAATGTATTTCATCGGGAATCCTGCTGCCAGGTAAGAGAAAAATCTGTACATGATTATTATGTAAATAAGGTGATTTGGGAAGCCCAGCAGTGTAAAATGCTAAATCACTGTGTAGAATCAATACTGGGCCAACTTGCACAAAGCGATCCTAGTGCTACAACAAAATTGTATCTTAAGGCTATGTTGAGTGTGGGAGTTAGATCATTATAGCACTAAGATCCCTTTATGCAAGTGACGCCTGGACTCCAGTTATTTACATGCCTTTATCATCTAACTGTAATACTGAGGGAAGCATTAAATGGCAAGCAAAGAATATATTGTGCATTTCTCCCACATTTACTGAGGTAATTTTCTAAGTTTGATCTGTCATAATTTCCCCACGGGAATTCCTGGTTCGGATTAGACCACATACTCTTGTGTTGTTTCATTGGCTGGATCATCAGTCTCAGATTGCATGTAAGTGTACTTAACACCATAGCTTGTCGAATATATGTACAGGTTGCCATGATACAGCTAGGCTGTTACTGAGTAGTGTATTAAACAGCAGAAATATACAATGTTATTATCCCGCCACGATGTGGTAGGGGCATATTGGTTTGAGCTGCGTCCGTCCATCTGTCCGTCCATCCAAGAGGATGGGGTCAGATTTTCTCAAAAACTGTTATAGATAGGGAAACCAAACTTGGTAAGTATTTTCAGGGCATGAATGCCTTGATGGAGTTCTAAATATAACCGAGTTACAATTTGTTACATAGTTATAGCCCTTGTCATGTGTTTCTTGACTTAGTGCACGCTCCTTGTTTTCATTTCTTCTAGGTGGCCCCGGGCTGTATGACCCTTGTGAGAAAGAAGCATTTGATGCTGCTCAGTCACTGACCAATCAACAGAGAGAGGAAATCACAGCCTCAGCTCAGGTGCGTACTGCTGAGGAGGGAGAGCTCGGCTGAAACTGTTCAACCAAGGATAGCCAGGCATCCATGTTGAACTACCCTTTCTTTTGTGTTGAGATTGTAAGAAACTGTGTTTCTCAGCAAACAATGCTCATTCATACATATGCATTCAAATTATCATTGAAATGTGTCATGATTTTAACCTTTAAGTGAAGTCACATCGTCATATGAGCGAAATATTCTCAAGCACGACATTAAACCCAATTTCACCTCACCTTTAAGTGAAGTCTCAGGTTTGGATTGTAGGATGAAGTGACATCACTTTCTGTTCAGTTTTTCAGCTTTAATTCGTTCGACTTAACATGAATTTGAACTTATATTTTTTCAACTACAAACAAACCATCCCTCTTGCAGCATATGGTTTGGACAAAATATACGTACTCTGCCAGTGGAGCAAGCACCATGATGTAACCACTTGACCTATAATGAAGCCTATTTTGTTTCAGCATGCCCTCAGGCTGATTGCATTCCGTCAAATCCATAAAGTCTTAGGTATGGATCCTCTCCCTCCACCGCGGTTTCAGCGACAGAAGTTCAACCCGCGCAAGAGACGGCGAACAAGTTCAGCTGGAGGAGAAGGGGATGGTGAAGGTGGGTGTGAGGAATCAATATATGTGTGCTGCTAATAGATTGTGGTGCAATATAATGTTGGTAGCATAAGCAAAGAAATAGTTTCTTAAAGGTCACATGCAACTTAAAACACAACTTTGCAGATTCTGTTACCTTTCGGTATGGACTTGCCCAAACAAATCATCAAAAATGCAAATTCAACTTATAAAGTTGAAAAGTAACGCAAAGAAAAAAACCGTGCAAAATCGGAGTTCAAACGATTCACTAACTTTCCCCCAGTGCTTTGGGGAAAAGTGGTTTCAACAGCTGTGCTGCTCTGGGCTGCACGCCCAGTGAAATAGGTTCGCGCAGCTTGGAAGCTGGTTGTCTGGTGAAGGCTCGGTGAAGGCTTTGGTGTGAGCTATTTTTCTAATGTTTTGTTGATATTTCTCAGGCGAACGCTTTTTATATGTTATGACAGTAGATTACCGATTTAACTGTTTATATAATTTCATTTGTCTATTTCACCACACGTTCTTCTTACCGAGTCACTTTCTCAGTTCGATACTTAAAAGCAATGTCATTATTTAGTGTTGACAGAATTTCTAACTGTGATATAGATATGTTGTTGTCACAGACAAAACTCAATGTCTGTTTTATTGACACCTATGTGTCTGCCTGCCTGTCTGCTAATGATAATATTCAATACACATCTTCGATCACTGACCACATGCAATTTGAACTTAACACCTATCAGGCTATACACCATAAACAAAATGCATTGATTTATGGCCCGAGTTCGGTCTCTGTCACATTATGTAATTACACAGACAGGCAGGTGTGATACTTGTACACATGACATGTTATGATGTCTGTTGATTGCAAACTGTTATACACAAAAAATGAGCATGTATTTACAAAACACAACATCTCTATATATATACACACACAATGAACGGTGAGGGCATCTGCAAATGAACCAGCCGTTACACTTGAGTGCACACCCACCCGCTCTGACTGGGTTCGGTATCACGGCTGCTTCGTTTCTTGGGAAGTAAACCCATGTACAAAATATTGCACTTTTGATTTGCGATTGTACGCTTATAAGTTTGTTTATATGTTTTTTCATAATCACCAATGTATATTATATGTCATGAATAAGTGATAATAGTGTTTAAAGTATGTTTGATTTTTTGGTTGCATGTGACCTTTAAAGATTTCACCAGGGTAAAATATGTCTGTTTTCTTTATCTCAGTATGGTGTACTCTGTATTTATTTTGTTTTAGTAAGTTATACATTTATTATTTATCCACAAATCATCTTTGATATGAATAACTAGTCGTAAAAATGATGTGGTCGTGTATGAAATCCTTAGTCTACAGATAATATCCTGTTCCTTTACAGCAGGTGAGAAGAAGGATAAGAAGGACGGTGATGAAGGAGCTTGTATGGACACTGCCGACAACTGAGTGTGTTGTGTAGACTAGCATGTTAGAGAGGAAATAAAGGGATAATACATGGTACGTCACATGGACAGCTTTGGATGCAAGAGTATGGATGGCTCGATATTTGTATCAACCTTGACCATCAGTCTATATCTTCTGGTAATCTGGCCTCAATAGCCATGACAATGTCCTAGGTTTGTTGTGTTGTGTAATGACACCGTAGGACTGTTGTGCTGTATTATAAAGAACTAATTGACGTGCCAGCTTCTGTGTCGCTGGGTCAAGACTAGGGACACCTTACCTGTAGCCTGCCTGCACAGGTGGGAAAGATTCCTTATTACCTGTTGAATCAATTACCTGTTGAATCACGGTATCATGAACTAATCATAAATAACTTTCCATTTGTGTGTATAACGGATCACAGAATTCATTTTTATCACATGACATTAATATTGTGGTTAATGTTCTGTTTTTATGTTGTTTTCATTTTGTTTAGTACTTTTAGTGTGATGAAAACAATGTCCAAGGTTTTAGCATTTTCCATTGATTTCATTATTTGCTTGTCATTAGTTCCCCAAAAATTGTAATGATCAAGTCTAAGACCTTGCCACAACATTGAAATGTATTCTGTATGCCTAACAAGGCTGAAGTTTGTGTAATATTTTAATAAGACCTATTTTTTTGAAGCAAATTACAGTGTTGAAGTATTGGTCGTTAGTCGACAAGAGGTCCAGCTGAACCACTATCTGTATTGACGGACTGCATTTATGTCAGTGCATACATATGCTGTGGAGATGTGTGTTGTCTGTCATGGCTCCTTTGTGTACACTTGATGTTGGTGTCCGGTTGCATCCACTTCCTGGTTCATATCACCACTTAAGATGAACTTCTGTTTGAACATTGTGTACATTCAGCTTCATGTGTTCATTATTTATGATAGAGTTACTTAAAGATTCAGGGTTTATGCTTCTGTGTAAACATGTATTTATAGATCTATATGCATGGACACATTTTGATAATCTCTGTATTAAATGTATAATAAACAACTTCAAAATGTCTCGTCTTCGATTTTGAAGACCTTGAGCAATTTTCCTTTCGGATTATGTTAACTGTTTGATGTATGCTCTTGTTTTCAATCTTTGTAAAATATCCTGTGGGAAGTATTTGTCTACAGTATGCATGATGCTGCCAAGGGAGACTGGCATAGCGCAGTCTGAGAGCTTACTGGTCTGAATGTAAGGCTTGCAGCTGTGTAGAGCCTGAACAGTACAAAACTATGGTTCAAGTGAGCAACCACCTTGTGTGCTTGTGCTGTTGCAGTCTTGTACATGTGGAAAATGTTGATGTGCTTTTATCAAAGTAAAATCATGAGCACTTCACTTACTTGTTTTTATTTTTACTTTGTGCCATTTCATGTGACAAGAACGCAGTCAATTTATAATTTACCTGATACTTTAATACTGACAATAAATACCCTACATGCATTCTAGCAGTCTGTGTATAAAGACACTTGTATGCATAGTCATTCATTTGGTCATCTGGGATATATTAAGGAGTAGGATCTACTGACAATAAGGCTAAGAGACAGTTATGGGCCAGTAGATATTGTGCTGAAACAGTACTGACTAGTCCCCGTGGGCGCAAGATGTTCCTGGTAAGCTCAACCAACGGACCTGACTGGCAGTTGAAGCTTGTCAGTATAATATCCGTGCAGGTGCAGGTGCCGGTTGTTCACTGTGGAACCCTTTTGTGCCAAGTTAAGGTGGACCCAGTTAACATCCCAGATGCAGTCCCATTCTTCATACTCTGCACCATCCTGATGGCGTTTTCCTGAGTGCAAGTTAACTACACAAGGTGTCATTGCAGCCTACGTTGGTTGGATTTGACTAGCCTGCAACTCTTTAGAGGAAAATTGTTAAGATAGGAAGTTTTGTCCCAAAAGGATTTGGTTGTCTTCCTACTAAACTACTGAAAGATACTGTTCAAATCTGTTTAACAAAGTCAACGCAATACATTGTGGGTAGACTGGAGACAACCCAACTTGTGCTGAACTGCGTCTCTTCGAACCTATGGCCCTGTGTTCGAATCCCATTTTCGGTCTACTAATTAAGAGTGTTATGAAAACCATATTCTTGCTCGTGGGTTCTGCACAGTGGTCAAGACGAACATCTATTCGGCTCATACAGTTTCTTGATATAAAACGAATTACTTGTTCAGGGCAGTGTCGGAGGAAACTCAAATTCTCCTTCAGTACCAGGTCACATGAGAGACCACATGAGATTGCGCATG
The DNA here is from genome assembly GCF_003918875.1 of Haliotis rubra. NCBI lineage: Eukaryota > Metazoa > Mollusca > Gastropoda > Lepetellida > Haliotidae > Haliotis > Haliotis rubra. The sequence continues at coordinate 188,453 of NW_025766966.1, read as the reverse complement.
CGTAATCGGGTTTCAGTGCAAATGTGAACTCGGGTAGAAGTCGAAGCCTTGGTTGATCAGCTCTTCAATTCTTGGAATTTGTGTGCTCTTGTGTTTTGTGACTTTCTTGGACATTTGGATTTGTTTACTTGGAACTTTGGGCACGTTATCCATTCACGCTCGCCGCATGTAAGTCCCATTTTGTCAAGTTTTTCTGTCCTCTTACCTTTCCCCCATGGCTTCACCAACTCGGGGTACGGCCATCTTGGCAAAATTACAAGATGAATTGTTGGGTCAGTCTTCGTCTGCCCGAAAGCGGGAGTCGAGACAAGAACTGTTATCATCAGACCCAAAAGTGAACAATGGGGAAGAAATTGTTTCAGAGGAAACAACCCCGAGTGTTGAATGTAATAACATTGATGAAGAGAAATCTGGTGACAGTATCTCTATTGGCTGTCCAAAAGGGACCAGTGGTCATTTTGACAAACTTTCAACAAGTGTAAGTGCGGACAAAGGTGCCGAGTTTTTCACACAGGCACTTCATATGATGGAGAAAAATCAAATGGCAGTTATAAACAAAGTTCTTGACAAAGTCACAGAACTGGAAAATCATATCCTTTACGAGCCAGAGGGCTCGCAGTGCGACGGGTCTATTTATAGAGCTGACGACAGCGTTTCACAGCAATGCCTCTCAGAGGCAAGCGAGCCAATAGCTGGACCTAGCACCGCTCAGCGGCCCTCAGAACAGCAAGCAGCTGGAGTTAGCTCCCCTGCTCATCAAAACAATATGGCGGCCCCCAGTCAACCCTCTAAGCCGGTGTGTGATCTGGGGAAAATTGCTAGTGTATTCAAAGTTTCCGATCAAACAGGGCCACGGATCGAAACTGAATTGGCAGATTTAGTGGAGGGTCTGCTTATCACAAAGCTTGATGAGAAGCAAAAGGCAGAAATCTTCGAAAAACACGCCCGCCCTGAAAACTGTCCCAAGTTACAACCATCCCGTGTTAACAGCGAGATATGGCGTATCATGGAATCAGACAGTAAGTCACGAGATATCAGAGCGCAAAAAGTGCAGAACTCCATATGCAAGGGGTTAGTTCCAATTGTGAAGGTGGTGGACACTTTGTGCAATAAGGAAACATTTGATGTGTCCTCCCTGGTGACACAGCTAGTAGATGGCATTGCCTTGATTGCCTCAGCTAATCTAGACCTCAGTTTGAAGAGGAGGGACGCAATTAGAGGGGACATACGCCCTGAATTTAAACAACTTTGTGCCCACACCAACCCAATCACAGAATATCTCTTCGGGGATAATTTATCTGAACAGATAAAAGAACTGACTGACACCAATAAGTTGGTGACCAAGGTACATAATGTGACATCTCATCATTTTCATCCCTATCAAAGAGGTGGCCAAAGCAGACCGCCTGTCTTTAGAGGTACAAGAGGTGGCTCACAGAGGGGAAGGGGTCGTTTTTTAGGAAACGGCGGCCCACGGTTCAGTCACCCATACAGCCGCAGACCTCAACGAGCTGGGAAAAGGACAAAATTTCTTTAGAAAGAGTGAGTTTTTATGATACTATACAGAGTCTTCCAGTATGTGGTAGGATATCATATCATCTCGAGGCTTGGAAAACTTTAACATCGGACCCTTATATCCATCAAATTGTTAAGGGCTACCACATTGAATTTGCTGACTTTCCTTCTCAGTCTTCATTCAGGGAAACTAAACTGGGAGGTAAACAGGCACTGTATCTAGACAATGAAGTGTCAACAATGTTAAAAAAGGGTGTATTAGAAAAAGCTACCCCTTCTACCAATCAGTACATCAGCACTGTTTTCTTAGTTCCTAAACCGGATGAATCGTTTAGAGTGATTCTCAACTTGAAATCACTAAATCAATCAGTACAGAAGTGCCATTTTAAAATGGAACATTTACATTCAGCAATGCGACTTATGACATCTAATTGTTTTATGGGGTCAATAGACCTTAAAGAGGCATACTACTCTATTAGCATTGCTGAGGCAGATAGGTGTTTTCTCAGGTTCATCTGGAGAGGTGAGATGTATCAGTACACATGTATGCCATTTGGCTTGACATCTGCACCTCGTGTATTTACGAAGCTGCTGAAACCAGTGTATAGTACTTTGAGGAAACAAGGTTTTCTCTCAGTTGCTTACATAGATGACTCGTATTTACAAGGACAATCCCAACTGGAATGTCAAACCAACATTAATGTCACAAGAGATATGTTGGAAAATTTAGGATTTGTGATTAACTGTGAAAAGTCAGTGCTTGTACCTTCCCAGTCCATAGTGTTTCTGGGATTTGTGCTCGATTCAACGGCCATGACAATCTCTCTTACACAGTCAAAAGTGACTAAGTTCAAGGAGAAATATTCTTGTATTGTTGTAAAACAAAGTGTTACAATCCGTGAAATTGCGGAACTAACTGGAATCATGGTTGCTTATGCAATTGCAATCCCTTTGCCTTTGTTGTTCACGAAACAACTTGAAATTGAGAAAAATTTGGCATTAAAGAATGCCAAGGGTGACTTTGATGCTATGATGCAAATTTCTGATATTTGTAGAAAAGACCTGAAGTGGTGGAATGACAATATTGAGGGCAGTTCTGCCCCTATTTCACGTGATATGCCCACCCAGGTTCTGACTACCGATGCATCCTTGCAGGGATGGGGTGCTGTGCTGTATGAAGGGAATGTGAAAACAGGAGGTGCGTGGGCAGCTCATGATTGTGTTTTGTCGGACCACATTAATTACCTGGAACTGAAAGTTGTGTTATTTGGGCTCCAATCATTCGCCCTAGTGTTACGAGGAAATCATGTGAGAATAAGGGTTGACAATTCAACTACAGTGGCTTACATTAATCACTTTGGGGGTACCAAATCTCAGAACTGTCATACTATGGCCAAAGAAATCTGGTTATTTGCAATGAACAATAACATGTGGTTATCTGCTTCACACTTGCCTGGCTGTAAGAACATTGACGCTGATAGAGAGAGTAGAACTTTCCACGATGAGACTGAGTGGATGCTGGGCAAGACATTATTTACTAAAATAACCAATCACTACTTTGTTCCCACAATAGACTTATTTGCATCCCGTCTTAATGCACAAGTACCTTGTTACATTGCTTGGCGTCCAGATCCAGACGCCTTCTTAGTTGACGCCTTTATGTGGGACTGGTCTCCATATAAATTCTATGCTTTTCCCCCATTCAGCATCCTGGAACAAGTGATCCAGAAGATTCGGTCAGACAAGGCAGAAGGACTGGTAATCCTACCCAACTGGCCAAGTCAGAGTTGGTACCCAGTGGCAATGAAAATGTGTCTCTCCGCTCCAAGGTCTCTTCCCAGAAGAAAGACAACTCTAGTATTACCGTACAAGCCAGCAGCTGTTCACCCCCTGTCTGCCAAAATGCAACTTCTAGTGTGCCATTTGTCGGGGAGAGTCTTCAAGACCTTGGTCTCTCCGAACGATCTATTTCAATTATTATGAGTTCTTGGCGCACAGGTACTCGCAGTCAGTATAAGACCTACCTCATTCAGTGGGAACAATTCTGTATTAATTCTGGGTTAAATCCACTTGAAGCAGACCCCGTACCTGTGATTGGTTTCCTGACCCAGTTGTATGACAGGGGCTGTGGATACAGTGTTATAAATACCGCAAGAAGTGCCCTATCTAGTGTCTTATGCCTACCCTCAGGTACTCCTATAGGACAACATGTGCTGGTTAAAAGGTTTATAAGAGGTGTTTTTAACTCTAGACCAGCACTCCCCAAGTATCAACAGACCTGGGATGTGAGTGTAGTGCTAGATTTTCTCAAGAAGAAGGAGATGAACAATTTATTATCACTCAGGGACTTAACAGTGAAATTGACAATGTTATTGGCATTGGTCACTGGACAGAGATCCCAGACTCTTAAGTGTTTGAGTATAGATAATATGATCAAGAGTGGAGAGAGGGTAACTTTCAAGATAACGGATTTGCTAAAACAGTCTAGACCAGGCTGTCACTTGAAACCTATTGAGTTGCAAAGATTTGATGTTGAAAGCCTATGTGTAGTTTCTTGCTTAGATGTGTATATAGATAGGACTGTAGACCTTAGGTCATCTCCTCAGCTGTTGATAAGTTTTACTAAACCATACAAAGCTGTAGGAACAGAGACTATATCCCGGTGGCTTAAGACCGTTTTGAGAGAAGCCGGTGTAGATGTGTCTATATTCTCAGGACATAGCACCAGATCAGCCTCTACAAGTGCAGCTTCAAGTGCAGGTGTACCCATGCATCAGATTATGGAAGCAGCCGGCTGGTCATCTACCTGTGTTTTTGCAAAGTTTTATGAAAAACCAGTCATGTCAAACTGCTTATTTGGTAATGCCATTTTATCTCATGGATCATCAGTATAAGTAATGGAAGTGTTAAGTCAGATTGAGTTCGAGTGGTTATGTCTTTGACAATTGCTTTCTTACAAATAGCATAGCAGTGTTGTAGCATTTCCATAATGTGTTACACGTGTCTTGTGATGTTCAGTGATCAATATATCAGGTATGGCTATGCCTTTCACATTGTTTCTTCCAACTTGCATAAAATTGGGAGTTTGTCCAGTATTCATTAGTTGTGGTTATTATGCTTAATAACTGAGATTTGAGATATCAGGTATATCTGATTGTAAGCCCATTATATGACATGAGAGAAGGGTACTATTGCCTGTACAATAATATTGCTTTCTTAACAATCTTGTGTGATACCTGATGATGGAACATGTTATAAATTTGAAAACTAGTTAGAATAAATATGTTTGATGACACCTTGTTTTATGGTGGTTTTGTTAGGTACTGTGAACTAAACTTTAAAATCTCATGTGGTCTCTCATGTGACCTGGTACTGAAGGAGAATTTGAAAATTAAACGAGACTTACCTGTAAGGTGAAGTTTGATATAAATTCTCCGAGGTACCAGGGCACAAGTGAGATCACATGCCACTCCCTCCCACCCTCTTTTCTGTAGGGTATCCATTAGTTCACAGTACAGGCTTTAAAGACTGAAACCCGATTGCGCATGCGCAATCTCATGTGATCTCACTTGTGCCCTGGTACCTCGGAGAATTTATATCAAACTTCACCTTACAGGTAAGTCTCGTTTAATTTTCAAATTATGGGTGATATGTCCCACATATCAGCGGTATCACAGAAAGTGAAAAAAAAATCGACGTCCTGTACATATTTCTACAAATAGCCATATGATGTTGGCAAAAAGAATTTGAAGGAGATTGATCGACATATTGTTTGTAGAGTAAACACGTGGGAAAAGTACAAAACGAGCTGGTCACAGTTGTTGCTCGGGACAGACCAGAGACCAACATTTAAGGGTATTAGTGGGAAAATGAAACCACTTTTACACTTCTTGACATATGTGGGACAATTTTACAGTCCTAAAGGCAATGACTGAATGTTTCTGGTTGTGACGAAGAGGTCAGTCAATGGATCCAATCTTCGTCAGATATGTTCCATCTGTTGAATCGAATTATTTCTCGAAATAGAAGTGTGTGGACCTCCCTTGACTAGAATGCACAGACTATCACGTGTTTGGTTGCTGGCACATCACAGTACACATGACTTGATTAATTGCATGTCATCGTATGCCAGTCGAGGTCGTCGATGCTCAGGATGTCAATCACTAGATTGTCTGGTCCAGATTCCACCTTGTTAAGTATTGCTAAAGGTGCACCATTAAGTAACGTACGAAAAAAGCTAATCACAGACGCACATGAGGGTCTGTGCAGTCTACGCAGGTGCAGTCTAGGCAGCTGTGTGTTCACCAACGCCTGCATCTCGCCTGCAGAAGAGGACAAGGAACCTCCTCCGGACCGGCGGTAGCTTGAAGGCATATATGATTGGGTTGATGACGGAGTTGCAGTAGGTCATGACGCTGGTGTAGATGATGTATTTGTTGGCGTTAGCTGATGTCATGAAGGCAGACCCCACTGACATGTAGATAGACGCGAACATTGCTGCAAGAAATACAGAAGTACAGTTATAGCACAGATTATTCACTTCACGTGTTTCTTAGATGCGTTTGTTCTTAAGGGTGCGATGCGGTAGCCTCGTGGTTTACAGCCATCGCACATCACGTCGATGACTCGGGTTCGATTCCCCACATGGGTACAATGTGTGAAGCTCATTTCTGGTGTCCTCCGCCGTGATATTGCTGGAATATTGCTGAAAGCGGCGTAAAACCAAACTCACTCACACACTAATAATCGAATCTGGACCAAACAATCCATTGATCAACAGCATGAGCAGTGAGCCCGACCACCCGACCCCGTTAGTCACCTCTGATGACAAGCATGGGTTGCTGAAGACCAATTCTAACCCAGATCATCAGGGGTGTATTGCTGTGCGATGTCAAGCAGCCGCATAATGCTGGAATATTGCTAAAAGCGGCTAAACCCTAACACCACTCACTGTTCTCAAGGATGTCCCTGCAATAGCATGTTGCCGAAATCAGTATGAATTCTTACTCACTCCGACCAGTGCCGACTAAAATATAGAACGTCCAAGAGACCAATCAGTCGACACTGCCTACCGAAACGGAGAAAATGAAAATTATTTGAAAGGATCCGTGAAAATCAGTGATGAAACCAGGGTTTTGCAAAAACGGTATCCACTCGCCCTTATGCATTCCTATTTAGGTAACATATTGTATGTTTTATTACGAGATAGTGTAACAACAGGATTCACTTGCATAATTCAATATGTATTTGCTAACACTTTGTTTCCGGAGACTGATTAAGACGAGAAGATGAACGAAGGTTGGTGGTTCGGCCCATGTACCGAACATACCATTTTGATACAGATTTTAAGGGTCAAGTTAGGAACTCGGCCTATCTATGAGATTGGCTTATCTATATTATATACGGTACCTATTAAATAGTTTCGCGGTGGAGAGTTGCGTCCCTTAGCCGTGTATGGTTCCGCTCATGATGGGTTCGTTTTCCAGATTATCTGATCATTCATGGTTTGTGAGCACTATATCTTTGCTTTTGGGTTTCAGACGTACGGCCTGCTTCACTTAGACTTTTTCTTCAGTTTCAGCTGGCATGCAGCCTTCAAAGCCGCGTCAAATTCGATATTCTACATGGAGGATGAATATCGGTGACTTTCAGAACAGACCTCACCTCTCGACGCATTTATTAATACAAAGCCAAAACTAAAAGCTTTGACGGAAGACACATGTCGATAGCTAAACTCCTGGTATTTACACAGAGTCCATGCTATTTGCACACACTTCCAAACTGTCAGTAAGCTTCCGTTTGTGATACGATAAAAGTTGATTTTGTATAGATCATTTATTCATACATCACCTTGGTCTTGAAACACATCAATATTGCAAACATCGTGTTTGAATATACACTTGCTGGGGTCATTCCGGTATTGACTAAATGTAATAGCATATCCCCAGAACGATTGCATTTCGATCATGCCACGGATTTGTTTGTCTGTCACATTCATTAATCAGCACGTTTCAAGTGAGCATCTGCGCCACTATCGCGCTACAGATTTAAAATGACATGTTATGAGTGAGTGAGTATGACTTTACGCCGCTTTTAGCAATATTCCAGCACTATCACGGCGGGGGACACCACTAATGGGCTTCACATATTGTACCCATGTGGGGAATCGAACACAGGTCGTCAGCTTGACGAGCGAACGCTTTAACCACAAGGCTATCCTACCGCCCCTTGCATGGCATGAATATTCACAATGGAAAGGTCGCGCAAACAACGCTCTGAGTTTGTTGCACCAATACACCATACATTGTCACATTGCTTCTGAGAAAGGTCATCTTTTCATCCCACCCTGATTATGTACGTTATCACATCGTGTCGAGGGAAATACGGGGTTACGAGGGACTGATAAAACCCGTATTTCCCGAGACCGGATGTGATAACGCATTTATCTAGCCGAATGTTTTTACTAAATCAAACAACGTTTTGCTTCAATTTCATTCTCAGTTGTTGTGGCAAAACCTTTCCTTGCTGCCATGTTGACAACAGCTGATCGATTGACCTCAATGCAGCGCACGTTACTAAAGGCTTGGCGATGCACGCTTTTCTCACTTCGCGTGGTCACCGAGGCGTGGCGGAATAATATGTCTTTTGTACTCCCTGCTCGCGGATCGTGACGGGTGTACATGGTATTTTATTAGAGTCACGTGAACCAATCAAAACTCGACATTCTTACATGAGTCTGGATAACAATATATAGCACACGCCTGAGAATATTCGACGAACCAGATTACACTGAAAACATAATTCAAACCAACAGGGAGAATTATGTGACTGGATCACTGATCATGATGACATCAACACGTCCCGCCCTTTCGGTAGAATCGCTGCTCATGCTGCTGATCAATGAATTGTCTGGTCCGGATTCGATTATTTACAGACCGCTGTCAAATAGCTGGAATATTGCTGAGTGCAGAGTTAAACAACAACAGCAACACAGCAATACTTGCCATGATTCGGTGGAATTTACAAACCTAACACTCAGATGATGTACCGAAAATATCCAGTCTCACGATAGTGAATAAACCGAATTTGTTGAAAATAAATAAATAAATTAATTGTTGAATTACGTACAAGCGCAGAGTTTCTGCTGTGATGAGAGTAAGTGAATACATGTTGCTCTGAGCCACATTGCAGCTAATCGCGGCTGGAGTATGTGTAACGTCAATAACGAATTGCCTGCTTTTGAATTTGGTGCTAACAACATTTTCTGTTTTTAAATAATAATGTGATGAATATATACTCAGCAGTAAAAAAAACCCCGTCAGCACGAATTCAAAATTAGATCGGCACTCTAATCAAATTATTACAGAAATGGACATAATAAGCGGATCAAAAACATTTTTGTGTACAATATCTTGACACATCAATAAATAACTCAGCACAATTTCAAGACATTACGTGAACGTTTGCAGTCCATTCAGACTCTTGACTTCAGTATCTAGCGTGACCACCACGAGCGGCAATAACTGCACCACAGCGTCTATGCATGGAGTGCACCAATCGATTGATGAAGGCCATTGGCACCTGGAACCACACTCTGAGAAAGGCCTGGCGCAATAAATCGGCTGTGTTCGGCCTTGGTATGACATTATTCAGTCTAATCTGAATTTCATCCCAAAGATGTTCAATTGGGTTTAAATCAGGACTAAAGGCTGGCCACTGCATAATGTTGACACCGCTCTGCTGTAGGAAGTCCCGCGTAGCTCTGGCAGTATGGGCCCGGGCGTTATCATGCTGGAAAATGTTGTTCCGGTGACGTGCTAAATGTGGTATGACGTGGGGTCTTGAAAGCTTGGTCGATGTAGCGCACCGCTGTGATGCCGCCTCCTCACTCTGGACCAAGGTTCTGGAACACCACCTCTTCGACCCCATACCATGATGCTTGCACCTCCCCATGAGTCTCTTTCCATAGCACATTGGTCTGAGTAATGCTGGCCGTGTCGTCGCCATATTCTTGTTCTGCCATCTGCAGTTGATACGCAGTACCGACTCTCATGAGAACAGTTCTCCATTTCCTGTATCGCCAGTTTTGGTGTTGTAGGGCAAACTGTAGACGTTCACGTCGATGACGAGGGGTGAGGATAGGTCCACGGTAAGGTCTACGGCAATGGAGGTTCCCGCTGTTACGTTACTACGGCGTACTGTATCAGTACTGATTGGTCGTCCGTGTGTTCCCACTGTCTGGCGTGCTGTTTCGGATGCCTGCATGAAGGGATTCTGTACATGCTGTCGCACAACATGGTGGTCTTGTCGTCTTGTGGTCACCCTTGGTCTGCCAGTACGGGGGCAATCATTTGTGGTGTTGGTGACCCGGAAACGCTGCTTCAGCCTGTAGATGGTCCAAACGTTGACCTGGAAGTGATTGGCAACGGCTTGTGCAGTGTGGCCAGCTTCAAGTCTTCCTAGCGCCTGGGTCCTCTGAGCTGTCGTGAGTCGCGGTATCCAGCTGACGTTGTAAAGTGAATGTTTCAACTAGGTTTGGGGGTGCATTTTATAGGGCTGGTCCTTGTGAACAGCACGTGCAGCATGAGTTGCATGAAAAACACGGAGAACACCGTACCATCTCCGAGATCATGTTGCGTTTTTGAGGCCATTTTCTGGGTTCCATTCTGAGTTTGGGAAGGAATGTCTTTGCTCAGGTAAAGTTGGAGAAGTTGTCAAAAATATACACTCAAAACATTAAATGAGTTTACAGTTATCCGTTTCTGCGACGGAAAATTCCAAACTGACGTTTCTTTTGCTGCTTAGTATATATGTTTTCAAAATAAAACTCATTTGGACTTTGTACTTAAAATGCCGAAGACGTATGGTTCGTGCCCATTGCAGTAGTCTGCCTTGACGGTGTAGACGGGTCAAGGCCATTCCATGGGAGGGGTGGTAGGCTCGTATACCAGCCATACCGAGTGACAACGTACAATAATTCCCACAACCATCCAGCTGAAAATGACAAGATCCAGGTCGATGAATTCATCTTTCATCTGAAGAATCTTGGTCAAAAGTTGTCCAACCAATTTTGTTACAATCTGTTATCCTTTTAACCTTTTAAGCCATATAAAGATGTAACCTTATATTACTCCTACTTCTACGGCATTCAACTTTCCAATACAGACTATAGTCGGTACATCAAAGACAGGGCGGTAATCCCCCGTCCGGGATTATCTGTCGGCACATCAAACTAACCGGACAGGTGGGACTAACCCGCTGCAATCAAAGGACCGATCGCCCTGACTCGTTGCGCTTGCGTCTGGGCATATTTGTGGCGGTTGTTTGGTTACTGAATGCTTGCTCTGTCCAACATCGGTATTTATGCCATAATCATGCGCTTGCATTTGTACCAATGTCCCACAATTACGTTCTTCACGTTTTGACAAATGCACGATTCCTACGAAGTTTTAGGAAAGCTGTATTGTTACCGGGACGATGTTGCGTTTTGGCGAATGTTTTCTGCTTGGGTTCAAACCTGTACCAGCGTGTTTGTTTTGTATAGACTTACGTTAAAAGTGATAAATTTATTTTGTCCGATAGTTTATATTGTACGTTTATATTCAACTCGTGTGAGTGGCTGATGCTACCTGCAGAGCAGAGCATGTTTTCCCTTTTAGCGGACACCTGGCGTCATCACAGACTTTCAGGGTCCATTCACCACTATTCAAACTGACTGTTCTCTGTCCATGACATATCTTCCAAGAGTGGTGAAACTGGATAAAATAGATAATGACATCCGCCGTGATATTGCTGGAATATTGCTAAAAGCAGCGTAAAACTAATCTGCTAAAAGTGGCATAAAATTAAACTAATCTCACACACACTCACAATTAATTTGAAAGAATTTTATCACCTTTTCTCTTTTACCAAATTCACAAAGATGCTGCTTTGCTATATTTTGATGTCAAGGCTACGCAGTTCCGGATATGTTGTTGAGGAAGCAAGCAATGGTGACGTTGTATTTCATTAGAACCATTTAATTAATTAGTTAACTTTTGACTGGACTAAAAACATCGAGGTCTATAAGCAGAAAACTAAAGTGTCACTTCAGCAGCAAGTTGTACTGTTTGCAGGTATCATTATTCCATATCGGAGTATCGGATAAATTTGTAAATACAAACTGTTGATATAAATCTGAAGTTGGCTTACCGTGATCTACATCAAAGGTTGACTTACCAAGTGGTAGAATTGTGACAAAGTAGGCCCCAATCAGAAACATCACAGTCTTGGCAAACTTCATGCTGCTCCCAGTGTCACTCTTGCTGTTCACGTCTGTAGCAGCTATGGCTCTTGAATGTTTCCGGGCAACCAGATATATCCGGGTGTACATGGCACCAATGATGCCTACGGGAAAGTAGAACGTCACCAAGCCAAACATGATGAACTCTTTGGAGAGGACTGTGAGTAGCGCACACGGAGGCTCTGAAGGTTTAGGTACTTTTCTCCAGCCGTAAACAGGAAGAAGGCCGAGGTTGACGGAGAACACCCAGATGGCCGCCGACATGATGGACACGGACTTCCTGGTGATGACATCCTGGTAACGGTAGGGCAAGACAATCTTCACGAACCTGTCCAATGTCAGGAGGGCAAGATGATAGACTGATCCACAGATGAAGATGAAGTTCCCACCAAGACGAATGAGACATTCGACAGAGTTAATGAAGTACGCAATATGGTGGACAACGTTATGAATGACTAGCAGTCCCGTCAGCATGTCGGTGACGGCAAGATGGCACATCACCAGATCCGTGGGCTCCAGAGACGTCCTCCTCACCAAGGTATCAAGTACAATGGCGTTCGAGAACAGGGCAAGAATTCCTATTATGAAAATGACGAGGTTCACTGCCAACGAGGTGGCTGTTACGCCATGACCATTTAATGTCGTGAATAGGATAGACGCTTCACTGATTACAGAGTCATTGGCCATGGTGCCATTCACCTCCGTCTTAACCTAAGTCACAAACAAAAGTGCAGTTGTGGTTAACCGGCTTTTATATTGACTATGTCATGTTAATGTAACCAGCCGATACAAATAGGAGATGATGTATCTGGCAATAATCTCTACACTGAGACGAACGTTCTTGCACCAATGACCTTCGCACAAGCAATCATGCCACTTCCCATTTGTACATGATCGACTACGCTCTCAAATACATTATATGGTCGATATGCATTAATTATCACATCTTGTTTGTGACACTGGAAGGGTTAGGCAGATGCTCTATTACAATAATTTGCAATTTATAATAGCCGGCCGGATAAAGTCGATTTCTTTCACAATGCATTGGTGTTTACCTGAATGTCAATAATATTGACCCCTTCATTATTTTGAGTTTAACTGGAGATGTTGAGATTCGTTGATATGTACAAAGAATCGTGTTCCACGTTGTCTCGGATATGGCAATGAAGGATGAAGTGTAACGCTAATACAGATGTTTCACCAACACCGGCACTAAACGCCAATCTTCCTTTGAATACGGAATGTCCAACATTGCAAATTGTAGTATTGAAGGTCTCTTTGACCTCTGGTGACACAGGCCGCTGAACAGTCCAAACCGAATGACTTTGGACAGAGTGTTGTCCTTCGGGTGCCAGGATCGTCTTAAACAGGGCGTAAATGTTTGTGCCGAATGAACATCTTTGTTTGTAAACACGATACCCGTGTACCCATGTTTGGGGTTAGAGCTGATCTTCAGCATCGGGTTAGAATTGGTCTTCAGTAACCCATGATTGTCGTAAGAGGCGACAAACGGAATCGGGTGGTCAAGTTCGCTGACTTGGTTCACACGTGTCATCGTATCACAATTGCGTAGATCGAGGCTCATGTTGTTGATCAATGGATTGTCTGGTTTAGAGTGCGGCGTAAAACTAAACTCACTCACTCACTGATCTTCAGCAATCCATGCGACTAATGAACTCAAATGGTCAGCCTTGGTTTTACTTGTTATCGTGTCCCTGATGTGTAAATAGATGATCGCGGTGGCAATCACTTGATTGTCTGGACCAGAATCGATTATTTGCACACTGACGTCATGTAGTTGATATATTGCTGAGTGCTGATTTAACCAACCAACGAACCAACCAATCAGCCGTCCAACCTAACCTTAATATGAACTTGGTGTGTCTGCCACAAAGTCGTCCTGTGTAGACGAGCCAAATCTGAGCTGCTACGTCAGTATACTAAAGCCCAATGTAAAACCAGAATCACGAAGTCTGCCATGGAACCTTGAGTTTCAGTTGCATAATTAATAATGTTTTGACCAACAAACGGATGTTAAACGCAACGATATTTGCTATGCTTACAGTTTCTGTAAATTTATTTACACAAAGCATAGACAACTGGCTCAGAATGTTCGCCCAAATGCTAATTTTCAAAGATGACCGCCATCACTGAACGTGCACCCGTCCTCGGCACTAGTTAGTAATGTCGGGCGATAGGACTAACGTAGATTTCGAATAATACCGAGTCAATTAGAGTTTCCCGGTAAAAGTTTCTCATCGTACAGTAAATCAATAGTGCTAGAAAATATTATGTCCATTATAGGTAGTTACACTATCGAAAAATAATTCTGTGTTTTTATTGGACACGTATGTGGTTGGAATATCAATAGACATCAATTCCAAGATCACATTAAAAAGGCAAAAAGGTCATTCTTTAATGGTTTATACAGGAAGTTTTGTTAATTCCCTTTACTCGGACAGTTTGACTACACAGTGTATCAACATATGAAACAGTTTGTAAGTCATCAATAACTGAATATGGCTTGCTGACTGTGAAGGTTTGGTAGAAATATATAATTGTACAGCATTAAGAAGCTTTAACCTCTTTGAGAGGTAGTTAGAAGCTTTCAAAATCATCGTGATTTTAAAAGTCCAATATGCTTGAATAACGATGTTCCTTCTGACAAGTTAGTGGGTGTAGTTGCAGGGGTATAAGGTGTTTCAAGCAGCATTTCAGCACTGAACCTAGGTACAGGGGTTTTGAATTGGTCTATGGAGGTTGAGGGTGGGGATGGCGACTAGAGAGGGAGTGAGTTAAAATTTAAAACCTCCTCAGCAATATTTCAGTCAAATATTGATTATATATTAATACAATTTAAACCATAATAATTCATGTCAGCACAGGACATAAAGCTTACACAGATATAGATTATAAGGGTTTTACATTTAACCGTTAAACAATATTTTTAAACGGGCTTTAGATCGCCAGCAACTGAAGACAGATCACTATACAAGACACTACAACAGATTTACATTACTATTGCTACCTGCGTGCACCCTATCTGTGTTTACACCATCCGGTCAGATTATAGACAAATCTAGCTATGAATCAAACACAAGGATAATCAGCATTACAAAACATGGATAGTCTCTGTGGTGAATACACGGAGCATTACTGTGTGGAGGAACTATATGGACTGTCTCTGTGGTACACTACCTTCCTTTATTTTTCTTGAGCACATCAGACTGCTTTGTGGCGTAGTCACGATCTGTAATCTATGGACGGCCTGTGTCCATCCATACTATTGAATACACCCGACTGCTTTGTGGCGTATGTAGTAGTCGCGATCTGTAATCTATGGACGGCCTGTATCCATCCATACTCTTGAGTACATCCGACTAATTACCGTCTAGACTACACAGCATAAAGGCGACAATCTATTGCACACATTACATCAACGTATTCGGAGAGTATATTAGAGGTATAAACGACCTCATTATGTTGCTTGACTTCAGGCACGTGTCTCCACCACACCACTCCATGGTTGTATGTTGTCACGTGAACGGAAGAATGTAGAGACGCATTTACCAAGTTTCATGCTGTGACAATTCTGTCGTGAACTTACAGCTTCATGTCACTACATAGCAACTGAGAATCCTACAGTGGTTGAATTTGAAGAGTTGTCGCCCTTGCCAAGAAAGCGGAGTACTCTCCTCCTGACTGGCGGCAGCTTGAAGGCGTAGATGATAGGGTTGACGAGGGAGTTGGCGAAAGTCAGGACGCTGGCGTAAATAATGTACTCAGCAACATCGGCTGCAGACATTCCGTGAAATCCACCAAATGTGTACGTCAGTATTACGACAGCTGAAATAGACAGAACGACACTGTAGTAGACTGTGACAGTTATCGGTCTGAGTCAATGGATTCATCTATACTCAATCGAATTCAGCTTTGATATGAATGGCGGACAGGGATGTATTCACAATTTAATATTCTAACCAACACATCTGACAATCTCATGACACAGCAAATTGTCACTTCTTGGGCCGACATAAATAGTTCAAACACATGTTTGTCAGTAAATGATGACCCTATTGACACAACTGTAAGGTTACAGTTCAGTTTCTCTCAGCATGCAATGTACCATATACCTTGTACAGTTGAACTATTGACTTGCCTTTGCATGTGTCTGTGATGGTGTCACAAGTAGGGCTTGATAAACCTTCCACGAATAACTGGTATCATCGCTATTTGATAGTGATTCACAAACACTTGCTCAAGATACAGTCGATAAGGTATAGATCGACCCTTCTTTCAGAAGCGATTTCTATGTTGCTATGGTTATTGGTCCCAGACCTTCTGTAACTCACGTGACGCATCTGTGTACGTAGACAGATGAGCACCCGTTTTCAAGACCTTTAGGACCCGTGAAGATCAGGGTCAGAATTGATCTTCGGTAACCCATGCTTGTCGTAAGAAGCGACTAACGGGATCAGACTTTGTTGACACATGTCATCGCATCGTAATTGCGTAGATCGGTGCTCATGCTGTTAATCACTCGATTGTCTGGTCCCGACTGGTCCTTTAGTCTGACATTTCTAGAATGTTCTCTAAAAACCTTTCGAGCATTATCTTGGATCCAAAACGACTTCCCAGGACTGCCTACCCTCACGAATAATTGAATGCGGTCATTGATAATGAACATGTTACAGCACAATTAACTTTACAATGTCAGGGTGACTGTTTTCGAATCAACTGTTTGGAATACTATCATGATATGGGCATATTATACTTTGGATAAAGAATAGAAGCTGTGAACCTGATTGAAAACCACTTGTCTTACCTAGAGGTGAAAACGAGACGATGTAAGCTCCAATCAGGATGACCACAGTTTTGGTGAACTTCATGCTCCCAGAGTTCTTGTTCCCTGTGACGTCAGTAGCTGCGATGGCGCGGGAATGTCTCCTAACGACCAGAAATATCTTCATGTACAGGACGCAAATTACGACAAGTGGTAAGACGTTGAGCAACAGTCCCATCTGAAGGTATCCTGCAGTGAATACCCCAAGCAGAGAACATGCAGCTTCTGTAGGTGCTGGTGTATCCCTCCAGCCGTAGGCCGGGATGAGGCCGAAGTTGATGGCGAAGAACCAGATGGCCGCCGACATGATGGACACGGACTTCCGGGTGATGACATCCTGGTAACGGTAGGGGAAAACAATCTTCACTAACCTGTCAAGTGTCAGGAGGGCCAGATGATAGACAGAGCAACACACAAAGGTGAGGATGGAACCAAGACGAATCAGACATTCTGTGAAGTTCTGAAAGTTGATCAAATTGTATCCAACTGTGTGAATGACAAGGACCCTGTGAGCATGTCGGTGACGGCAAGATGGCACATCACCAGATCCGTGGCCTCAAGACTCGTCCTTCCTCACCAAGGTATCCAGGACAAAGGCGTTCGAGACCAGGGTAAGAATTCCAATCAGTAAGATAACGCTGTTTATTGCAAGCAGAGGTGCGGTTACCTCGTATCCATTCAAGCTTGTAAATAAGACTAGCGATGAACTTGCTTCAGAGTTGTTAGCCATGACACTGGGACGTCGACTACTGAATGTAACTCTACGAACACGAACTCCTGCTCTTTTGCTCAGCATATATAGAAACTACTCACGGAATAGGATCATATTTCATAAAACCCAATAATAACAAAACTGTGATCAATGAGAGTTTTATTGAATGTTTATGATACTCTTACCAGGAAGTTTCCATTGATCACTGGATTTCACATATTTTATATACCACACAGGGTCCTCAGCATCCTTACGCTGCGCTAAAGTACTAAAGCCAATTATTTTTTCCGTTAATAGAAATTGTTGATGACACTCAACGAATGTAGGGATAAGACTATTTTTCACTGAAATAATATTTTGTTTTTTACCGATCAACATTTCTTCGGGTGGAATTCTCTCATCAATAGGAAATCAATATTGATAGCAAATATACCGCCCGTGTGCAGGTAGTTACTCCTTTGAAGAATCATCGTCTGTATTCGTGATCTTTATTGATCTAAACTCTCACATGGTCAGAGGATCAATGGACATTTTATGATCACATTGCCAAAGGAATCCTGGTACTCTTTAAGGATGATGTACTTTGATTTCCGTAGTTCCATACAAGAAGCAAGATGAAATGTCATCCTTGGCCTACCGGATTTTCAATGATGGAAAATATTATTTGAAATAATCTTAGAGTATTACAGAAGTGATCAGAAAAATAATGAAATGTTTTCTCTGTTCAGCATTTATATTTATAACTTACCCGGGAACAGCTTAGCTAATATTGGTCTTCAGCGGTGGGGTAGCCTAGTAGTGAAGCGTTCGCTCGTCACGCCGAAGACCCGGATTCGATTCCCCACATGGGTACATTATGGGACGCCATGATATTGCTGGAATATTGCTATAAGCGGCGTAAAACCACTTACGGGATCAGGTGTGGCTCGCTGACTTGGTTGACACATGTCATCGTATCCCGATTGCGCAGATTGATCCTCATGATGTAAAATCACTTGATCCTCTGGACCAGACTCTATTTACATGCCGCCATTAAATATGTGAATGGAATAATGCTGAGTGCGGCGTTAAACAACAAGTAAAAAAGCATTTCATCAGTATCACGATGTGACAAGTGTATTCAAAACGCCGAACTCTTTGGTTAGGGGGGCAGTGGGGTGGCCTAGTGGTAAAAGCGTTCGCTCGTCACGTCGAAGGCCCGGGTTCGATTCTCATATGGGTGCAATGTGTGAAGTCCTTTTCTGGTGTCCCCCGCCATGATGTTGCTGGAATATTGCTAAAAACGACACAAAAACATACTCACTCACTCTTTGGTTTATACAAGATGTGATAGAGTACAAGGCCAATACATTCTGTGACGAGTGAGTGAGTAATGTTGAAGATGACTAAAATCTCACTCAAATATCACCTTTCCGGCTAATAGACAGGCTGTCCAATTTAAGACCTGAAATCAAGTATCAAGAAACTATTCTGAAAGATCAGATAATCTCTCAACAACTTTGTCAAAACTATTATCATACACGTATACAGTCAACAAACTCATACAAAATGGGCGAGAGTTGTATGAATGTAAACAATGTCCCTCAAGAGCAGCTGGTAGCGGCAAAAAAGCAAACTGGGAACTTTTTGACTCAAAATCTGTGATTACTTCCTCTCTGGAGACACCAAGGACAAACGGACTCGATTCAACACTGCATGCACCACGTCTGTGGTTAGTTCAGTCATGTGCTTCCTACTTCTAGGTCGCTGATAACAACTAGTGTCCCCGGTTTGGCAGATCAGGACTCAGTCCCAGGGTCTCGTGATTCCAAGCAAGCATGGCTTGCCACAACTAGCAACAAAACTCGCATGTATCATCAGCTGGCCACACAAAAAGGAGGTTATTAAAGGGGCACTGATCCAGAAAAAACGTCACAATGTTAAACATTTCATATGCTTATGTCAGTTGACCTCATACACATACTTCTAGAAATCAGTTAAATTATAAATAAAATCAATTAACATATGTTTGTGTGATTGACGATTGATTAATGTTCAAAGGAAAAACAAAGTACATCATGCCATTGTCACAATGTAAATCATATTAACATAATAACGCTGTATTTTGATGGCTTAGACTCATTTCCTCATCAATTGTTTGATATAATAAACCTGACATGACTGTTTCTTGACAAAATGTTGACACAGATTTTCTAAACCGTTTAAGATACAAAACAAATGTGTTGATCCATTGCTAGACTGCTTCCATACCATAACCTCCCCATATGATTTCTGAACCCAGCAGGCGGTTTCTGACAGTTTGCCTTGAGATCCTACTCAGTCCTCAGTAGAGCTCGCCGTCTTGAATCGATCCCGAAGGTGGGACGTAGCGGTCTTGGGGTGCGGTCGTGAGGTTGGGTCGACCTGACCTGGGTCTGTCATGTATAGTCCCTGTGTTGTTGGCCAAGAGGCCCAGATTCTGTTTATTAAGGCCCTGCAAACATCCATTTTCCTGGCAATTACAGTTTGCAAACGTCCAATAACGTTGCGCCATTGTTCATGCGTCAGTTTCGGTATATTAACGTCACCTGTAACAGTGTAATCGTCAGTGTATGCAGTGTGCTGACATTTGCCTTTTATACATTACCTACCCTTGACAGTTTGCACTTTGAGATGAAATTTTTGGACGGCTACGTTTAGGCGATATTTTCGCGTTTCCCTTTTCCATTAAATTTAACATGCATTTCGTTGTTCTTTTTCGGTGCATGTGGATTCATATGGATTCATTTGAGAGTATATTAATTACCACGTCTCAATCCGCTGTGTCAGAGTATTAATCGTCTAATGGAAGTATTGATGTGAAGAACACGACATCCGGGCAATCGGTTTTGGAGTTTCTGAATCAAACATCTGCTATTGTTGATAACGTTTCCACGTCCGTTTTGCGTCAGTTGTTGAAGATTTTGTGTGTGTCTGATTTGTACAGGTTCAAACAATCTAAAAAAAATAGAATCACTCTGTGATGTTTCTTCAAGTTAAACTTGAAATTGAATAATTGAAAATACTTTTTTCAATTAAATTAAATAATTACATATGCTTATTTTGGTTGTTGTTTAACGCACTATTCCAGCTATATGGCAACAGTCTGTAAATAATCGAGTCTGAACCAGACAATCCAGTGATCAACAGCATGAACATCGATCTACGCAATTGGGATACGATGGCGTATGGGGTCTGTGTCGAATGTTACGAGAATCATTGATTGCTGAAGACCAATGCTAACCCGGATCTTCTCGGGTCAGTTATATATGTACATATACATTTATGAAGTGTTTAATTGTATATTTTAAAATAATGAGATATTGTTACGATAATAGTACCTCTTTTATGTAGGTTGCATTCCACTTGCAAGCCCCATGTGTACATGATATTCACTCAGCGACATCCACCATGAAAAGTAAGGCTGCTACGTGTCTACGTGAGTGAGTGAGTGGGTGAGTTAATATTTAACGTCACACCGGCAATATCTCAGCCATATCTACGTATCTACGTATTTCCTAATTATGACACTTTGGATTTAGACTAGATCTGTTAGTGAACATTGCTGAACATGAATTAAGCTTAGTAATAAAAATAACAAGTGTGTGTTTTTCACGCAATTGTTATCGTGTGCTGTATGGCCAAACATGTTTACGTCACATCCGTAAACATACGTCATTTCCCGTAGAGACGGGGTACTGGCCCCAATTATGGTACCATTCACGAAGGACCCGCGAAGGTCCGGGTTAGAATTGATCATCAGCAACCAATGCTTGTCGTAAGAGGTGACTAACGGGATCGGGTGGTCAGGCTCGCTGACTTGGTTGACACATGTCATCGGTTCCCAATTGCGCAGATCGATGCCCATGCTGTTGATCACTGGATTGTCTGGTCCAGACTATTTACAGACCACCGCCGTATAGTTGGAATATTGCTGAGTGCGGCGTTAAACTAAACTCACTCACTCACCATTCATGAAGAACATACGTGACTATAGAGATGCCCCGATCCTACAGGATGATAGCGCACGTCTTCACCGTGGTAACATCGTCAACGCCTGTATCCAGCAACATGGCCGGCTGCCTCCCCTGTCTTTACCACAATCGAACATATCTGGGATGAGCTAGGGCGTTTCACATGATTTTTTTTTCTGTTTTGAGAGAGATCCAGCTTTTATTTCGAGGCAACAGTATATTCGACACATCAGAGTTCGACACAACTTAGTTCGACAAACAGAGTTCGACAATCAGAGTTCAACACATCAGAGTTCGACAATCAGAGTTCAACACATCAGAGTTCGACAATCAGAGTTCGACACATCAGATCACATGATCTTGGGTTTCTTCAAGTAGCTCTACTCCGGGAGTGGAACGTTAGAACTCAGGCTTTGATTACGATCCTGTCAGGAGTACAGGGTCAAGGTACACACAGTGAACCAGAAGCTGGCCGATGTTGGGTTACACCAGATACTGACTCTTTATACAGTCCGAGTGTTACAGCAGTGTCTGTCCCACAGTCCCTGAACCAGATTATATCCCTACTGTCTAGTCCTCCCTGTAATGCTAAAGCCCTAAATGAAGCAAGTCTAGATTTCCCCAGGTTCTGAATTTCACATCTCACTGGGGCTCCATTTCAATTTAAAAGGGTTTATTTGTAAAATCAAATTATGTATATTCGGAGACTAAGTGTTAGTCTATTAGGTACCCATTGAACCGTTTCAACCACCGGTGACCTGTTGCCTGTATCTCTTTTGTAATACATTTTGACATGAACGACAAAACATTCAGTTTCACTCAATATAACTTCGATATCTAAATAATGAATAAATAAATATTATTGTAAGCTATGGTGGCTCATTCGGATGGCTCGAATGAGCCACCATAGTAAGCCGCATCAGCAAGTTTCCAGCTATTCTTTATTGCACAAAAAGAATAATCATAAAAGTGTGATATCAAACACCATGTAAATTATCAGTCATGGCAGATAAAGCAAACAAGCTGATTATATTAACGACTATATAACCATCAATTTCTTAAAAAATGATAGAATCTTGTGACTATGAACTTCAGTGAGTGAGTGAGTTAATATTTAACGTCACATCGGCAATATCTCAGCCATATCGTGACGAAAACAATTTATACAATATAAAGAGAAAACGTTTTGAAGATTAAAACCTGTCTACGATGGACAGTAAAAATACTAGAGAATCACAGATATGAATAAAAGTAGAGAGCAAAGCTAAAACATTTCAATTAAAGAGGACAATACAGTATAAAACACGGGCTATAGATCGCCAACAACGGAAGGTAGATCACCATACTAGGAACCATGGGGAATTACAGTACTTTTGCTACCTGCATGGACCCTAGCTGGATTTACACCATCCCTTCAGCCGCTGGCGATTGTAGGAAAATGTAACCGGCAGTTAAAAGAACAAAGATACTACGTTTAAAATATGGTAAATTTACATTTTACTTTGAAAGTTTTGGGACTTACGTACCCTCTCAGGAGGACAATAATTTTACAGTACTTTAACCCCTTTGAGGGTACAGCCACTAACAATCTAAGTTACTAATCTAAATTACCAATCTTTAAAATATGTCTTTTTACAAAATACATTAATCAGAATTCATCAAACAAATCAATTTCTTTTAAAAAACCAATAATTAAATGATAATTAACATTTGTAAAAAAGATCCTTCATTGTTTTTACATTGAAAATGAACTTTAGTAAAAAGTTGTTAGAAAGTAGAAACATTGAAATATTGATCTATCAATGTAGTATCCAAACAGTCGTATAGTATGTGTTTGATGGTAAAATGACATTGAGTAGGAATACACACGAGAGTACCATCGCCCTTTGAAAGGGAAGAGTGAGAATGTGAGAGTCCTATACGACACTGTCTTAAAACAACATCTCTACGATAGTTGGCAGTGATAAGGGCAGTGATAAGGGCAGTACTTATGGTCATTTGAATATCATGTGATTTGTTTGTGGTTTGTTTATCCCAATTTGATTGACAACGTTGATTAACACACTGCCTTATAACTGTCTTCAATCAGAATGTGTTACTGTTTGTTGAAGAGTGTCTTTGCTGCTGCATCGGTATCGCTGCTACCCTTCATGCCAATATGGTTCAATATTTCTGTAAATTAGCTTTCAGTCTCATAAGGCACAGTCGCCCTTTCAGTGATCTGGAGGCTTTCATTAGTAGTTGAGCTGGAAGAGTTGTCGTCCTTGCCAAAGAAGCGGAGTAGTCTCCTCCTGACTGGCGGCAGCTTGAAGGCGTAGATGATGGGGTTGACGAGGGAGTTGGCGAAAGTCAGGACGCTGCCGTATACGATGTAGATCCCAACGGCGGATGCAGACATTTCGTAAAATCCCCCAACCATGTAGACCAGTATTATTCCACCTGAAACAGACAACACGATTATATGATTAACTGCTACTGGTTCAAGTCATCAGTCTCATTCCGTGGACGCACCTCAATTCAGGTTAAACTCGTTTTGATGTTCTAATTAACGCATCTGAAATCCTGTCATACATGTGTTAAGACAGGCTCGAGAATGGCGGTCATCCAGTATACACTTTATACTAATAGAACCTTGACACAGGCCTTATCGATAATAATTGTGAGAGGTAATTATTTTTTTATTGCTTGTTGTGCCGTCCACACGATAATGACATAGGCGACCAGCGTGAAACGTGTTATTAAGGATGAAAGCTTGAAACAAAACAATCACATGTCAGTGAGTCACCTGGTCACCTTAGCGATCACATGTTTAATCAGAAAGTGAGGGATGTCAGTATGAATATCAGTATGTCATCGGTTGGCGTAAAGCTGGACAATCCGATGCAGCAGTTGCATTGCCCATGGGCTGCAGTCGACGGACATTACACAGTCTAACTGCCGTGATATTGCTGAAATATTGCTAAAGGCGGCGTAAAACTAAACTCAGTCAGTACAGTCTCAGGACCAGCATACCACAGACGAGCATAGATTGCACCAGGCCTGGGGCGCCGCATATGACGTCCCCACAGCAGTGGAATAGTGCCTGTAACTTCGACCACCAGAAAATTGTCAGGAGGCTATTGTGTCGATAGGTCTATACATCATCACTTTTGCTCTAAGTTTGTTCCAAGATATAGATAAATGTATAATGATATTGCTGTTTGGGAATTAGAAGATACATAAATTTGGTTCACTTACTTAACACAGGTATATGTTTGGTTCGTTCCTCATTATATGATGGACGTTCAAGCAATACACAG
The DNA here is from genome assembly GCF_003918875.1 of Haliotis rubra. NCBI lineage: Eukaryota > Metazoa > Mollusca > Gastropoda > Lepetellida > Haliotidae > Haliotis > Haliotis rubra. The sequence continues at coordinate 163,810 of NW_025766966.1, read as the reverse complement.
TACTCATCTTCTGTTATGTTTAAACAGTATGGGCACATGGCAATAGCAATATCCTTATCTTGAGATCTTCTTTAAGATCGAATCATGAAATTACGTATACCACATCTAAATTTGGTGATAGATCTTCGGAGGTGAGCATAAGATAAAACATAAGGTACTCGGGAACAATGTTCAACATAAATGTTTGTTTGGTTGTTGTTTAACGCCGCACTCAGCAATATTCCAGAAGATAAATGTAGAAAATTTACTTATATATTTTGAATTAACTACAGCATATGACCACTTGGTAGATCCAGGCATAAAATAGTCCACACTTACACAGTAACTCTCACACTGTCGAGGTTCAGTAAATATCTCTAGTGTCATCTGAACGTTTCAACATATCACAACAGCGTGTTGAATATCGTGTATCTGGTTGTCTAAAAGACCTTTCCAGTATATATGATATAACTCTTGCTTTATGATTAGCGTGTAGAGGATACCTTCCACATTCAGCATTTGTACGTGAGCGATAACCCAAACTAGCATTTTCCATATAATGGCGATGAATTGTTACCGAGATTTCTGCACCACAAAACAGTATTTGCTGGATTTTACCATAAAATATTTTAAGTGTGAGATCAAGTAGGATTGATTTATAAGCTCAAATAATTATATTAATTGGACATAGAGCCTTCTGTATGCATTGTACATCATATACATATATGAATTTATCATCCAAAACTGTGTTCCACAGGCGATATTGTTTGTGTGAGATCAAACGATATCTCCTAGGAGATATCGTTTTGACAGTAGATTTTGTACAATGCCCTGACAATGCTATGACGTCATGAACTTGATGATGTCACAATGCTATGACATCGCTGCACTGCAAGTCTAATAGTAGTACCGTGTCCATTTTTCAGTGAAAACTAATGAAGAGTGATTTTTGATGATAAATAGAATCTCACCCAAGTGTCTACTGATAGCAATTATATCAACACGAGTTGATAAAGTTACAAATATCCGAGAATGTTATTCAAAGATATTTTTAAAGCGGATCAGTGCCTGTTTTTTTGTGTCCAATAAATCACTTTACATGTTTCGATAATTTGCCATTGTTTTGAAGACAACAACCGTTGTCGTAATGGAAAGTCTCATTTTTCTGCAGGGTGTCTATATCAATCGTTATAACATGTTTATAACATCATCACCTAATATAGCAACCTCATCGGCAAATAGAATAACGCAGTGCCTTTACAGCATCGTCAATATATGCTCCATTGTAATCACTGTTTACAATGCCACTAACCAGTTCATCAAAGTACAGAATAAATACAATCGGCGATAAGATATATCCTTGTAGAATCCCCGCCTTAGACCTTGGTCATAGCGTGCGTACTTCATCTAACAGCTGATCAAACGTTACGTAGATGAGTACTTATCTTGCCGTGTTGGCCATTATAAAGAAGAGCGAAAGGAAGCTTGTGTCTATATACTGCGTCGAAGGCTTTGTTAAAGTCGACGAAAATGAAATAGAATTGGTCGCGCTTCTTCGTTATATACTTATGAATTATTTAAATAGATTAAATATGTGATCTGCTGTGCTATATAGTCTTCTCTAAATCCGGCCTGTGATTCAATAATCAATTCCTGTGTTGAGATCAGATTCTGACATGTTTCTTATGAACATAAATGCTTAATATGTCAAGAAGAACAAAAACATTTACATAGTGGGGTCATATTATCTGTCTTGTACAGTGGTACAGTCGGTCCTAAATGCCACAATTCTGGAAATGTTTTAAGTTTGGGATTGTACAAAACCCCGTTCATATAGAATGGCAGTGATAATGGGCACGATTCAGTAATGGCCTGTGGGGACACTATCTGCCGGGAATTGCCGTCCTCCATATTCTAGAAGTTCCATTTACGTTATCTCATCACCTAGTATATCATCCCAGTTTCTGCACTGGTCACATTTAACAACGCCATGATTATAAAAAATTATCTAATTCTCTTCTGTTCACATCCGCAATATCTAAATCGACAGACAGTATGTACAACACAGTCGGAAATAAATAAAACAACTGAGAAATATTACTCAGTGTCTGAATGTGTGCATAGAATTTCAAAAATCGTGCACCAATCTGTACCACAACATAAAAATAACATAATGAGCACGATTTTCACCTATGGAAGTATTTCCTAACGGAGTTTTCTACATCACGTTGATGCGTACAGAGGTGGTGGGGTAGTCTACTGGTTAAGGTGTTCGCTCGTCACTCTGACGACTCGGGTTCGATCCCCCAAAATGGGCACAATATGTGAAGCCCATTTCTAGTGTCCCCCGCCGTGATATTGCTGTAATATTGCTAAATGCGGCGTAAAACCATACTCACTCACTTGATGTGTGCACTGATGCTCGTGTGCTGCATGTACGATATCGATTGATCTGTGTTACATTAATAAGGATTTTCATGTGCTTTTTTCAGACTTAAAGGTTGATCAGCTGGACGGCTGAAAACTGTCTCCATCCCCTAAACTGTGGACACAATGCCTTCATTTTTGTTCGCATTCACGGCATAACATCTAATGATGCTGAAAGTGAGTTTAGTTTCACGCCGGTTTTAGCAGTATTCCAGGCGCGAGACACCAGAAATGGGCTTCACACATTGTACCCATGTGGGGATTCGAACCCGGGCCTTCGGCGTGACGAGCGAAGGCTTTAACCACTAAGCTACCCCACCGCGATGCTGTGTGTTTTTAGGCACATCAAGTATTATCATTTATATTTTTTCTTTTTTTGTTAAGTTCCCCTTACTCGTCGGTTTATGTTATTGTTATAAACTATCATACTATTTATGTTGTAGCTTTTACCAAGTAAGGATAATGTTTCATTTTTGTGCATTTCACATCAGTCAGCAATTGTTTCACTCTTGTCCCACAGGGACAAATGAAGTCAGTACCGTCGTCCAAGGATACAAAACAGTCACTTGGCCTGACGTGGCCTCTTGAAATGGGAGATTTGAATATAATATTAATTGATAAGAATTACATGCATACATTCTCTCTTGCTAATGTCTCATTGACAACGATCATGGCTTTGCTCACGGGATACTTACTATTGATAAGGATGGCTATATTGCGGCCGAGAGGTTTGGAATTTTTTTAAGAATCAGATGGAGCTGTTTTTTCTAATTGTCCACAGATGATGAACCCTTTCAAAAACCAAAACAGCGCTCCTCTCGAAGGGGACTGTGGGGTAGCCTCGTGGTTAAAGCGTTCGCTTGTCACGCTGAAGACCCGGGTTCGATTTCCCACATGGGTACATTAATAATAATAAGTCATCTTCTATAGCGCACGTTTCCAAACACCAAGTGATTGCTAGGGGCGCTTAATCAGAATCTGATTCTTATTATCCCGGATAACCCACGCTGCCTGTTAGGCGCTAGAAGGTTATAGTCACATGACGTTATCCAACCGGGTACCCATTTTCTGCTGGGTGAACAGAGGCAGTTTGAACAAACTCACTTGCCTAAGGTGAGACCACATGTATCACATGTGCTTCGTTGTGGGGCAGGACTGAAGTCCTAGAAACTCTCAGGAGTCAAGCTGCCAAACACGGTCATCCATCCAAGGATTGTCCGAGCTCGACGTTGCTACAACTGATTCGTGACCTGAGCTCTGTGCACAGGACCACTCGCAACCATTGTGTGGAGCCCATTTCTGGTGTCCCCTGCAGTGATATTGCTGGAATATGGCTAAAAGCGGCGTAAAACTAAACTCACTCTCCCACTATTACCGAAGCACTGATTTGTTCCCCGTTATGTTCAGTGAAAGACGGAACCGAGCTAAAACCTTACCCTGTTGCACCTTCACTGAAAAAATTTCGTTTACAACTGAAAGTCTGTAACTACCGCATGTATTGTTGTGATTGAAGTATAGAATAGCATAATTGTTCAGTAATCAATTAAACACGAAGTGATACGATGGGCAAAAACACCAACACAAAGGGAATACATTGTCACGGCATTTCCAACATCATAACGAGGGCTTTGTCAGCCTCGGGTTACATCCATTGATAAAATGATACAAATTCACTATGTTTTCAGTTTTGTTTTATTTCCGACAAATCCTCAACTAGTGCAGTATTCAAATCCAAGAAATAGCTTTCATACTGCAATGATCGATAATGAAATAAAATCGAAAATACGCTTACTTCTGCATAAGGACATCGTTTGACGGGCTTTTATATAGGACCTATAATCGTTATACATCCGTACCTGTACTAACAATTCAAGAAGATAAAACGTGCAGAAAACAACGGATTTAAATATGACTTTTGCATCAACATTTACTCTTCTATCTGATTTCATGCTCTGAATAAACAGAACTCTACTCTGAGAATAGAAATCGAAGTTCTTGAAAGGCATTTAGAAGTTGGACAAACATGAGTGAGTGAGTAAATTTAGTTTTACGCCGCACTCAGCAATATTCCAGCTATATGGCGGTGGTCTGGACCAGACAATCCAGTGATCAACAGCATGAGCATCGATCTGCGCAATTGGGAACCAAGTCAGTGAGCCTGACCACCCGATCCCGTTAGTCGGTTCTTACGACAAGCATGGGTTACTGAAGAGCAATATTATAACCCGGATCTTCACAGGTATGGACGAACATGAATACATGACATGTTTTATAGATACAATGTACTAACTTCAACCTTTCAGAGCTAATTTTGCTCCTTCATCAGGTGAATGATGAAGGAGCCAGAATTAGCACTGAAACGTCGTATAAAGAATAAAAATACGTCGTTGGCCATAAAACGTGTCATATTCAATAGAAATCGAACAAATGAAAATCTACCCTTCATTCGTCAGTGACTCAGTTGTAGTGTGCATTCCAGTCATTTTTTTAAATCAAACATTCTTCCCACATTATTCTGTCACTTATGAATTGTGTCCATCAGTTAGTGCAGTATTTAATTTGTTATCTATGGCTTACAAAATTCCGACACTCATCTTTTTAAAGGTAGGAAATTACAGATAATCCCATTTGTGTGTGTTACATAAACGGATGTGAATGATAGCTGCATCTTGTTGTTTTGGTAACATATGTTGACGCTTGTAAATTTCTACAAAATGTACAAAAATGTAATACACTGCCGATGACAAAAACGCAAATGTAACCTCTCGATAATTCCATATGTCTGAATGAATTTAAATTGCAAAATTATTTATGACTGCTTAAATGTTTAAAAGATATCTGTGTTTTGTTAAGTAAAACTACTACACGTGTACAAATATATCTGTGCAATTCTGATATCTCTTCATATAAACCAGATTAACACTTTGGACGTATTTGTGTGGGAAATTAGAATACAATTTATAAAAGGCAAGGTCTAAATGTTATCCAAAATGACCTTTGTTATTAGCATCTGATCACTGTCAAAGCGAACTACAAAAAAGTATAATATAAATCGAATGAGGTCTAAACCACTTGGTACAGAGATTGACTGTCAGTATGGATATATTGTTTTTAATTACAAAGATGAAAAACTAATTGAATTAGTATTAAAACTATATATCGGCTCTTCAGTGCCTGAATATCCACCATTCTTCCAACCAATATTATTAGACACCAGGCACAAGGGTAACCTTGCAAAAGCCAAAATGAATATAAGTGTTTTTCACTTTTCTGTTTTTAACATAGCATTTTTACAAGTAGATAATGCCATTTTTTTATCGGTGCCTGTTAGTTTCACAATTTCTTGCTGGCTATACTTACGGCGTTTAGTGACGAGCTTTACGTTGCATAAGACCTGCACATTCGCTGTACTGAAGCGCATTAGTGAGTGAGTTAAAATTTTGCGTCACATCGGCAATACTTCAGCCATATCGCGACGACAGAAAGTCAATCAATCTGTATTCCATACTGTAGCTTCCACAGGCATATAGTACATAAAACGTACATACATTTATATTCGCCCGAGTAGTAACTTTTACATTTTTGTTTTCAAGTTATTTTTTTCTAGTGTTGCATGGAATATAACCATTAATTATTGATAAATTCTGAACTATGAACATGTTTGTACTTTTTAGTAATGATATAATTTAGTAACGTTTGGATAACTATAAAAATGATCTGGTAAATATTTTCTTCTAAGATCTGAGTACAGCGGACAAACAAGAAGGAAATGGTACTCATCCTCGACAGTATTTAAATCACGTAGTTGGCATAGTCTCTCTTTACGATTAATATTAGTATAGCGTCCATTTTCTATAAATAAATCATATGATGAACATCGAAAACGTGATAATGCAACTCGGAACTTCTTTACTGTTATCTTAGAGAGGTACCACTCCAAACTTATTTGCGCTTTAGAAAGTTTGTAATAGAAATATTTGTTTGATAAAGTCAGTGATTCAAACCATGTGTACAAATAAATATCCTTAAGTCTTTGAATCAGTGACATGATAAAATTAGGGTAGCAGCTAACGTTTTGGTCATACCATGAGTTACCAAAACCAGTTTTTTAACAGCAATGTGATTACATTCGTTACCCAATTTATTTTTCCATTATTGTCATAAACTATCATCATATTGTAACAAACTTTTGGACATCTATGTGCAGGCATGTTCAACAATCGTAACCAGTATTTGATAGCCTTAACTCGAGAAAATATATGAATAAATCATAACAATAGATGTACTTGACTTAATACCAACAAATCTTTTACAGACATATAAATGAACTTTGTCTATGACATCGAAATGTTGTAAGCCCCAGACTTCAGATCTATACGGTAGAATAGGGCCTATTTATCATCAAATATTTTAAAAGACTTAAATGAAACATGTTCTAAAACATTTAACTGCTTATAGATACATATAAAAACCTTCTGAGCTTGTATGACTGCCTGTTTAGTGCGTCTATTCATAGATATTTATACAACGTTGTTATTTCTAAAAGTTCTCCTTTTTTCTTTACCCGATATTTTCCCACCTTTTTTTAAAAACTACAACTATCGTTTTACCTTTGTTTACACTTAGTTTCCAATTATCACAATAATTCTCTAATTCATCAATTTGTCTCTGTAGACCATTAACAGTACTGGAAAATAATACGATATCATCTGCAAATAAAAGCAAACACAGCTGTGTAATATCAGGATGTAGTTGGATGCATAGATTGCAATTTTCATGAATTTGAGTTGCCAATTCATCTATGAAGAAACTAAACAGAAAAGGACGTAAAATACAGCCCCGTCTTACTCATAACTTGCTTGATAACGTTTTTGAGACATCATTATTATTTCTTACATATACCTTTACATTTTCATGTATACTGCATAATAGTTTATTCATTTTCCTACTCAAACCATGCATTAGTAAAAGATTCCATGGTTTATTTACCGAGTCAAATGCTTTCGAAAAATCTACAAAAAAGAGCATAAAATTTACCACCTTTAGTACTAAAATATTTTTGTTCAATTGTTTGAAGAATAAAAGATATTATCACTGTTGGGTATCCTTCTCTGAACCCCGCTTGCTCTTCATTTATTTTATCCAGAGTATCTGCCCACAGATAAGTAAAAAATTTACAAATTATGCTTAAGAGGGTAATCCCTCTGTAATTATTCATACTATTTGTATCATCTTGTTTATGAATGGGGAAATTACACCAATTGACCAAGATTGTGCCAAAATACCAGTCTCGAGTCTAATATTAAATTTTAATTCCAAATATGGGATTAAAATAGCCACTGAATTCTGAAAAAATCCAGGAATAGTATCATCAATACCAGGGGTTTGTTGGACTTGAGATGTTGAATGCTTTCAAGTATCTCAACCCTAGTTTTTGGTGCATATAAAATCTGAGTTACATATGGCATATTAGAATTACTTTCTGGTACTCCCTGAGAATAGTGGGGGTTAGAGTCATTATCTGGGAATGAAAACAAATTTTCAAAGTATTTATTCTATTTTTCAATATGTTCACTAGTTTCACTCTTTTTCGATGAAAACTCTTTAACTCCAACCAAAACCGTTTTGAATCATTAATACTGTTTTCCAAGACGTTTTAGTTTACATTCAAAGTACTCATTTCGTTTTTGTTTGCACGTAGCTGTGTACGTGTTCCAAGGTTTGTGATATTCATCTATCGATTGTTTATCCTTATTTTTTCGAAGTTATTGAATGATTTGCATCTATCTTTCTTTAAACTTTCGCATTCCCTATGAAACCACTTATTTAAATTATCTTTCAATGGTTTACCCATTTTCCTTTTCATATCTGAGGCTGCTAAGCATAGAAGATAAAGGATGTCTTATGAGCCTACTACAATAATCATTTAGAGTATGTGTTGTTTGAGGAATTTGCTTTTCATCAAAAAGTGATGAGAAATAATTTCGGTCAATGTAATATTTTTGGAAGTGCAGCTGTGAACCTGATTGAAAACCAATTGTCTTACCTAGAGGTGAAAACGAGATGATGTAAGCTCCAATCAGGATGACCACTGTTTTGGTGAACTTCATGCTTCCCAGAGTTCCTTGCTCCCTGAGACGTCAGTAGCTGCGATCGCGCGGGAATGTCTCCTGGCGACTAGAAATATCTTCATGTAGAGGACACAAATTACGACAAGTGGTACGAAGATTAAAAAGAGTCCCAGCTGTAAGTACCCCGCAATTAGGACCCGGAGAAAAACACAGGGCGATTCTGAAGGTCCCGGTGTGCCCCTCCAGCCGTAGGAAGGTAGCAGGCCGAAATTGATGGCGAAGAACCAGATGACAGCCGACATGATGGACACGGACTTCCTGGTGATGACATCCTGGTAACGGTAGGGGAAGACAATCTTCACGAACCTGTCCAATGTCAGGAGGGCCAGATGATAGATAGAACAAAACACGAAGGCGAGAACAGAACCAAGACGAACCAGACACTCTGTGAAGTTCTGAAAGTTGATCAAATTGTACCCAACTGTGTGAATGACAAGGACCCCTGTGAGCATGTCGGTGACGGCAAGATGGCACATCACCAGATCCGTGGCCTCCAGACCTGTCCTTCTCACCAAGGTATCCAGGACAAAGGCGTTCGAGACCAGGGTAAGAATTCCAATCAGTAAGATAACGCTGTTTATTGCAAGCAGAGGTGCGGTTACCTCGTATCCATTCAAGCTTGTAAATAAGACTAGCGATGAACTTGCTTCAGAGTTGTTAGCCATGACACTGGGACGTCCACTGCAAACTGACTCCAACTCCTTAATGTACATATCTACTAGCGGAATATACTCTGGCTTTATTACACTCGACCGTAAGAAACCTTTGATCAATGAAGCTATTAAGGGACCTCAATGCATAGTGTGTTTGTGTACACGGAGGAAATCGACTGATTGCCGGAAACAATTAGCTGCTCTCACCATCACTGACATTTTATCAATTCTAGCGATATTCCTGAAACCAGAACCCACTGTAAATAAATCACCTTGAAACAAATATTCATCACATATTTGTCGACGTCTGTGATTATCGTATCACAGATTCGTGTGCGTAGAACATGGCGAAAGGGTGACCCAATCGTCAAAGGCGCCGCAATTCGTCTAGAGTTGCGTCCTTTGGGTTAGCGAGAAACATGATTTTCTTTCAAATCCCTTGGTCTCTTGGTTCACCAGCATCCTACCCATAATTTGGATTTCGCCGATGGTGTTAGCGTCAGATCACATTGGGCGTTCCTCCCACCGTTAGCCCGTACGACATGATATAAATGGAATGAGGTTAAATCCTGCGTCAAACCCAACTCACTCACTAACTACTTGGAGCTACAATGTGTTCAATATTCTGTCAGAAGGAACATTACCATGAACATATGACACATGAACATGAATACATGACACGTTTTTTTATGGATAACTTCTTTTAATTCTTTATACGACGTTTCAAAGCTAATTCTTGCTCCTTCATTGATAAAAACGTGTCATGTATTCATGTTCGTCCAACTTCTAAATGCCTTTCAAGAAGAACATTACCATGTAGATAAATATGCATTAGCACCAGTTAAAGAATACACACGGGCTTGTTTAACGTGCATGTTAATATGAAGACTTAAGTACTTCATTATAGAGGTAGTAAAGGCTGAGAGGTTCAATCAAACGCTGTCAGGAGTCTCCTTAGGACAGATTGATATCCGTCGGTAACTTAAAATAGATTTCCATCACGTCTCCATCTCAGCAACTGCTTTGTGCAATGACCCCTGACTAATGTGTTGGACTCTCAATCAGGTATGGATATATACCACTCTATTTCCAATAGGAACAACGGGTCAACCTGGTACAAGATCTTAAAATGTCATAAAGAACGCAATAATGATGAGAGAGAGAGAGAGAGAGAGAGAGAGAGAGAGAGAGAGAGAGAGAGAGAGAGAGAGAGAGAGAGAGAGAGAGAGAGAGAGAGAGAGAGAGAGAGAGAGAGAAAGAGAGAGAGAGAGAGAGAGAGAGAGGGGGGACTGATATATTAATATCATGTTTAATGACATCACACACTGTGCGGATACATGGGTATCGTGGGTAAAATAAGTTTCCCTGACAGTTTGCTAGTGAGGCATAACTCACCCACTCAGCAAAACCGGCGAACGGACAATCATTCCTTTGAGAGAGTGAAACTGGTTGGAAACAGATGTATGCCACCAGCTTCTATATAAAGCGATGGTGTAAAAACTGGATAATCACAGCTTATATCTCACACTAGGCCACCACACTGGGGACCGTTGGGACAATATTTCTACTTACGGCCCAACCCGTGAAGATCCGGGTTAGAATTGGTTTTCGGCAACCAATGTTTGTCGTAAGCGGCGAATAACAGGATCGGGTGGTCAGGCTCGCTGACAAGGATGACACACGTCATCCACGACGTATACTGAATCAGTTAAAATCTTTGAATAAAATCTAGTTAATACTAACGACAAGACAAACCAAAAACTGCCTTGAGGAACACCCTGAGCTTGACTGTAATGTTGAACCGGACTGTCTGCTACAACTGTGATATCAACTGGGGCAAACGACCTCTCAAGCCCAAATAATATAAATCCTTTAAAATGCTGTGTTTCCATATGGTATCGCGGGCTTTCTCGAGATTAAAGATACTATGTGTTCTTTAGGTATAGCGTTTTAACAAAGTCTACTAATCTTACTAAATCATCAATAGTACTTCGATTTTTACCGAAGCCATATTGAATATGTATAATAAGGTTATTGGTTTACATATACTAAATCAATCTATTCTTTGCCAGTCGATCCATGGTTTTACACACACCGCTAGTTAAGAATATTGGTTTGTAATTAGATCTGTATGATCCCGCCTTACAGGGGCTATAATGGCATCATGCCACGAAGGAGTACAATTGGATGAAGTCCATATTTGATCACATATCTAGAGGGATCTCGGGACATGATTCAGGCAAATGTTTCAAGAGCTGATAGTGAATATTTTCAACCCCAGTGCTGTGTCATGAGCTTGGTCAAGGAGAGTTTGTTGGTCATGTTATGAAAACAATGTTCACCATTGTTAGAAGCCAAAATTATTCTTTCCCTCTGTTGTTTCTGTTTCTCTGTTGTTGATATGTTTGAAATTACGAAGAATGCTTTTAACTTCTTTAAGTGGTATTTAGAGGCAGGTATGATGGAGAAGAACTCTTTTTCTGGATATACAACTTCTTAATTGCAATAGATGTGACGTTTCGGTGAAGATGCAAACACCGTTGTCACGCAAATGACACACAACTAGAATTTCTTGCTAGTTCATTTACAGTGTCATTTTTATCAGTCACTAAATCATCGCCGTCCTTGAGATGGTAAGCTTTGTAGATTTTGATGTATGATACCATAATTAGTTCCCGTACGAATATGTAAGTATGTGACTGATCCATCATAAAATATGCATAAACCTTTTTTTCTCCAAGGGTTTTCCGCAAAGCCAAAGAAAAGGTCTCTTCCAAATGTTGAAGAGCTTTTGTCTTTCCTCTCACCTTTTCCTCGCGATCTGTTGCTGGCTCGGGCGTTGACTCTTCAGTGTTAAAACCTAAAGCAGTGTGACAAATTGGAGATAATGTTGTGTCTTTCTCTAGTATGTACTGCGTTTTATCTACCATGATAACAGATGTAGTGACTTAACTAATTTCTTTGCCTTCAAAACATGAAAGCATCTTTTTTAATTTGCGGTTGGTCATTGAGTTCAAGATTATATTATCACATTCGAATGTTGGAGATTTTTATTTTGTATGGTGCTAAAATTCCACCGTTACAGTTCCCATACTTGATGTCATTTCTTCATTCAGTTCTGTCATTCGCCCCACTGCAAGGGGAACATTTGACACTGAAAATAAGTTACACTGATTATGGAGGAGCCGTTTTCCAATGGTGAACAGATACGTATTTGTTGTTAAAAAGCCTGAATCTTGTCTCTTTGTAAAACGTTTTGCTGCAATAAGCCCCTGTTATTTTAACTCAACTGAATTTTCTTCGTCTCACATATCACAAGAAGAGAGAGTATATTTTCCGTTTGTAGGCCATCGGCCCATGTACAAAAGTATATTTAATTCATATATACATATGTATGGCAATTGACAGGTATACGTGTATTACTATTCAACTAGTGCAGATTTACATCTCAGAGCTTCCTTAATAAACTTTGCACATTTAATCAGAATACTCACATCGTGTGAGGTCAATAATTTATGGAATTTACAAATATTTGGTAAGGAAACCCAATTTGGTATATACTTCTTTCTTAAAGAAACATATGCATCACATTCAAAAGTGAAACTCATTTTCCATGCTATTATTATTACACATTCTACATATTCTATTTATAGTAAAAGGTTCTTTTTGTCTAACATTACAACGTAAAGGAAGCTCATTTAATCTTAACAAACATCAGTATCTTCTTACTTCCCTACTATTAATATTTGATATATAATATTCAACTGTATACAATGATTTAATAAACTTATAATGTACAAGTCTCGATGAAACATTAATATTGCTAAAAATGTTTTGTTGTCCACAATCTTCTAATCTCTGCTGAAATAACGACAAATAATATGAGATATCTCCAATATTTTGACTAACCCACGCATATCCAAAACCATACATATTCAACAATAACCTAACACAAGAAGCCCACGTGTTCCTTCCAATAGAATCTAGATTCTTAATGTAAAGGTGACATTGTTTGGGGTAGCGAGTGTCAGGCATTCTTAACAATTTACACCAATATTTCACACATTTCAAGTAATAATCTACATAAATTCCATGTCTACCACATTCAGCTAAAGCTGCGATAGAGATACATGTTTACCTTCACCTAAAACATATTTACAAAAACTATTATGAAATGTATCAATAACATTTCTTTCCTGAAATCCCCACACTTCTGCACCATACAACAAAATTAGTTTAATTTTGGAGTCAAACAATTTCAATAATATATTAGCAGGAATTTTTGTATATTTATGCTGAAGTTGCTTAATAACAAGTTTAACCTTACTGGCTTTTGATACAAGAGTATTTGTACACACTGTCCATGACAACCTAGTGGAAAACATAACACCTAGATAGTTATAATACGTTGCTGTTTCCAGTGGTTTTCCATCAAAACACCATTTCTCATAATTTCGTAAATAACCACCATTTCGAAATACTAATATTTCTGTCTTATCCATATTTACATGTAAGCCCCATGATTTGCAAAATTTACATGAAATATCAATCTTTTTTCTGTAAACCAATGACAGTGTCATCGAAAATACATAAATCATCTGCATGCAAGAACAGAAGTAGCTCTAAATATTCTGCACCTATAAATATACCTCTTAAGTCTACATCCTCAATCATAGATTAAAACTCAGCAATGAACATTGATAATAGAAATGGACTAATTACACACCCTTGACTAACTCCACTGAAACTATCAAAGTATTCTGATATGGTAGTGTTCGATAATCTAACAGTTGCCTTTATTTTAGAATACATATTTCTCAATACTGTAAATAATTTACCATGAACACCTTTATTCATTATTGAATACCAAAGTAATTGTCTGTTACCAGAATCAAAAGCCTTCTTAAAATCTACATATGTACAATAGAAACGTCCACCACTTTTAGAGAGATATTTTTGTACAAGACATTGTAATGTAAAAATATTATCAGCTGTACAATAACCTTTTCTAAATCCCGCCTGGGCTTCGGGAATACTGTGAAAAAAATCAGTAAAACGTTTAAGACGTTCATTTATGATAGAGCAGAATATTTTCCCGAAGGTATCCATCAAAGATATACCCCTATAGTTATCAACACAATCGAAACTTCCTTTTTTGTGCAGTGGAACAATAATACCTTTAGTCCATTCAGACGGGAAGATACCCGTTGACAAAATATTATTATATAAAGCTAACAGATATGGAGCTAAAACATTACTACAACACTGAATCATTTCAGTTTTAATACCATCAGGTCCTGGTGCTTTACCCTGCTTAAGATCTTTTATGGCTGCTTTAATCTCTTCCTTTGTAATATCAGCATTCAGAATATTATTTACATTATCATCTGTACAAACATCACACAACTGCTCATTATGGTTATCAATGGTATAGTCTACATGCTTTATGAGATCGCTATCTACAGGGAAATCAGTCAGGTTTAAGACTCTCTTGAAATATTTCCTCCAATCATCTGGACTAATGTTGAAAACACGACTTGAACTAACATCATTCGTTAATCTACTAATTTTCTTCCAAAAAGGATTGTTATCACTAGTACTATTAACAAGTTCACGTATACAAGTGTCTTCATACTCTAGTCTCTTTTTTCTACACAGTGATCTATAACTATTTCTTAACGTACAATATATAGGGAGAATGTCCTTATCACCAGTGACTCTAAATTTATCTAATAACTTAAACTTACTAATCTTCAAATTCTCACACTCTTTATCATACCATTTTCCCCTAGAAAGTTTTAAAGCAGACGACAACCCATGAAACGGCACAATCATGTAAAACGTTAGTAAGGGACTCAGAGTGACCAATTGCTGGGTCCCCGTATTACAATTTACGTCAATTTTTATTACAATTTACGTTTTTATTACAATTTACGTCAAGTTTATTACAATTTGCTGCAAGTATTACAATTTGCGTTTTTATTACAATTTACGTCGTAACACCCCGCACACATTTCACTGACGGTGAACCACCATTTAGGCGAGTGACATATTTAACTTCTCCGAAGACACCATGGATGCCGTTGCAGACGGGTTAGGTCTGAAATGAATTCCACCTGCAGCTTCAGTAACTTAGAATGTTGTTAGAAACCAGGGCCCTTATTCTCGAAACGTTCGTAGCCCTAAGAATTCTTAACTTTGATCGTAGCCAATGTGTTAAGAATGGGCTTAAGAAGTTCGTAGGGCTACGAACGCTTCGAGAATAGCTAGCCAGATGACTGTGATACGCCTTCATCAGATGAAGAAGTAGGATATCTTCTCGTATTACCTTTTGCAGAACCAGAACGTGAGTTATGAGGGATGGTTGAGTGATGGGTTTCACAGCCCCTGCTCCTCAACCGCCATCAATTGTCAATAAGGAGGATGTTGCAGTGGAAACCATACTGCAACACCAGGGCTACACCTAGGGGTGATATACACCACAAATACAGACATGAATAGCTGTTAAATCTGAAAGGCTAAATGCTAGGCTGCTTGTACAACAAGCAACGAGCTGTTGACCACACATCCTAACCCGGGTCCTCACGTGGACTGAGTTAATGTTATGAAGTTCAGTATATTGGATTACTATAATAGCTTTCCCATATACTTACCTCAGAGGAAATGTCCAACGGATGTGGGCCTGCGTTGCCAGCAGGTTCTTCTGAACAGGCTTGGATATACTCGTGCTTGGTTTAGTCGTTCAAAGAATGCCAGTCTCGGGTTGGTGAGGCGTCTTGGTAGAAGGAACAGTTAATTATAAACAACATCGTCAGCTAGGACCTTTAATCATGTTCATATTGGTTTTGATATGAAAACGAAACAAGACAAAATTAATGTATTAATGTGAAATGCCGTTAAAGGTTCGATGTGTTCGAATTTGTGCATGGACGTTCTTGACTGCTGAACAATGAACCTCTGAAAAACAGAAAACGCGTGACAGCTATAAAACACAACATTGATGTTAATATGTGTCCAAAAGGATCAGGTACAAATGTTAGTAAACGTTTGTGCAGAAAACTGATTCACATGTACAAGTGAACGAAAAATAAGGTTCTGCAAAGAACCGGAAAATGAAGATGTGTGTTATGACCTTTACATGCATTAATATAAGGGTAACGCTTTTTTTCAGGGCATTATCATTAGCAGAAGCCCGAGGTCTTTCATTAACGGGCAGTTGAAAAGACCGAGGGCTTCTGCAAATGATAATGCCCTGAAAAATAGCGTTACCGTTATTATAGCTAAAATGGATAGAATTTTTAATAAAATAAAAACAAACAACGGTATCGGGTTGAAGCATTTACTGCTAACAACAAACGACCGAGGTCACTGACACACTTTTTACAAATATGGAAACGTCATAGAACAAAACAGATGGCGTCACTATTGAGAGAAACGACATTCGACCTTGACCTTTGCCCATACTACCAACCGCCATTTTTGCAATGCTCAACAACGTTAGGGCTCTCCCAGTCAATGGGTTGTGTATAGTCGTCGTACACGCGACGTTTAAACAACGGCACCCACCGTTTTGGCCCCTGATATAGGCCCAGTCGCTGTTTTCATTGGTGCATGTTGTAATTTAAGGTACAATTGTTAAGGTTGGCACCGGCAAGAAAGTGCATAATGCGACAGGTACATGTGACGAATGTGAGTCACAAATATCGTCAATATTGAACCCAAGTTCAAACGAGCCGTAGGTGATTGAACATCAACAGCTGAGCTCCTTATGACGTCACCCAACAACGGGCGTTATAATGGCCCGTCGTCAAGCTATTTGGGGGCATTATCAAGTTACAGTGGCCCGCTCATTTCTGATAACATGCGGGCGTTGTAAAGATAATTCTATCCATTTTAGCTATAATACAGTATATCCTATGCATAAAATATTTATCAATAATTCCAGTTCGAATAACACACAACAGAAAGTACACAGATATCGACCAGGTCTGATTCCAATTGTCTTTTTCCTGCTGTCGAAGATGTAACTCATTCTCACTCTGCGGGGAGACATGAAATCAGATTGTCCAAGATATGTTGATTTAGTTGCTGCGGAAAGGTGTTACAGCTCTCGTTTAGGCCTTCTTGTTAAGGGTAGTATGGTTTGAAAGGACCAGCGGTTCCGATCTCTGGGATCGACTCGGCCAGACATGGATATCCCTGCTTATGAGTGTGAGTGAATGAGTTAATATTTATAGTCATGTCGTGACTAAAACAGGTCATACGTTAATAATAGAAAATGCTTCATTATAAAATCTGTCAGTTAGAGATTTAAAACTAGCACGCAACCTAAACAATATTTAAACTATTTAGGATAATACAATATCGGCTACACATCGCTAGCAACTGAAGGTAGATCACCATTCTAGGGATCATACTAGGGACTAGCTGGATTTACACCATTCCTTCAGATGTTGGCGATTTGACACATTTTAAATCTTTACTAAAGACTCACTTTTTCAGATTAGCTTATGAGTGTAAACGATAATTCATTGCATTGTTTCCATGTATCTCTCTAATCTTTTATTCTCTCCTATAGTCTGTTTGTATGTACATCTATGTCTTGCGCTTTGAGCATCTTGTACATGGAAAACAGCGCATTACAAGCATGCTATTATTTAGCCAACGAACAGATATTCAACGATTAAAATGTGGTCGGATGAAACATTAAGTGGCCTCACTAACTGCGTGACAAGAGACAACAGCAGGCGGAAAGGAGATGTATTTTATTGCTCATTTTTTCCCTCAGCGGAAAGGAAAAGTATAATTCGTATTCCAATATGGATTTAAAACACAGTTGTACGTAGGGTTGGACTCATTAGAAAACAGTTTTGTGACATACTGTAAAAAATATTTGATACGGCATTGTTTTAAAGATGGTTCGTCGGCTTCGACGTAAAGACTGTCAATAGAAAAGAAGTCTTAGACCTTGCTAGTGGGCAGAATAAAAAAGATTAATGTTGCTTTTGAAGGCTCCATCATATCTGTAATCAAGTTTTGAGATGCTAAGTGATCTATATACGCGTGGAAGGGTAGTATGGTCACCTTCCCACTTTGAGATGATAAATTATCTATATACGTGTGGAAGGGTAGTAGGATCACCTCCCCACTTTGAGATGATAAGTGATCTATATACGTGAGGAAGGGTAGTAGGATCATCTCCCCAATTTGAGATGATAAGTGATCTATATACGTGTGGAAGGGGAGTAGGATCACCTCCCCACTTTGAGATGATAAGTGATCTATATACGTGTGGAAGGGTAGTAGGATCACCTTCCCACTTTGAGATGATACGTGATCTATATACGTGTGGAAGGGGAATAGGATCACCTCCCCACTTTGAGATGATAAGTGATCTATATACGTGTGGAAGGGGAGTAGGATCACCTCCCCACTTTGAGATGATAAGTGATCTATATACGTGTGGAAGGGGAGTATGATCACCTCCCCACTTTGAGATGATACGTGATCTATATACGTGTGGAAGGGGAGTAGGATCACCTCCCCACTTTGAGATGATAAGTGATCTATATACGTGTGGAAGGAGTATGGTCACCTACCCACTTTGAGATGATAAGTGATCTATATACGTGTGGAAGGGAGTAGGATCACCTCCCACTTTGAGATGATAAGTGATCTATATACGTGTGGAAGGGTAGTAGGATCACCTCCCACTTTGAGATGATAAGTGATCTATATACGTGTGGAAGGGGAGTAGGATCACCTCCCCACTTTGAGATGATAAGTGATCTATATACGTGTGGAAGGGTAGTATGGTCACCTTCCCACTTTGAGATGATAAGTGATCTATATACGTGTGGAAGGGGAGTAGGATCACCTCCCCACTTTGAGATGATAAGTGATCTATATACGTGTGGAAGGGGAGTAGGATCACCTCCCCACTTTGAGATGATACGTGATCTATATACGTGTGGAAGGGGAGTAGGATCACCTCCCCACTTTGAGATGATAAGTGATCTATATACGTGTGGAAGGGTAGTATGGTTACCTTCCCACTTTGAGATGATAAGTGATCTATATATGTGTGGAAGGGGAGTAGGATCACCTCCCCACTTTGAGATGATAAGTGATCTATATACGTGTGGAAGGGGAGTATGGTGATCTTCCCACTTTGAGATGATAAGTGATCTATATACGTGTGGAAGGGTAGTAGGATCACCTCCCAACTTTGAGATGATACGTGATCTATATACGTGTGGAAGGGGAGTAGGATCACCTCCCCACTTTGTGATGATAAGTGATCTATATACGTGTGGAAGGGTAGTATGGTCACCTTCCCACTTTGAGATGATAAGTGATCTATATACGTGTGGAAGGGGAGTAGGATCACCTCCCCATTTTGAGATGATAAATGATCTATATACGTGTGGAAGGGTAGTATGGTCACCTTCCCACTTTGAGATGATAAGTGATCTATATACGTGTGGAAGGGGAGTAGGATCACCTCCCGGTTTTGAGATGATAAGTGATCTATATACGTGTGGAAGGGGAGTAGGATCACCTCCCCACTTTGAGATGATAAGTGATCTATATACGTGTGGAAGGGGAGTATGATCACCTCCCCACTTTGAGATGATAAGTGATCTATATACGTGTGGAAGGGTAGTATGGTCACCTTCCCACTTTGAGATGATAAGTGATCTATATATGTGTGGAAGGGGAGTAGGATCACCTCCCACTTTGAGATGATACGTGATCTATATACGTGTGGAAGGGGAGTATGGTGATCTTCCCACTTTGAGATGATAAGTGATCTATATACGTGTGGAAGGGTAGTAGGATCACCTCCCAACTTTGAGATGATACGTGATCTATATACGTGTGGAAGGGGAGTAGGATCACCTCCCCACTTTGTGATGATAAGTGATCTATATACGTGTGGAAGGGGAGTAGGATCACCTCCCCATTTTGAGATGATAAATGATCTATATACGTGTGGAAGGGGAGTATGATCACCTCCCCACTTTGAGATGATACGTGATCTATATACGTGTGGAAGGGTAGTATGATCACCTCCCCACTTTGAGATGATAAGTGATCTATATACGTGTGGAAGGGTAGTATGGTCACCTTCCCACTTTGAGATGATAAGTGATCTATATACGTGTGGAAGGGGAGTAGGATCACCTCCCCACTTTGAGATGATAAGTGATCTATATTCGTGTGGAAGGGGAGTATGGTGATCTTCCCACTTTGAGATGATAAGTGATCTATATACGTGTGGAAGGGTAGTAGGATCACCTCCCAACTTTGAGATGATAAGTGATCTATATACGTATGGAAGGGTAGTAGGATCACCTCCCCACTTTGAGATGATAAGTGATCTATATACGTGTGGAAGGGGAGTAGGATCACCTCCCCACTTTGAGTTAGGAACAATTTTCTACAAATCGAGTGCCTTAAGTCATTTGGCTTTAAGGTATTTAACAGGCGGCAAAAAAGTTAAATCGCAAAAAGAAATACGACCAAATAACTTTGTATTCTTTACTACTTTGATGGAGGTGCCATTTAGAAAAAGCTCTGGGTCTTTTTATGTGTTTTATATTTCCTGCAGAAATGTAAACAATAAGTTTTCATTTAGAATATATAATGCCGTTTACAAGTCACCACCTGTGAATTCTATTGAGACAGATTCGTAACTGCCTCTCTATTGTATACATATTTTTACCACGAAGAAAGGATTCCATCTACCGAATCAGTTAAAACCTTCTACAAACAGTACTAAATAACGTCACAGACACAATGCTGCCTTGTGGAACACCCTGATCCTTGATTATACTGATCAGAATTGATCCCATTCGGACTTAAAATTCCATGTCTGTTACAAACTGCGATAAAAACTGAGGTAAACGACCTCTAAAACACAAATCATGTAAATCTTTTAAAATGCCGTGCTTTCAGGCAGTGTCGTATGCTTATTCCAGATCAAAGAAAATTAATGCTGTGTGATGAACAGTTACTTGAAACTGTCTGTTAAAACTTCTAGATCAATTGAGCTAAACGACCTCTCAAACCCAAATCAGGCAAATCCCTTCAGATGCCATGCTTCCCGTAGTTTTCTCATGATCAAAGATCATTAATACTTTGTGATGAAAAGTTACTATAGCGTTTTTTACAAAGGATTCTAATAGTACTAAATGATCAATAATACTTCGATTGTTCCTGATACCACATTGTACATTTGTAATCAGGTTATTGGTTTCTAGTCACCAAATTAATCTATCATTTACCATTCGTTCCATGGTTTAACAGACACAGCTGGTTAAAGATATTGGTCTGCAATTAGATAGATTTGTATGATCACGGCTAGGGTTTGGTATTGGGGCAACAATGGTATTGTGCTATGAAGGAGGAGAATGTCCATATTAGTCTATAATAGGATGTCATCTGACAACGCTTTGGGATGTGTGACATTGCTTTGTGAAGTCACTTTGACAACCGCTAGTTTTAAGGCAAATATCCGATCTGCATCCCAGGCTATATAGTGGTGCATAAAACTATTTGACGTATCGTGGATTCTGTTCTCTCTGCAGTGTGGCGTGGTCGTCCAAGATGTTTCCGGCGTCCTTTGTATGTACGCGAGGTCAGTTATCCATACGTGGACAATGACCAACTGATAATAATGTTAAAATAGAGTTCGCTTCCAATATGTTTTGTCTTGCACAGCATAGTACAGCTGTAATAATGCTGAAACAAATATCTGCTCATGATATAGTCCCAATTGAACAATCGACTCTGCTTTTAGGAGAGATTTCTTATGAATGTGGAAAGGGCTTTGTCGCTTTTAGTTACTGAAACCAAAACAGAGATACGTTTTGGGAAATAAATGTTTCACACAATAAAGGAATAAGGTGGTCAGGTTCGCTGACTTGGTTGATGCATGTATGAGTGTATGAGTGCGGCGTAACGAAATAAAGAACATTCGTAAATGGTACGGATTCAGGGTGAGGCTTGAGGTCCACAACAACCTGTGGATGGATGGATTCGGTTTGTTCGGATTCTTTGTCATAAACTACTGTTTACTGATTAAACAAACAGTCAGAATCTGCTAACACTCTGTGATTGATAAAAATCAAAAGGAGTTACCTTACCAAAAGGCGTAACCAGTGCAAACAGAATTGTAAGAACCTAAATATTGTGACAGTTTGACTAAGCTGAATTATCCTGCAGAGAAACAATGACTTTGGTTCAAGGACCTATGTAAGGATTTTCAAAAAAACATCAACAGAAGACCAGATAATATAAAAAAATGGAAGTAGATAGAAGCAAGAAGCAACGAATTTAAGTTCGTTAAATGCACATCCGTTTGCAAATTATAATTGCCAAAAATAAGACCTTATTTGACATGTGCAATTGCACTGAATGAACGCTAAGCAGTAGCGACGATACTGCCTTAAAGTGTTTTGATGGCAAAATATATGCTTCGATAAAGACATTTTATAGCCAAGTCATATGCTCTTCCTAAAATTACACCTAAAATTCCTAAAACTAATTTCCTCATAAAGAAACTCAACTCCAGACTTTGCTTTCTATGGTGAATTTGGTAGAGAGCCAATTTATATCAAAATATATAAACGAGTAATAACCTTTTGGCATAAGATCGCTACTTGTACCAGTACTTTGAAAATCTCCAGTACGCTGCATAATTATATCCAGGTTAATGTCCCAGATATGTTAGATAGACTGAGATGGTTTTCATTTGTTAAACATATTCTTAATGATTGCGGGTTAAATGAAATATATGATAATCCTTCCATTTGCACTACCACGTTGCTAGCCTCAACAGTAGAACAGATACTCAAGGACCAAAATGTACAAAATTGGAGAAGTTCCGTAGAAGTTCTAAGGGATTTTATTACAAATATTATAAACAGGATTTATCTTTTGAACCGTACCTTTTTATGCCAAAATCAATTTACTTGCCTATTCTTAAATTTAGAACTAGTAACCATTATCTACCTGTTGAAACTGGCCGGTGGACAAATACCCCTAGAAATGATCGTTTATGTACATTATGTAACTCACCCGCTGTTGGTGATGAGTTTCACTATCTTTTCAGGTGCCAAATTCTTCACCAACAGCGACAGCTGTACATACCTCAGTACGTCAATACATGGCCCAACCTTTATACACATAAAATATTACTTTGTTCAAAGAAAGCTAAATATGTTAAAGATTTGTCAAAATTTATTAAATGTATCAATAGAAGTTTAGATATAAATACATGTAATTAAATGTTTGCATCATTCTCTAATGACGACCTTGTATATATGAATATATATGTATATTGTATTGTACATTATCCTACCTCAATTATATCTCTCCGATGCCATCTTTGTGTATATATGTATATAACTTTGTTTCCACTTCACTCATGTACCACCGTTGGTGGAAGTTGAGAAAATAAAAAACCTTCGAAACCTTCGAACCTATGCAATGTCACATGTTGAAAATGTTGATGATGGTGTTTGCAATGTGAAGTTTGTTGACCTTAGTGATAATGTTTCACCAAAGTTAAGAAATTCTGATGTGTTAGCTCACATTGATGGGAAGCTATCACATGTGGAGCACAGTGGTGCAGTGGTTAGCATGCTGGCCTCTCACGCCAAAGGCCCGTGTTCGAATCCCGGTGGAGACACCAAAATTGTGACCTGGGTCTCATACTGTGTTGTGTCCCTGGGCAAGGCACTTCGTCCACATTGCACTCAGTCCACTCACCTGTTTAAAATGGGAACCTGAAAAGCTGATGTACGGACCTATACGGTCGCGCTTAGCGCTTAGTAGCAGCTTTGAAAGTACAATTCCGCCACGGTAATAATGTAACGCCAGAGAACAGCATCGCGTTGGAGTCTAGGCGCAAAAATTAGCATTAATATTATTATTATTATTATTATTTATCCCCTGAGAAGAAAGCTCAAATGACAGATTTGATTCATGAGTTCTCTCACTTATATCCTGATATGCCTGGCCGAACTAATGTTGTTAGCCATGACATAGATGTAGGTGATGCTGTGCTGAATTACATGCAGGACAATGACATTATTGAACCCATTGACAGTCCGTGGAGATCACCTTGTGTTCTTGTGCCGAAGAGTGGTAGAGGTGGTAACTGTGCTGACCTGAAAGCTGTCAATGCGCTCTCACGAACGGATTCTTATCCTATTCCGAGAGTTGACGATTGCATTGATCGCATTGGTCACGCTAGATATATAAGTAAGTTTGAAGGGCTTCTGGCAGATTCCACTCACAGACCGTGCGAAGAATATATCGTCATTCGGTACACCAGATGGACTGTATCAATACAGTGATGCCGTCTGGTCTGAAGAACGCACCAGCGACGTTCCAGAGACTCGTCAACTATGTCACATCTGGTCTTGATAGTGTCGAAGCTTACATGGATGCTGTCATCAATTATGACATGGAGTGGGAAGAACATGTCAAGAGAACTCGTGCATTTGGGAAGGCACAGGTTGAATTGTTAGGGCATGTTGTAGAGCACGGCCAGGTACAGCAAGTTCATGCTAAGGTTAAAGCAATTGTACACTTTCCAGTACCTCAGTATAAGAGAGAATTCATGAGATTCGTGGGTATTATAGAAAGTTTTGTCAAAATTTCTCAGATTTGTATCACC
Source organism: Haliotis rubra (assembly GCF_003918875.1). Classification (NCBI taxonomy): domain Eukaryota; kingdom Metazoa; phylum Mollusca; class Gastropoda; order Lepetellida; family Haliotidae; genus Haliotis; species Haliotis rubra. Next base: position 138,929 of record NW_025766966.1, on the reverse strand, counting down.
ACTTACCAACCTTTTGGAGAAAAAGGTAAAATGCAAGTGGGGGAGCAGTTGTCAGACTGCATTAAAAAGTCAAAGCCATACTCCAGTATTGCAGGCACCAAATTTTGAGATGTAAAAATCGATGTAAGTGATGTAGGTGCAGGTGCTGTCCTGATTCAAGAGGATGATTCAGGAATTGAACACCCAGTTTGTTATTTTTCCAAGAAGTTTGATAAGCATCAAAGAAATTATTCTACCATTGAGAAAGAGACTTTAGGTAATTTGCTAGCTTTGCAACATTTTGAAGTGTACCTAGGTACCACTACTTTTCCGATTGAAGTGTTTATTGATCACAATGCCTTGACTTTTCTTCACAACATGAAGAACAAGAATGAAAGAGTTATGGGGTGGAGTTTGACCTTGCAAGGGTTCAATCTTGTGATTAGGCACATTAAAGGCAAAGACAATGTTTGTGCTGATGCACTTTCCAGGTTGTAAATGCATAATGATTTGATGATGCTGTATGTTTGTATCTGCATTATATCATAGTAATTCTGCAAGATGTTTCTCATGTTATTCATATGATTACATGTCATCTTATTATGTTAGTTATCTTGCTATAATTGTAACAGAAAGTTTCTGTTTACTTTCTTTTCTTAAGGGGGAGAGTGTTATGAGAGTAGGGCCTTTTGAGATAGCACTTTGGAGTTACCTTCCCTTGGCTGGCAGACTTGCTTGTTTGCTTCTCGTGGTGTCTTGTGTTTTCGATGTAATTCTTTTACGTTCTGAGAGGATATTGACGTAGCCTAACTTTGCTAGTATGCTCGAGAATTGTGTAAAAGCTATATAAATCATGATTGTTGAGTTGTGTGACCGTACTAACACAGAACTTTGAGGACTTCGGATTTATGCACATCTGTCTGCTATCAACCAGTTTATTAACGTTTCAAGACCGACCGTGCTTGTCTATTCAACTGTTGTCATTGCCAACAACCTTCCATTAGTATATCGCTTCTCACTGTGAATGTCAAGACTCTGGTGAGATAATGTTTTAGATCTGTGACACAATATTTTCGATTTGTGACTCAACTGCATTGTACAAGAAATCTGTATTGTCATTCATTGTAACCTTGTTCATGGTTTATTCAAAATACAATTGAATATTTTAGACTTGTCTGTGTTCTATTTTGTTGGTTCAAATGGGACTCTTAAACCTTTTGTCACGGCAAATTATCAACCGAAACAATACTTATGGGTCACAATGCATTGCTCCGTAGATGCTCAAACACAAAACTACTTTTAAACCTTAAACAACATTGTTCGATGTATGCCCAAATTGACACCCGTACGTTAGACCCGACCGCTTGCATTCTTTAACGACCACTAATCCATAGCTATTCATATGGTAATAGTCCTTCTGTCAGAATTATAAATAGGCCGTGTCTCCAATAGTTGGGTCAAACGCTGTCTTTGTGTCAGCTTGTTGTGGGAGGAAAGTGATACAGGTGTCATACCAGGGGTGTGTGGTGTAGGAAGCTGCCATACCAAGACACATAGTGAGTTTAGCAATATTCCAGCTATATGGCGGCGGTCTGTAAATAATCGAGTCCTGACCAGAAAATCCAGTGATCAACAGCATGAACATCGATCTGCGCACATGGGAACCGATGACATGTGTCAAGTCAAGTCAGCGAGCCTTACCACCTGATCCCGTTAGTCGCCTCTTACGACAAGCATTGGTTACTGAAGATCAATATTCTAACCCGGATCTTCACGGGTACCAAGAAACATAATCAGCATGAATCGAGATCTGAGAGAACAAACGTTTGTCTAGCCTATCCCAGGGACGCAATTTCGCAGAACGAATTACGTCGCATTTGAAGACAATGTCACCCTAACCCCATGTACTACGCACATGAATCTGTGATACAATCATAATGTAACCGATATCTGTTGAATATTTGTGTCAAGCTGATTGCCGTGTTGCAAATTGATAAAATGTTAATGATGATCGGAGCAGCCATTTGTTTCCAGCAATCAGTCGATTTTCAAAGGTTACAGGTAAAATCTAACATGTGTACCGAAAGACCATGTATTGACGTCCGTTAGTGGTTTCATTGATCACAGGTTTTTTTATATTCAAGTATAATGAGACTATAGTATAATTCGACAGTAAAGTCCAGTTCGGTTCACAAAGGAGATAGCGGTACTCTGTAGTGGATGTCCAAGTGTCATGGCTAACTCTGATGCAAGTACATCGCTAGTCTTATTTACAAGCTTGAATGGATACGAGGTAACCGCACCTCTGCTTGCAATAAACATCGTTATCTTACTGATTGGAATTCTTACCCTGGTCTCGAACGCCTTTGTCCTGGATACCTTGGTGAGAAGGACGAGTCTGGAGGCCACGGATCTGGTGATGTGTCATCTTGCGGTCACCGACATGCTCACAGGGGTCCTTGTCATTCACACAGTTGGATACAACTTGATCAACTTTCAGAACTTCACAGAATGCCTGGTTCGTCTTGGCGTCGTCTTCACCTTCGTGTGTTGTTCTGTCTATCATCTGGCCCTCCTGACACTTGACAGGTTCGTGAAGATTGTCTTCCCTACCGTTACCAGGATGTCATCACCCGGAAGTCCGTGTCCATCATGTCGGCGGCCATCTGGGTCTTCTCCGTCAACCTCGGCCTCATCCCGGCCTACGGCTGGAGCGATACACCAGCACCTTCAGAACCTGCATGTTCCCTGCTAGGAGTCTTAACGGCGGGATACATACAGATGGGACTGTCGCTTATTGTCTTACCATTTGTTGTGATTTGTGTCCTGTACATGAAGATATTTCTGGTCGTTAGGAGACATTCCCGCGCTATCGCGGCTACTGACGTCACAGGGAACATGAACTCTGGGAGCATGAAGTTCACCAAAACTGTGGTCATCCTGATTGGAACTTACATCATCTCGTTTTCACCTCTAGGTAAGACAGTGGCGTTTTCACTTATGTTATCAGCGTCACTAACGTAGTTTTCTGAAATTGATGAACCCAATAAGGTTAGATTCAATCCAGCAAATCTTAACTGGATGAAGATATTGGACTTACATAGTTTTTTATGTTTACATAATTATCACCTGAACTACATAATCTCACAAAGTGTTGTGTTTGTGTAAGATGCGTTTGTCACGATATGACTGAAATACTACCCATGTGACATAAAATATTAACTCACTTTAGCTCTGATACCATTTTGTTCTAACGCTGGGTTGGAATACTACAGGTGATTCTGTTACTGTTCTGATCGATGACATGTTGGTTCAAACGTTGGAATACTACAGGTGATTCTGTTGCAGCTCTGATACCATTTTGTTCTAACGCTGGGTTGGAATACTACAGGTGATTCTGTTGCAGCTCTGATACTATTTTGTTCTAACGCTGGGTTGGAATACTACAGGTGATTCTGTTGCAGCTCTGATACTGTTTTGTTCTAATGCTGGGTTGGAATACTACAGGTGATTCTGTTACAGTTCTGATCGATGACATGTTGGTTCTAAACGTTGGAATACTACAGGTGATTCTGTTGCAGCTCTGATACTATTTTGTTCTAACGCTGGGTTGGAATACTACAGGTGATTCTGTTGCAGCTCTGATACTGTTTTGTTCTAACGCTGGGTTGGAATACTACAGGTGATTCTGTTGCAGCTCTGATACTATTTTGTTCTAACGCTGGGTTGGAATACTACAGATGATTCTGTTGCAGCTCTGATACTATTTTGTTCTAACGCTGGGTTGGAATACTACAGGTGATTCTGTTGCAGCTCTGATACTGTTTTGTTCTAATGCTGGGTTGGAATACTACAGGTGATTCTGTTGCAGCTCCGAATCTATTTTGTTCTAACGCTGGGTTGGAATACTACAGATGATTCTGTTGTAGCTCTGATTCTGTTTTGTTCTAACGCTGGGTTGGAATACTACAGGTGATTCTGTTACAGTTCTGATCGATGACATGTTGGTTCTAACGTTGGAATACTACAGGTGATTCTGTTGCAGCTCTGATACTGTTTTGTTCTAACGCTGGGTTGGAATACTACAGGTGATTCTGTTGTCTGATACTATTTTGTTCTAACGCTGGGTTGGAATACTACAGGTGATTCTGTTGCAGCTCTGATACCATTTTGTTCTAACGCTGGGTTGGAATACTACAGGTGATTCTGTTGCAGCTCTGATTCTTTTGTTCTAACGCTGGGTTGGAATACTACAGGTGATTCTGTTACTATTTTGTTCTAACGTTTTTTCTAACGCTGGGTTGGAATACTACAGGTGATTCTGTTGCAGCTCTGATACTGTTTTGTTCTAACGCTGGGTTGGAATTGGAATACTACAGGTGATTCTGTTGCAGTGATCTGATAGCTCTGACTATTTTGTTCTAACGCTGGGTTGGAATACTACAGGTGATTCTGTTGCAGCTCTGATACTGATTTTTGTTCTAACGCTGGGTTGGAATACTACAGGTGATTCTGTTACAGTTCTGATCGATGACATGTTGGTTCTAACGTTGGAATACTACAGGTGATTCTGTTGCAGCTCTGATACTATTTTGTTCAGCTCTGATACCATTTTGTTCTAACGCTGGGTTGGAATACTACAGGTGATTCTGTTGCAGCTCTGATACTGTTTTGTTCTAACGCTGGGTTGGAATACTACAGGTGATTCTGTTACAGCAGCTCTGATGACATTTTGTTCTAACGCTGGGTTGGAATACTACAGGTGATTCTGTTGCAGCTCTGATACTGTTGTAGCTCTGATTTTGTTCTAACGCTAACGCTGGATGATTCTGTTGCAGCTCTGATACCATTTTGTTCTAACGCTGGGTTGGAATACTACAGGTGATTCTGTTGCAGCTCTGATACTATTTTGTTCTAACGCTGGGTTGGAATACTACAGGTGATTCTGTTGCAGCTCTGATACTATTTTGTTCTAACGCTGGGTTGGAATACTACAGGTGATTCTGTTGCAGCTCTGATACCATTTTGTTCTAACGCTGGGTTGGAATACTGCAGGTGATTCTGTTGCAGCTCTGATACCATTTTGTTCTAACGCTGGGTTGGAATACTACAGGTGATTCTGTTGCAGCTCTGATACTGTTTTGTTCTAATGCTGGGTTGGAATACTACAGGTGATTCTGTTACAGTTCTGATCGATGACATGTTGGTTCAAACGTTGGAATACTACAGGTGATTCTGTTGCAGCTCTAATACTATTTTGTTCTAACGCTGGGTTGGAATACTACAGGTGATTCTGTTACAGTTCTGATCGATGACATGTTGGTTCTAACGTTGGAATACTACAGGTGATTCTGTTGCAGCTCTGATACTGTTTTGTTCTAACGCTGGGTTGGAATACTACAGGTGATTCTGTTGCAGCTCTGATACTATTTTGTTCTAACGCTGGGTTGGAATACTACAGGTGATTCTGTTGCAGCTCTGATACCATTTTGTTCTAACGCTGGGTTGGAATACTACAGGTGATTCTGTTGCAGCTCTGATACTGTTTTGTTCTAACGCTGGGTTGGAATACTACAGGTGATTCTGTTGCAGCTCTGATACTATTTTGTTCTAACGCTGGGTTGGAATACTACAGGTGATTCTGCTGCAGCTCTGATACTGTTTTGTTCTAACGCTGGGTTGGAATACTACAGGTGATTCTGTTGCAGCTCTGATACTTTTGTTTTTAACGCTGGGTTGGAATTCTAACGCTGGTTTGGAATTTTACAGGTGATTCTGTTACAGTTCTGATCGATGACATGTTGGTTCTAACGTTGGAATACTACAGGTGATTCTGTTGCAGCTCTGATACTACATTTTGTTCTAACGCTGGGTTGGAATACTACAGGTGATTCTGTTGCAGCTCTGATACTGTTTTGTTCTAACGCTGGGTTGGAATACTACAGGTGATTCTGTTACAGCTCTGATCGATGACATGTTGGTTCTAACGTTGGAATACTACAGGTGATTCTGTTGCAGCTCTGATACCATTTTGTTCTAACGCTGGGTTGGAATACTACAGGTGATTCTGTTGCAGCTCTGATACTGTTTTGTTCTAACGCTGGGTTGGAATACTACAGGTGATTCTGTTGCAGCTCTGATACCATTTTGTTCTAACGCTGGGTTGGAATACTACAGGTGATTCTGTTGCAGCTCTGATACTGTTTTGTTCTAATGCTGGGTTGGAATACTACAGGTGATTCTGTTACAGTTCTGATCGATGACATGTTGGTTCAAACGTTGGAATACTACAGGTGATTCTGTTGCAGCTCTAATACTATTTTGTTCTAACGCTGGGTTGGAATACTACAGGTGATTCTGTTACAGTTCTGATCGATGACATGTTGGTTCTAACGTTGGAATACTACAGGTGATTCTGTTGCAGCTCTGATACCATTTTGTTCTAACGCTGGGTTGGAATACTACAGGTGATTCTGTTGCAGCTCTGATACTATTTTGTTCTAACGCTGGGTTGGAATACTACAGGTGATTCTGTTGCAGCTCTGATACCATTTTGTTCTAACGCTGGGTTGGAATACTACAGGTGATTCTGTTGCAGCTCTGATACCATTTTGTTCTAACGCTGGGTTGGAATACTACAGGTGATTCTGTTGCAGCTCTGATACTGTTTTGTTCTAATGCTGGGTTGGAATACTACAGGTGATTCTGTTACAGTTCTGATCGATGACATGTTGGTTCTAACGTTGGAATACTACAGGTGATTCTGTTGCAGCTCTGATACTATTTTGTTCTAACGCTGGGTTGGAATACTACAGGTGATTCTGTTACAGTTCTGATCGATGACATGTTGGTTCTAACGTTGGAATACTACAGGTGATTCTCTTGTAGCTCTGATACTTTTTTGTTCTAACGCTGGGTTGGAATACTACAGGTGATTCTGTTGCAGCTCTGATACTATTTTGTTCTAACGCTGGGTTGGAATACTACAGGTGATTCTGTTGCAGCTCTGATACTGTTTTGTTCTAATGCTGTCTTGGAAGACTACAGGTGATGCTGTTGCAGCTCCGAAACTATTTTGTTCTAACGCTGGGTTTGAATACTACAGATGATTCTGTTGTAGCTCTGATTCTGTTTTGTTCTAACGCTGGGTTGGAATAATACAGGTGATTCTGTTACAGTTCTGATCGATGACATGTTGGTTCTAACGTTGGAATACTACAGGTGATTCTGTTGCAGCTCTGATACTGTTTTGTTCTAATGCTGGGTTGGAATACTACAGGTGATTCTGTTGCAGCTCTGATACTGTTTTGTTCTAACGCTGGGTTGGAATACTACAGGTGATTCTGTTGCAGCTCTGATACTATTTTGTTCTAACGCTGGGTTGGAATACTACAGGTGATTCTGTTGCAGCTCTGATACTATTTTGTTCTAACGCTGGGTTGGAATACTACAGATGATTCTGTTGCAGCTCTGATACCATTTTGTTCTAACGCTGGGTTGGAATACTACAGGTGATTCTGTTGCAGCTCTGATACCATTTTGTTCTAATGATTCTGTTTCTGAACGCTAATGCTTGGAATACTACAGGTGATTCTGTTGCTCAGCTCTGATACCATTTTGTTCTAACGCTGGGTTGGAATACTACAGGTGATTCTGTTGCAGCTCTGATACTGTTTTGTTCTAACGCTGGGTTGGAATACTACAGGTGATTCTGTTACAGTTCTGATCGATGACATGTTGGTTCAAACGTTGGAATACTACAGGTGATTCTGTTGCAGCTCTGATACTGTTTTGTTCTAACGCTGGGTTGGAATACTACAGGTGATTCTGTTGCAGCTCTGATACTATTTTGTTCTAACGCTGGGTTGGAATACTACAGATGATTCTGTTGCAGCTCTGATTCTGTTTTGTTCTAACGCTGGGTTGGAATGGGTTGGAATACTGTTTTGTTCTAACGCTGGGTTGAATTACAGGTGATTCTGTTACAGTTCTGATCGATGACATGTTGGTTCTAACGTTGGAATACTACAGGTGATTCTGTTGCAGCTCTGATACCATTTTGTTCTAACGCTGGGTTGGAATACTACAGGTGATTCTGTTGCAGCTCTGATACTATTTTGTTCTAACGCTGGGTTGGAATACTACAGGTGATTCTGTTGCAGCTTGATACTGTTTTGTTCTAACGCTGGGTTGGAATACTACAGGTGATTCTGTTGCAGTTCTAACGCTGGGTTGGAATACGTTGGAATACTACAGGTGATTCTGTTTCTGATACTGTTTTGTTCTAACGCTGGGTTGGAATACTACAGGTGATGATCTGTTGCAGAATACTCTGATACCACTATTTTGTTCTAACGCTGGGTTGGAATACTACAGGTGATTCTGTTGCAGCTCTGATACTATTTTGTTTAACGCTGGAATATGCTGTAGCTCTGATACTATTTTGTTCTAATGCTGGGTTGGAATACTACAGGTGATTCTGTTGCAGCTCTGATACTGTTTTGTTCTAATGCTGGGTTGGAATGCTACAGATGATTCTGTTACAGTTCTGATCGATGACATGTTGGTTCTAACGTTGGAATACTACAGATGATTATCATTTGTTGCAGCTATGATAGCCTTGGTGTACACGTCTGGAGGATTTCACGAAATGTCTGCATACGCAGTTGGTGACTACATCATTTACGCCAGCGTCCTGACGTTCGCGAACTCCCTCGTCAACCCCATCATCTACGCTTTCAAGTTGCCGCCAGTCCGGAGGAGACTACTCCGTTTCCTTGGCAAGGGCGACAACTCTTCAAATTCAACCACTAGTGGAACCATACAGACAATTGCCATCGATATGGATTAAAATGAATCGATGTTTATTTCTAACTGAAAGGAGTGTGTGTAAGAGGAAATGAACATTGCCATAGGTTTTGGACTAATATTTTCTTTAAAAAGATTTGGAATCTGATGTTTGAAGTATATTATCCTCTCAAGTTATGTTTGATTTAAGTTAATTGACAACGTATGATGCAAATGTATACTTGAGTAGGACATTACCTTGGATGGAAGATTAGTTATTGTCTGATATGAAGAGCACCAACAATTAAGCGCGTCTTTAACAATTTCGTTGGGAAAAGAGACAAAACGTAAAGCTGAAATATCAGCAAGGGACTGGTAATGTATTAAGGACGTTGTGGGTCGGAGGTTGTTGATGCACTGAAAATACCCCTTCCTTAATGCTTGTCACATTGTAGTTTGACCTTCCCTTGATTCCCTCTGACAGCACTACCGCCGACATCCTGGAACGAACAACCTAAATACTTTTAAACTGACAAGCATCAGGGCAAGATTACTTTTAAACAAATTATTCATCAGTCCTGTATGAGGTATTTAACTAAATTTATTCCCGCGCAACTCTGTTCAAAACGTAGAAATGATTCACCCCAAAATTCCCTCTTTCGTGGGGTATTGCCATTATCAATCCTATGCCAAAGCCTGGTTGGGATCAGACTGATCTATCGGGGTGTTCCAACTTACCCAACTCCTATTGTCTCAGTAGAAGAAATCACTGGGGTGTGATAATCCCCTTTATTCCCTTATTTGTTTCCCTGTGAAATAGTATCCGGGGCCAAATGGGATAAAATGCTACTGCGTTTGATTCAATGTTTGTCTGTATTTATTAATTATATATATACAAGTTATCCATTTATACAACTTAATACAACATCAACATCATATCACATATTATACATCAATATTTCACAGCACACCTTTCACACTTACCAGTTAAATGTGATACTGAGTCTCTTGTACATTTCCAAGGCATGCTTCAGTGCAACTTCTCTTCCCTGGTGGAGGTCTGGCACCGTTTCTTAGCTGAAGAACAATTATCGCCCTATATCATTAACTCGCCCACCCACCCCACCCCCAAAAACAAATTAAAATAATAATAATTAAAAAATAAATAAACAAACAAAACCAAACAACAACAAAACAAAAACAAAACAACAAACAAACAAAAATAATATAAATATAAAAATCAAACAAAACAAAAACAAACAAATCATTGTTCGAACTGGCTGAGTGGTTGATTACCTCAGTATATATCTCAGTTTATAAACAACAACTGCAAGTACAAATGGGCTCCATTCTGCCTAATTATTTAAAGATCACGACACCCTGCAAGTCGGCATACTATATAAATCTCACTAGAGCAATTAAGAAAAGAAATAGACTTTATCCACCAACAAGGATTAAGCTCTACTCTGTAAGTGGAGGCTGAGGAACAACCCAACATACACCCCTCTCACTTCATCAATTCAATAATTCAGTAATTCAGTAATTAATTAATACAGGTAAAATTTACCTCGATATCATACCTTCTTACCGCTTCTGTCTTTTCCGCCCCGTAAATGATGAAGCCAGAGGTAGACCTTACCAAACCTTAAAACATCAGAACAGATCCTTTTGTATTCCAACAAGAATACAACCAGTTACGCTCAAAGTATATCACCCACAGCTCATTTTTACAGACTTATCCAAGTATGGTGGCAGCTTCCAGTGTTACTGTCACTGGATCCAAGTCTGTCTCCTCGAGAATCCTCGACATTAGTTCCATCTTCACTGCTTCATTGTTAAAAAATGATCATCTTATCAGATGCATTGTCGAGTATCACCCGATCATTCACGACATTTTAGAAGTTTACCACTATTTATCAATTCGCCTATGTGACATCTCTCTTGGAGCCTATCAAGTCATGTAGGTTTAGCAGGTAACACAAAAGCCGATGCTGGAGCTGAGACGGCTCTGGAGAAACCATTATTACAACTGCTTATCCCATACAATGATTTCAAGCCAATTATCAGTGTGAGGGATTCACATCATCATGAGTAAAAGATCGCTTTACCCGTGTGAGCTGGTGTACCATAATACACTACATGAAATATATCAAATACTGTAAATATGTTTTTGTAGAGCTAATAGTTTGTTTGCTTATAGCTTACAGTGTTTCAGTTGTAAATTGTATTGTTATAGCCCACGTGAAAATTTTAAATAATATTGTTCTAGCCGGTGTTTTAAATTGTAAAAAATAAGTATCTTGACTGTGTTTTAAATTGAAATTAATATGTGTGTAGAAATTAGGCTATATATACTTACTAATATAGTTTTCGATCACCGAACCATGTCTTATCTTATGTGTGCCTGAACTAAGAAGCTGGGGGAATATGGATTTCGTGAATTGAAATTTCTCAGATTGATAACGTTTAAATTTCATTTAATTGGGATTTTTAAATAGTTTTTGTTTCTGAAATAAAGATAAATCCTGGAAGAGAGTGACTGAACAAATAATACATTACTTAAAATATTCTGGTCTTTATCAAAACCTGTAAATATGTATGACGATTGTGTAGAACTAATTGTTTGTGTTGCTTATAGCTTACAGTGTTTCAGTTGTAAATTGTATATTTATAGCCCATGTGTAAAATTGTAAATATTATTTTTCTAGCTGGTGTTTTAAATTGTAATAATATCTGTATGTATATAATTGCTTTTACATACTTACTAATATAGTTTTTGAATACCGAACCATGTCTTATCTTAAGTGTGCCTGAACAAAGAAGTGAACAGTCTTCAGTTTACAACTGAGCGACTTTGGATTTCGTTAATCGAATATTCTCCGACTGATAACGTTTAAGTCTAATTTAATTCTGGTGTAGGTCGTTCTACTTTTTGCAGGTTATTGTTTCTGAAATAAAGATAAATCCAAGATAAATCCAAGATATGAGTGATTGAATAAGTGTTTGATATGGAGACTGTTTGTGAATGAGAGGTCGTTTGTGTGAGCCTAACGTGGACTGCAGTACATAACAAAGTACAGCAGTGTTTGCCCTGGTGCAGTTGGCCTCACAACCAACTGAATTACATGTTTAGGCTTGGATATCCGCAGAGAACAAAAGAAGAATTTATCGGTCCTGGCTGTCACTGAGTGAGGCTTCTTTGCTTCTCAAAAAGATATAACGTCCATGTCCTACGGGCGAAATGTAGAATTCTTGTTTCCAAGTAGGGTATCCCTTTGGTGAATAGGGACTGTTGCCACAGCAGTTGCTACAGATAAGAGGATTGTCTGAAGGATGGTTTGTCTGATTCGTAACACATGCCTTCACCTAGAAATGTTACCTTTTAGTTACCATGGGTAAGCATACCTGTCAAATTTAACCAGATCCAATGGAATTGGATTGTCGTCAGTTACCAGTAACCCGTGAAGATCCGGGTTAAGCAACCATGCTTGTCGTAAGAGGAGACTAACGGGATTGGGTGGTCATGCTCGCTTACTTGGTTGACACATGTCATTGCATCCGAATTGCGTAGACCGATGCTCATGACTCGATTATTTACAAACCGCCGCCATATAGCTGAAATATTGCTGGATGCGGCCAAATCAAACAAATCACAGGAAACCAGTGCCGAGTCGCGGTCCACATTACACTTGCCGGTGGCGGGAGCGTCACGCATAGTTTTGTGATTGTAAGGTTCTCCGATTTAGAGGGGCTGCGTATTTCATGTAAATATATGGTTTCCATGTCTTAATTATGGTGATGAAGTGTTAATAATTATGTTGATTGCTCTAATACAACACTATTCCACTTCAAAAGCGGGCTATATATGATAGATTATTGGACAGGCAAAACAGTGGTCGCGTCGCTACGGGCCATTTTAACCCGCGTCCCAACTAGCGGGTGCTTGGTGTGCAGACTACTCAGTTCTTGTTATAAACGGTTATCCGTATTTCTTAACACAAACACAAAGCATATTCTTCGTTAATATGTTGTATTTTCAACAAAGTTAAAACAATTGATGGACGGTGGGGTAGCCTAGTGGTGAAAGCGTTCGCTCGTCAAGCCGAAGACCCGGAGTCCATTCCCCACATGGGCACAATGTGTGAAGCCCATTTCTGGTGTCCGCCGCCGTGACATTGCTGGAATATTGCTGAAAGAGGCGTAAAACCCAACTCACTCACTCAATAGGCAATAATCTCCGACATAAACGGAAATGTACGAACAACAAGATGTAAAGAAAAAGTATTCATATAACAGATATAGAAATATGCATTTGTTCAAATTCAGACCTGCTAAGACTAAGTAATACAAGGAAAGAAATACAGAATTTGAAGTACAGTAAAGAAAATAGCAAACCCTGTGGGCGCTTGTAGTACACTTTAAACTGACTTCAAATGCCTTTATCATTATGCTCTATGAAACGTACATCAACTTACTAAACAATGGACTCGATGTGCATACATTACAAGTGCTCGTCTTTCAATAACATATTCAACGCATTTTTCACAAGCGTGCACTCAAAACAAACTTCTTGACACGTACTATACATTCAATAAACAGTAATAATAAACATTTAAACTTGGCATACATTTTCATGTGAGTTCACCCAAGCACCAAGTATCTGCAAACAAATCTCCCGGAGCCTTCCGATTTTCATATCTTCAGCCCCCCTTTGATCATGAAGATCTGGTCACAAGCGACACATACTTGGAGCAAGCATCTAATGAGACTGGTGGAGAGTCTCACTCCCACTCTCCACTGCCGGTGCAGTTCATAGGTCATTGGATTGGGTCTTGCAAGAGGAACTAGGATTCGGTCATCACTGTCACAGGTCTTCCAGGTCTTCCCTTCATCATTGTCCACATGGTCCGTCACACACCGAATGAATAACCGTGTGGTTAATGTTCAAGTTTGTACCGATGTTGCGACAGGACATCCCGGTGTCGTGCATGCCAACAACGTACCACTGTTAATTTTGCGAAAGTCTATCTCTTACCATTTACTTAGTAGTACTGCACGGTATTTTAATGTGTTACATACGCGGAATAAATGCATAATAATTGAAGGTGATGAGTCATCAGTCAAAAACTGACAAGTTTAATTGTTATTCATTTCATGGCTGATAAACTGCCACAAAGCAGGTAATATAATCCAAACATTGAGTTTCAAAGCCGTTTTAAGGAAATATTAGTCAATGATCTGTAGCATTGTTCATTTCGTTCTACACACTGTCTTTTGTTTCGAAATAAACATCGATTCCCTTTAATCCATATCGGTGGCAATTGTCTGTACGGTTCCACTAGTGGTTGGATTTGAAGAGTTGTTGCTCTTGCCAAGAAAGCGGAGTAGTCTCCTCCTGACTGGCGGCAACTTGAAAGCGTAGATGATGGGGTTGACGAGGGAGTTTGCGAACGTCAGGACGCTGGCGTAAACGATGTAGTCACCAACATCTGTTGCAGACATTTCGTGAAATCCTCCAAACGTGTACACCAAGGCTATCATAGCTGCAACAAATAATAATCATCTGTAGTATTCCAGATAAAAATGTCATCAATCAGAGCTGCAACAGAATCATCTGTAGTATTCCAACGTTAGAACAAAAATACTCTCAGAGCTGCAACAGAACCATTTGTAGTATTAAAACGTTAAAAAAAATGCCATTAGTCAGAACTGCAACAGAATCATCTGTAGTATTCCAATGTTAGAACAAAAATGCCATCACTAAGAGCTGCAACAGAATCATCTGTAGTATTCCAATGTTAGAACAAAAATGCCATCACTAAGAGCTGCAACAGAATCATCTGTAGTATTCAAAGTTTAAAACACCATGCTGTCAGAGAAAGCAGTTTATGTGTTTACTCTAAATACAAAACTGTTATTTTTGACATTATACTTCCGTAAAGAGGAAAACCACATGCTACGAGATGTTCCGGTTGTATCTGCAACAGCATCAAACGTTGAGATTGACGGTGATGAATACCGGTGATACGGTTGCTTATTTAAATCGTAAACGATATGATCAGACTTTCTCATTTTAGGCCCATGTGCTTCAAACCGGTCACAAATAGAAAACAAAATAATATTGATAACTGAAGATTGATTTTAATGTGCATTCCTTAAATATTTCCAATAAAGTGTGTGAGTGAGTTAATATCGACAATATTATGACATTTTATGACTATGAAAGCAATATTAACTAAATAAACTTAAACGATATAAATATCTGCCAAGAAAGGATAGTAAAATAACTAGAATATTAAATATTTGTATTAAAAACAAGTAACCATATGCCATCCACACGCAAGAACATAAGTAACTATTTCCAATATATACTAAGCAGCAAAAGAAACGTCAGTTTGGAATTTTCCTTCGCAGAAACGGATAACTGTAGACTGTTCCGGTGACGCGCGAAATGTGGTATGACGTGGGGTCTGAGAGCTTGGTCGATGTAGCGCACCGCTGTGATGCCGCCTCCTCTCCCTGGACCAAGGTTCTGCAACACCACAGGACCCACTCTCTGGTTCAGGCCTATTCCACCCCATACCATGATGCTTGCACCTCCCCATGAGTCTCTTTCCAGAAGAGATTGGTCTGAGTAACGCTGGCCACGTCGTCGCCATATTCTTGTTCTGCCATCTGCAGTTGATACGCAGTACCGACTCTCATCTGTGAACAGAACAGTTCTGTATTGCCTTTATCACCAGTTTTGGTGTTGCAGGGCAAACTCTAGACGTTCACGCCGATGTCGAGGGGTGAGGATAGGTCCACGCTAAGGTCTACGGGAATGGAGGTTCCCGCTGTTAAGACGTCGGCGTACTGTATCAGTACTGATTGGTCTTCCGTGTGTTCCCACTGTCTGGCGTGCTGTTTCGGATGCCTGCATGAAGGGATTCTGTACATGCTGTCGCACAACATGGCGGTCTTTTCGTCTTGTGGTCACCTTTGGTCTGCCAGTACGGGGCGATTATTTGTGGTGTTGGTGACCCGGAAACGTTGCTGCAGCCTGTAGTTGGTCCAAACGTTGACCTGGAAGTGATTGGCAACGGCTTGTGCGGTGTGGCCAGCTTCAAGTCTTCCTAGCGCCTGGTTCTTCTGAGCTGTCGTGAGTCGCGGCATCCTGCTGACGTTGTAATGTGAATGTTTCAACCTGGTTTGGGGGTGCATTTTATAGGGTTGGTCCTTGTGAACAGCACGTGCAGCATGAGTTGCATGAAACACATGGAGAACACCGTACCATCTCCGAGATCAGGTTGCGTTTTTGAGACCATTTTCTGGGTTCCATTCTGAGTTTGGGAAGGAATGTCTTTGCTCAGGTAAAGTTGGAGATGTTATCAAAAATATACAATCAAAACATTAAATGAGTTTACAGTAATCCGTTTTTGCGAAGGAAAATTCCAAACTGACGTTTCTTTTACTGCCTAGTATATATCAACGTGTTATTTTTATGGACGTCAGTCATGAGGTGGCACGAGGATAATCTTATTCTTCAAATATATTGCATTGAAAATACATAATTCTAACACACCCAACAGTACACACCACATAAGCAGATGACTGTGACATAATGACTTCCCAATGGGCACTAACTCTCCCCCTTGATGATCTGTTTCTTTATGCATACGAATTTGACATCATCAAAAAGGTACTTCGGCCAAACGATGAACATCAAGCATATCGATGACATACACTCTTCAAAAAAAAGGAACGCATAAGACATTTTAGAAGAATATATTGCGCTAGTTTAAGAGCAATTATTTCATGTAATTTTAATGGCAAAATGGTGAAAATTTACACGTCTATAGACAAAGAGTTCGCCAACACAACAACAGTTTTTATCTGTGTTTCTGTTTACTTGAGTCCACAAGATGGCGTCAAAGTCAGTACTTTGTATGGCCACCATTGTCAGCAATTGCTTCTCGGCACCGTCTCGGCAGACTGGATAAGTCGAGGAAGTCGATCTTGCGAAATTCTTCCCCACTCTTCCTGCAATGCGATGGTCACTTTTGGAAGTTTTGACGTTGACGTACACGTCGATCGAGTTCATCCCATATGTGTTCTATCGGGTTTAGATCTGATGATCGGCAAGGCCATGGCAAGACATTGACGTTAGAATTCGTTGGCAAGGTAGCGGACCGTGAAGTAGCGTTGTCATGCTCTAACAACTCCCTCTGTCGGTCCCTAATCGGTTTACTATCATTAGTTAGACATCCCAATTGTCAGACACTGGACTAGAGATTAATTAGGGCAACACCCAAATATAAATGGGAATGTCCCAACTGGATATTTCAACCAGTTAGTTGAACCTAAGGAAAACTGATATTGTGTACAAATATTTTGGAGTTATTTTTGATAGAAAATGTTCTTTCAGATTATCTATATCAAATCTTTGTCAACAAGCTTCTAAAGCCATGTATTTTGTCGTATGTTAAACTTATCAATACAATGTCAACTATATCTCTTTGATTCAATGGTGAAACCAATTTTGTTGTATCGTTGTGAAATTTGGGGATATGTTAAATCAAAACAAATTGAAAATTACATATATGTTATATGAGAAAAGTATTAAAGAAAAGGACCCGGTTGTATATGCTTTATGGTGAATTTGGTAGAGTCCCAGTATCTTTTGATGTTAAAACTCTTATGTTAACTTCTTGGTCTAAATTATTTACAAACAGTTTTAATATTTTGCTCTATTGTATATAATCTTCATAATGAAGGTATTCACAACTGTAGCTGGATTTCATGTACAGAGAATATTTTTAATAACATTGGTTATGTATGGCTTTCACAGTCTCCTATTTAATCTCCCTGGATAAAAAATACAGCTCATTCAATTCAAATCTGGAGCCCAGAGATTGAAAATTCCAAAAAGGGTCAAACATATTCTCTAAATATGTTAAAATTTAAATCACTCTTTACTTGTAAAAGGTATCTGTTATGAAAATCTCAGAGCATTCTGTAAATATATCATGCAAATTGTAAAATTTTCCGGCTAACTACCATTATACTACTACCATAATATTATCATTTATTGTCATTTGTACCTTATATGCCGATCTGCCGATGATATCGGCCTGAGTGTAATAACGTTCTGTTCTGTTCTGTTATTTATTTTATGGGCCATTCCAATTTCATTAAGAGGTAACAGGCAGGGGATTAGCTGTGTGACAAATGGGAGGATACCCCATAATCGGAAGCATTAGACGTCCAAGGACTTCGTTGATGTACAGATTTGCTGTCAAATTCCCCTGAACCACCACTTAATCAGATCTTTGTGTGCTGGCAGGCGCGTAGCAAGCCAATTTCTTCGTGTAAGCCCGATAGGTTTCAAATCTTATATTTAGTTAGTATTGAGGGCTTGCCAAACTTTCACTTTCAAAATCACGTGTAAGCCCGGGCTTTTTTTTATAATGGTAGCTACGCCTCTGGCTGGATACCGCACCGCCATGACACATTCTCCACTGAATCTGTCGACCTGTCGAATGCAATTAGGGGCAAAACGTTCATTACTCCGACGGTAAACACACTATCTTCCATCTCGCCGGTGAAATAGTTAGATTTTTTTACACGCGTTCCCTGGTTTGTTGTGCAGTAAGAGTAGGTATGGTTTCACAATAACCTGATCTCTGATCAGTGATCCATACTACTTGTTTTGGATGTAAAACCCGTCACGAGCCTAACCACCCGATTCACTAATTCGAAAAAAACCCTGATAAACATCGGTAACGTAAAGTTTTACGATGGACTCCCTCAACGGCCCAGGAAACATGTGGGAATTGATCAGTTAGGCGGTCACGATTACACATCACGTTCAGGATGACAATGAACTTCGTACATAAGAGCCCCTTTTCGCCCAATCGAGATGTACACTATTCAAAGTTTGTTAAGGATCACAAAGGTAGTATGTCAAATTATGCGCATCTGTTAAATAGCCAATAACAGTATTGCGTGAAGACATGTTTAATGAACAAAAGTCATTTGAAAAGTCTAAGGGTTCGTCAGACAGGAAGTGATGACGTCTCCCTGCTGTGTGGTGAAACGGTGTCTACACCCACATGTCACCAGGTAGCTGATCCAAAGGTCTGTTACTGACTCCATGCCCTTTTGATCACACATATTGGCTGACATCGAAGACGTCTGCACAGTGACGTTGTGGTGACCCAATTCCAATCTACTCAACGTACTGTACATGAACCTCGTCAATTGTATAAACTCAAAAATCCTTCATGTATACAATTTGCTTGTTCATAATGTTGTGAACAAGTTGCTTACGTATATGTCTAACTCTTTGGTCATCACCAAAACGACGTCGTTGAGAGTTCAGTGTTCAGTGGCTGTGATTCATATAAGCAAATGATATTGTGCTCAGAATTTCTGAGCAATGATTTTCATACGATATATCCAAAGCACAGTTTTAAGTACCTCGTGCAGATCTTGTCCATACATGCATATCTTGTCGTTAAATCGTGAAACTAAGGTCCTATAGCGGTTGTTTCAATCAGCATCCGTAAGATTTAAAAAAAACCCATGATACTAAC
This sequence comes from Haliotis rubra, assembly GCF_003918875.1. Lineage (NCBI taxonomy): Eukaryota > Metazoa > Mollusca > Gastropoda > Lepetellida > Haliotidae > Haliotis > Haliotis rubra. The sequence goes on along the minus strand of NW_025766966.1, from coordinate 119,586 downwards.
TACAGCAACCTATACGTTGAAAATGTTCATATGACAAAGAGCGGATGTGTTACCAGTTTCAATGCTTTAGTGGTATCTTCTATCGAAAGAATAACTGAAATAACTTCTACTGCACATCATATAACCCTTTTCCTTTCAGTGCTGGTCGACGTCAAGTTTTACTCTTACTTATTCACTTTTGACACGAAGCTTGAATATTTGACAACGGAATATCCTCAGGACTACACTGTAAATATGCCTTTGAACATAGATCCTGTGTCTGTTGATCTATTGGCCAGGCTTGACACATACGAATAATACAGTATATCAGAACATTCATGATGTTGTACTGCTGTATCTGTGGGTCGAGGTCTCATTACTAAGAGCTAATACGAGATGATGTAGGTTCAGACGATGGTCATGTAAACATAACATACTATTTAAATGTTCAAATCTCAATCAAGTTAAGTTTTGTCGAACTGAATTTAGTCTTGGTGGTTGATCCATTTTCAGACATCTAAAGTAGGGAAGCTATGAATATGGGTGAAAACCACTTGTCTTACCTAGAGGTGAAAACGAGACGATGTAAGCTCCAATCAGGATAACCACTGTTTTGGTGAACTTCATGCTCCCAGAGTTCTTGTTCCCTGTGACGTCAGTAGCTGCGATCGCGCGGGAATGTCTCCTGGCGACCAGAAATATCTTCATGTACAGGACGCAAATTACGACAAGTGGTAAGAAGTTGAAAAACAGTCCCATCTGTATGTATCCTGCCGTTAAGACTCCAAGCAGAGAACATGCAGGTTCTGAAGGTGCTGGTGTATCCCTCCAGCCGTAGGCCGGGATGAGACCGAGGTTGACGGAGAAGACCCAAATGACAGCCGACATGATGGACACGGACTTCCGGGTGATGACATCCTGGTAACGGTAGGGGAAGACAATCTTCACGAACCTATCCACTGTCAGGAGGGCCAGATGATAGACAGAGCAACACACGAAGGTGAATACGACGCCAAGACGAATCAGACATTCTGTAGCACTCTGAAAATTGATGATGTTGTACCCAACTGTGTGAATGACAAGGACCCCTGTGAGCATGTCGGTGACGGCAAGATGGCACATCACCAGATCCGTGGCCTCCAGAGCAGTTCTCTTCACCAAACTGTCCACAATAATTGCATTCAGAGATAGGGAAAGGAATCCCACTAAGAATATAACTATGTTTATGCCAAGACTAACCATTGTGATCTCCTTGCCGTGGAGTGTCATAAACAAGACTCCTGACGTAATATTTGCATCAGCCATCATAAAAATGAGCTTGTCTTTGTCCACACTCTCCTGTTAACTCACTCAACACACTGATATCACTGGAACAGATCGGTTTGCTGTAAGATGATCTCTTTTGGATTTTAATGGAATCTGAACATAAAGATGTCAATGAAATGAATCAACAATACAGGAACATAAATGTCACAGGAGACCGAGATTTTCCACCAGAATGTTTATGATAAACGTAGTTTTGACAATATCATAAATCTCGTGTATAAATAAATATAATGGAGTGAATCGATATCTCGCATTACGACACAAAAGGATTACGACAAAGCACTTTACACCAAGCTTCATCATTAACCCAGTGGTTATAAGTCAGAGAAGGCGCAACGTAAAGTCATGTGATGTCAAGCACGATCTTGCAGAATGCAGCGGAAATCAATTCCATTTTGTGATATGAAGATCGTATTGATATTCTGGCTAGGAATGAATGGCCACGTCGAATGATTATGTAAATACAATGATTTTTCTCCTATCTGGAAGTTTGAAATTCCTGTTCACATCCTGAATGAATCACAAATGTTTCTTGGAACAATTCATCAAAACACTTCACTAACATGAAACAACTCTCTGAACATTGAACGTAAAATTGGTTGATGAGTTAAAAATTAATTGTTATTGATAACACAACATCTGAATTTGATCCGCTTGACGAGACCGAGGCAAACAGAAGTCAATATTTATGAAAAGGTTAAAAATGGACCCGAGGATGTCAATTAAGAACATGCACTATTCTGCACTTAACTCGTGGTACTGTGGTTATTCAGGACACAATAATGAAAGATCACTTCAAAAGTGCCACAAATTGTTAGCCTGTTGAGTGGTTTCATGCCACTGTCAACACTATTCCAGCGACATCCCGACAGGGGACACCAGCAACTACTTCATACAGTTTATCCATGTCAGGAATCAAACCCGGGCCATTCAGCATGCTAAGTGAACACTTCAACCAGCGTCTCCTTCGGTTATCAAGGATGTCATCCAGATTTCTCAGCTGTATGCTGGAAGGAGAGGATATACACTGGTGGTAACCAGCTGCTCAGCGTCGGTTCTTGGTTTCTTAAGGATGCACAGGTGCACTGGACACCACGATGTGATTGGAACAAAACACTCCTATATTAATTGAATATTTGGTAATGACATGTCACTGAGTATTGAGGTCTTCGTGATCTTTTGTCTCAGAATGTTGGCTGCATGAATAGTTCACAACTTCTCAGGTTTACACTATAAACGTGCCTTGGCACAAAGATCCCGTGACTGTTGACATATTGGCCAGGCTTGCCACATAAATGACGCATCACTTCCATGATATGTCTGTCCAGAGCAACAATGATGGGAGCCATTAACCGCTGCCTGCGACCAGTACTAACAAGTCTTGTTCTGGGGTTCCGGTGTTATTGCATCCGATTCGCCATCGCATTTGTTTTATATGCCTTGTATTCCCACGAGACGGCATAAAAAGAGCATTTAACAGTGTGTAGTTGGAAATGGTATCGGAAACTCATGTAAGTAGTACCTCCACTAATGCATGTATAGTATTCTGATGTATTTTATAGTGTGTAAGTTTGTTGTGTGCCACCTGTTACCATATGTCTTTATGTTCAGTAAGTACTATACACATCTCTTTTCATATCCGTGTATACCCGAAGGAACCTTTCTTCGGTCTCGGAAATACAATAATATACAGGAAGTTACTGAAGCAAAACAGGTATCTATTACATGATTAGAGATATCATGAGCGCGGTGTACAGTCAGAGCCCATATTAATACCCCATTAACTCTAGCAGGCAAATAGTGAAATCTAAAATTTGTAAAGGACAAAACCGTCCCATCAGATTACAGTTCTTAAAAGCGACATAAACGCCTGAGTGAGTGAGTGAGTGAGTGAGTGAGTTATGAGTTATGAGTTATAGTCACATCGGCCATACTGTTACTAAAACAATTCATACATTTAGTATATTAAGTAGGTGAGTGAGTGAGTTTAGTTTTACGTCGCACTCAGCAATATTCCAGCTATATGGCGGAGGTCTGTAAATAATCGAGTCTGGACCAGACAATCCAGTGATCAACAGCATGAGCCTCGATCTACGCAATTGGGAACCGATGACATGTGTCAACCAAGTCAGCGAGCCTGACCACCCGATCCCGTTAGTCGCCTCTTACGACAAGCATGGGTTACTGAAAATCAATTCTAACCCGGATCTTCACGGGGAGATGTATAAAGTCGACTTAATTTGTATTCATTTAATTAAGCATCACATGGCTTTTTCAAGTTACTTTCAGTGATCCACTGAGTGGAGACTAGTTTGAAATAAAATGATGTATGACGGAAACCTTTACAGGTGTCTGTAAGCTGGGAACAAACAACAAAACCACTTTGGACAGTCTTTCCTGCGTGATGGACAAGGAAATGTATATGGATGATGTTTCTTTCGAAATAGTGTTGATATATTGAATTTTTGAAGGTGAATGGAAGTGAGTGAGTTTAGTTTTACGCCGCTTTTAGCACTATTTCAGCAATATCACAGCGGGGGCACCAGAAATGGGCTTCTCACATAGTACCCATGTGAGGAATCGGAACCGGGTCTTCGGCGTGACGAGCGAACGCTTCAAACACTAGGCTACCCCCATGAATCGAAGTCATTACCCGTATCTGTACATGTATTTTCAGCGAAACGGTCATCACTTTGCTTGACGATAAAGAATTCGAACACTGCCATAAGTGTCTGGATGTTGCCATGCTACGTTGTTCAGCAGCCTTAAGGTAACCAATCAGAGGCAACCACCAATGCCCAACCACTTTTAAATGAATAATGAATCATTCTGACATCGCCAATATCTATTTTTGCTTAACTTTGATCTCGGATGCTGTCAAATTTACAAATTGGCTATGTGAATCTAAATAACCTACTCCATTCCAAAATCCATAAGAAATTTCTACTAAAAGCAGAGCTGACTGTTCGATTCGACTATACATATCGTGAGCATGTGTTTATGAATCACATTAAATAGTAATGATACAGGTGTTCCCGATAAGGTAAGCGCATTCAACCCAACCGGTTGCACCCGCCGTGAAAAGCAAATCAATTGCTTACCTTACACGCGAACGTATTGAACAACTCCATGTGGGGAATTGTATAATGTGTGCTACTGATGCGTCATATTTGGAAATGTCTTTCACGTGTCTACCATAAAACCTTTTAAAGCCTTACTGGGGCCTTGAATGTTGTAACCTTGATCGAGCAACTTCTGAGCTAAAGTATTATAGATCTCTTCAAATTATTAAAAAAAAGATCCCTGCTCTATTGTATCTCAAACGCTGTGAAATGTAACATCAAAGGCTGGAGTGAGTGAGTTTAGTTTAACGACACGCTCAGCAATATTCCAGCTATATTGCGGCAGTCTGTAAATAATCTAGTCTGGACCAGACAATCCAGTGATCAACAGCATGAGCCTCAATCTGCGCAACTGGGAGTCAATGACATGTGTCAACCAAGCCAGTGAGCCTGACCACCCGATCACGTTAGTCGCCTCTTACGACAAGCATGGGTTACTGAAGGTTCATTCTAACCCGGACCTTCACGGGTTCAAAGGCTGGAGCTGTTGGAACATTGCTCGACATGAAGGAAGAATTGAGTATGGGATAACAGGTCCTCGATACACCTGAAGCTAATCTTGTTGGCCAAGTAACATGGTTTTGATTTGCCAGCCTGAGAAATTCCGACCTATATGCATAGAGAAACCGATCAGGAAGGAAGGGAGCTTAATGGTGCCTATTTCTTGTCTGAAAGTTTTACCCCTAAATTTTGCGTAGACGTTATCCATTAAGATGACCAACATTTCACATGTTGTTTTCTCAGTATGATCTGTACACATCAAAACAGCTACATGTACCTTAAGAAGTCTCGTAATCTTGACACGAGCACCTCACACCGTCTATGCCCAGAAGTGACTTCTGAATTGCATCCTACTTGTGAACGTTTTTCGTGTGTTTGACGTTGAGCGACAATTTTACCTTCACTGTCAGTTCAAAGTATGTCGAATATACTCCAAAGGACTATTCAGCATATATACCATCATGTTGTCTAGGTACAGTTCAATATAACAACGATAATATGGCATAAGCTACTTCTTGTAGAAAGCTCTAACATGCCTTCTCTTACATATGTCTTCAAACAGTATCTCAAATACACGCAAAAAAGGGTAAACCTTCACCGTCAATTAACACGAAACGTAGGTCACGTCTACATTTGCCGATCTCTGCCCCGCCCTAAGAAACGTAGGTCACATCTACATTTGTCGATCTCTGCCCCGCCCTAAGAAACGTAGGTCACGTCTACATTTGTCGATCTCTGCCCCGCCCTTAGAAACATAGGTAATATCTACATTTGCCGATCTCTGCCCCGCCCCCGTAACGTCGGTCACATCTACATTTGTCGATCTCTGCCCCGCCCCAAGGAAGATAATTTTCTCTCAATTACAGTAGATCCTCGAGGAATGGCTGTAAATAATGTACCAAATCAATTACCTACGGCTATAAAGGTTGTTGGATTGTCAAGACCAGACTCTATGTGTTTACAAACAACATAGTACAGCTGTAAAACTGTTGAAACAAATATGTACACAGTTGTGACAATATAGTCACAGTTGTAAAATCGATTCTGCTGTTAGCAGAGATTTCTTATGGATGTGGAAAGGGTTTTGTCGCTACTACTGACTTACATGATATCCCGAACACGTCCAAGCACCACGTGGTTTTCAAAACAAGTTTGAGGAAGTGGTCAAAACCCAGGTTAATTCTTCAACCATCTCAAGCGGTGATAGTCGTGATTTTTGGACTAGACGGTTAATTCTTCAATGTGTTATGCCCAACATGTTGATTATTTATTTCCATTTTGCAAGTCCGTTGTGATAACAAAGACGTAATTGTACGTGCGATGCCTTCAGAAACGATCTGACGGCAAGTGCCCAAGGGAGTGCGATCGATCGAAAATGGTGATTATCCTTCTAACATATCTTCGCCAAGTACAAATCTCCGCTGTCGTTCATTTTGTCATGGTCTCTTTGCTTTCTAATAAGGTCTTCGTGTGTTTGTTTGGCGTTCTTAGTAGGTAGCGCTATGTTTGGCAAGTAACGTCACATCTTTACACCACGCAGTCTAAGATTAACAGACCAGGCGTATCAGCTCACGTATATCAGTTTTGAGATCTATTGCAGTGCAGTAATGGTATCAACAGCATGTAACGCGATACCTACTCCACCGCAAAGAAATTCCCGGTCTGTATGGCTGATTAATGATTAATGTTGCACGCCTTGAACAGGAATGATAATGCGTCAGCAAGCAACCCTACCCCACTCCACTGTAGAGCGTCAACTTGTAATATATATACGAGAGGCAAAAAGCACGGATAAAGGCGTGGTTATCCTGCTTTATGGGTCCCGGAACCATATAATTTCAACTTCGTCCAACATCTTTGCCAGTGTTAGAGAATCCTGTTTGATATTTGCATATTACAAGGCTGGCGAGAAGCAAATCCAGCACCATGTGCGTGATATGCATTGGAAGCCATGTATGCAGTCTATACTCTTCACACGACAGAATACTCAATTTGTGCGAAAGACTTGATTCTAAAGCACAAGAGTTAATTTTTTCGATGCAGCTACTACACGCTTTTGGCTTTAGATATTGCCACTACAGCTGGAGATGGTGTTGTACTGTCAGGAAATATACTGAACCACAAGAAAAATGTCGCACCGATAGCGGTTTCTTAAAGCTCACATTTAATTCACTCTAATTAACAATGAATACGGAAGATTGAGTTCAAACTTGACAATTATGTTTAACACATTTTGGGGGATCACATTTAGAGTCCACACAACCAAACTCACCCAAAATGGTACCATTAAGATACCCCAAAGTCAGTATTGTGTGTGGCCTCTATGGGTATCGATGAAACGTTAGATTGCCATGTGTATTACTTGCTGATGATACTACACTTATTAGTTAATACAGTCCTAAAGGTCTACAGCTAGCTTAAGACACAGTCATTGATTACGCATCCAAATGGCGATTAACCTGTAATGCATCAACAAGTAACATTGTGGTGTTTCATAAAAAGAAGCATCTAATGCATACGCATGCTTATCACTCTGGGCATTATGGCCTAACCCTTTCTGATAGTGTAAAGTACGGGGGTATTGTTCTCCAAAGTAATCTTCCTTTTAAACTATATATTGAGGAGAGCTGTACTAAAGCAAGGCGCACTGTTAATTCCCTCCTCTTTATTGGTCTAAACAGTAGGGATTTGCAGTATGCAAGTATTAAGATATGGAAAAGAACGATCTTAACAACGAGTTTTTATGAACTACTACCAACTCGCCATGGTAAAGACCTGGAATTAACTGAAAGCACCTTGCGCTTCTTTGCCAGGATTGTACAAGGTTTAAATGAACCGAAGCATGGTTTGCTATATAGATTGGCTTGGGCGTCTCGTAACATATCATGTGTCCCCATCAGGGGTCGATATAGCAATTTTGAGTGAGTGAGTGGTTGCGCGGGTGTTGCACGATTTCTATAACTAGTATGTGTGCGACACAGTAACTGTGCTGACATATTGTTTGGTGGCAAATAATGTATTCTGTCCAAATCTACCGGTCATTGATTAAAATATTTATGTAATAATTTAGAGGCGGAAGTAGAAGTTGGAGGTGTGAGTGTGTGCGTGCAAACACCCCCCCCCCCCCCCTCTAAATCGTCATTTGTGACATAAACGTATATTTCACTTCGTTATTTGGTTAACAATGGTTATGATTCCGCCAAATTTGCTATCGATAGTCATCTCTTACGTTAACAAAGTTACTGTATATCCCTTTGTCCATGGTATGGCGATCTTCCAGTGTCTGGCCATCTGTAACACGTATTCATATTGAGTCGATTTTGTATAGTGATGTCTTTTTGTGCTAAAATGCTTTTTAAAGTCAAAATCTGTGCTATTCCATTTATTTTACTGTCCATTGTCGATAGGTATTTGTAGTCTGAATGTATTCTTTATCAACATATACATTGTTCTCGTTGAGATATTGCCGATGTGACGTTAAATATCAACTCACTCACTCACTTAAGACCAACTGGGTTCGAGTAAGCACCAAACCCATGCTCTGTGAGAAAGTGAGAAACGCCTTCAGGACTGAGTGAGTGAGTGAGTTGAGTTATAATCACATCGGCTATACTGTGACTAAAACAATTCATACATTGGCAATATGTAAAGTAAGTGAGCCTCGATCTACGCAATTGAGATACGATGACATGAGTCAACCAAGTCATCGAGCCTGACCACCCGCTCCCGGTAAGCGCCTCTTACGACAAGCACGGCTTAATGAAGGTCAATTCTAACCCGGATCTCACGGGTTATATATAAAGTAAGCTTATACCAGTCACCAAATGACAATACAACAACTAGAATGTTACAGATATACATTTTACAACTAACATGTAACTCTAAAAGGCTTTAACACTGTTCAGGACTATAAAATACCAACGGGCTATAGACCAGATGGTCATGCTTGCTGACTTGGTTGACGCATATCATCATATCCCAATTGTGTAGATCGATGCTCATGCTGTTGATGACTGGATTGTCTGGTCCAAACTCGTATATTTACAGACCGCCACCACAAGGCTGGAATATTGCTGAGCGGTGTTCAACAACAAACAAAACATAACAACAACAAAACGAGAAACAACAACACAAACAGAACATACTAAGGACTATGGGGTCGAAGATCGTCTCAGACCTACGACACTTATGACCTTGCACTCACACCATGCTGGCACGCCGTAAAGTAATACTGTCCAAAGCGGCATTAAACATTACTCCCTCACTCACTCTTACAACGAGGTTACACATGGTGAAGTGGTACATACCCATTGGCAGAAATGAGACGAGGTATATTCCGATCAGAATAACGACGGTCTTTGTAAATTTCATGCTGCTGGAATCGTTCCTAATAGCAACGTCCGTGGCGGCAATAGCACGTGCGTGTCGTCTGGCTACCAAGAAGATCTTCGAATACAGAATGGCGATTACAAAAACCGGAAGAAGAAACACCACAAGAGCGAACCGAAGAAACCCTGTGTGCAAAACACCAAGAAAGGAACAAAGTGGTTCTGATGGCGGCGGGTAGTCTCTCCAGCCATAGGAAGGAAGGAGGCCGAGGTTGACGGAGAAGAACCAGATGGCCGCCGACATGATGGACACGGACTTCCTGGTCATGACATCCTGGTAACGGTAGGGGAAGACAATCTTCACGAACCTATCCACTGTCAGGAGGGCCAGGTGGTAGACAGATCCTGAGAGAAAAATGAATACTGCTCCAATGCGAATGAGGCATTCGAGGTCGTTTTGAAAGTAGATGATGTTGTATACGACAGAGTGGATTGTAAGGACCCCGGTGAGCATGTCGGTGACGGCAAGGTGGCACATCACAAGATCCGTCGGTTCCAGATTCCCTCTCTTCACCAGAGTGTCCAGTACGATAGCGTTCAATGACAAGGCCAAGAACCCGATAATGAATATGATGATGTTGACAATAAACGTCACAAGTGTTATTTTCTTATCATTAAATGTTGAGAAAAGGATGAATGAAGATCCATCTGTTGTGTTGGACATGGTGAAACCTCCGTCTCTCTGCCTCTCAACAGAATGAATGTTTTGACCTTATGAACCCACCGTCCATGTATCTTTACAGTGATGTCGGACAAAAACACAGAAGAAAATAGCCTATCAACTTGCACCGACTTCCTGGAAAGAGATTATTCATTGTGTGTTGTGAAGTCATTAGTAGTAATGTACTAATGTGATTAAAGATCCGCACTCGGACATTCGTGGCCATCTGCCTGTCAAACCAATAGAGCACTTAGATCGTTAGTTATATGTAGTTGTCAATAGAAATCATCATTCTAGTGTTTCTAGTTTCTGCACTAACAGCCCTTATGGCATTGTTGGACCTAATAGGGTTACTATTGTATGTTAAGTGAGGTAATATTGGGTTTCGCGTTTGGTTCAAGAGCATTGTTCGTGTATGAGTTTTAAACATAAACCATTTTAGAATAAACCCATCGAAATTCGAAATTGTGAGATTTAAATAAGAGGACCATCTTTAGTTATATCAGTTGTGAATATAGGCATTTAAATAGTTACATTACCCACATGAAGGTTAATCAAACTAATAAACTTGCACAAGCCATGGGCTTTTGTCAATCTGAAGGCCCGTTCTCCTTAACCTTTCCAGAACTGTCAACGCAACAGTTTCAGTTGGTTCAGTTCTCCAGAACTAAGTGCCTACCTCGTGATGAATCTGTGTATTGATTAACACGGGGAAAACGATCGTTGAAAGCACTGTGCCCGCCCAATTCATCAAATTGTCAGTATGTCCTTTCACAAGAACTTGACCATTGCATTAAGGAGAGCTAATGAAAGGTTTCAAATGGCTGTTTTTCTTCTTCTGTTGAAGAAGGCACTGATGATTGGGCACCTAAAGAGGAGGAGGAAACATAAGAATCTCTCATTACCTGTATTACTGTGATTTTAGTGTTGGTTAAAGACAAGATCGCCAAGGGCGCCGCAACTCGCCCTGCAGAAATGTTTCCCTTGGGCATGTTAGAGACCTATGGCTGTGGGTTCCAATGCGGGGTTCAAGGTTTGTGGTGTGCAACACCTTATTTGCAGGAGTAACAGGTTACAGAATATGTCAAAACATTGGCCTGATTTATCAAAATACTTAATATATCACATTATTTTAGTTATTTAGAAGTTATATCACTTACGTACAGTTTAGTTTGAGATAATTCCTCCAAAACAGTATTACATATTGACTCTCTCAACATGACTTTACACATAGCTGATTTGATCTTCTCCCATTATTCTACAGCTTCCAGAATAGTTGTACACGGAGACAATTTAGTCACAAATTTTATGAACATAGAGGACAACCCTGTTGTGATCTAGAGGCGGAAACGAGTGTTGTGGCACCACCTTAGGAATGAAACTCCTCCAGACAATGGTTGAATACATAAATTTTACTTGAAGACTACTCGGTACGTTAACGGAGAAAGTATAAGAGACTGTTGAACTTTGTGACGCAAACACGGTGGTTAATTCAAGTTTTACTTTATTGTGTATGTTCTGAAATAGATTTCATCATGTTTGATAAGCTACTGGTCCTACATCTAAAGTACAATTCCATAAGTATAAGTGATTGCTGAGCTTTGTGGCCTATGATTGTGTTACACAAACACAGAGGTTAATTCCTGTTTTACTTCATTATGTGTGTTCTGAAATAGACAATAGTTTGCTAAACTATTGGTCTGACATCTAACGTACAATTCCAATGGGTTTTCTGCATCCATCGTTAAATATGCCTCGGCTATCGACTGATAGATGTTTTCATACGAACTATTATGTCAAAAGTTATGTACAAATTCCAGTCTAATCTGAATTTGACAAATCAGAATCAAAGTTTCCTCACTGTCACTAAAATAATACGTACTAACACGACTACAGATTATGTTTTAAAAAGCGTGTAAATAATGTTATGGGGATGTGTTTTTGTTAATTATAATGTCACATTAATTAACTTTCAGTTGTTATCGGTCACAGAAGATTAAAGAGCTGAGTTAGGATTTGAACTCATACCTTGAACTAAGCCTATGTAATTACGCCTGTTAAGAGTAAGCTGGGGAGTTAGTGTTACCTCGGTTGTTTTGCTTCCGGTGCAAGACAGTGGGATTCCAGTAATTTCTAAATGGTGGTGGTGTGGCATAGCTTTTGCAAGAAATATCTAGAACTGTATAATATGTATATAAGGGACGGTTGCTGAGATGTATGAGGGGACTACTACTTTGGATTATGCTGATCTGTCTGCTAACATGAACGTTTCAAGACCTCGTCCACATTGAACTTTCAAAATCTGTCAACAATCTTCAATCAGTTTATCTGTTTTTACTGCGAATATCAATACTTTGGTGAGATAATATTTTAGATTTTTGATCCAATAGTATAGTATTAGAAATCTGTACTGTCATTCATTGTAACCGTGTTTATTCATTATACAATCGAACATTATAGACTCGTATGTGTTGTATTTTACTGGTTTAAAGGAGAATACGAGCGAATTGCAATAATTAGCTCGGTGAAGGATAAAGTCATCAGAAGCATATACCGAAATTTTCAATTCAAAAATATGTATATTTATGTTTTAATCGCGAAAACAGTTTCTGTTATCTCAGCTTCGGCCATCATGCATATTCCGCTGGAACTCACGTGACCTTTCCGCTCGTGACGTCAAATGTGCCGCCATGTGGCCAAAGACCAAGCGCTACAGTAGTACAACACTTACTTTCAAGACCAGTTGGCATCGGGATGCACACAACACAGTCACATTTAAGAAATATATTAAAGTATATTGAAATCATCTAAAATGATCTGGTGCATTAACAATATAACTGAACCGATAAAACCGATTATTCGACAGTTGTTTACATGACGAACTTACCAGTCTGTGTTTCCGAGTCTACCGATGTTGACATCAGATGGTCAAGATGTTAAAACTGTAACCTATTATAGCTACCTTGGTGTTCTGTTCTCATCACCATCAAAGATAGTAATGCAATCTTTCGTATGAATAAACATATTTCCTTCACAGTTGCTTGTACATTTTTTATAGTCAAATAATGCCTGTATTACTATATGGTGGGGGTGGGGGTGGGGGTGGGGGTGTGTTTGGTATGAGTGCATAGAGAAGATACAGATTTCTGAATGTTGGCAAGTATGTGAATGTGGTAGATACGCGGTGCACGTGTCTACTCAAATACGTGTTATAAAGTAGTTTTGTTTTAAAATATCAAGAATGGAATCACATCCCTATCCTCACCAGTGTTAGTTATTCCTAAAAAAATTGATGAAAATGGTAAACATACATGGGTTTCAGATGTCCGTCACTTACTTTTCACAACTGGATTTTCATATGTTTGGACAGCGCAAGATGCAGGAAACATACAAATGTTTATCAGTACTTTTACACAAAGACTCCGTGATATATATTCCCAGCTCTGTACGTCCACATTTTTAAAGAATTACTCGTCTTTCAAATCATTATTACAACCTGAACTATACCTAGCAGCATTAAGTGATCAGACCTTGATTCGTGCATTCTGTAAATTACGTATTGCATTGCATTCTTTTAAAGTTAATCTATTAAGACAAACAAAATGTACTAATGAAAACATTCCTGTATGCAAAAGTTGTAATCCAGGAGTTCTCGAAGATGAGTACCATGTATTATTTGTATGTGAAAGGTGTGCGGATCTCTGAACAAAATAATTACATCGTATCAATTACAAAAGCCTATCTGTTCTCAATACAAACAAATATCCAAACCATAACTTCTGTAGCAATTTTCATGAAACATGTGTTTTTCTTATAATGAAAATGTACATATGTTCTTCCTGTCACGTGTTACGGCTATGTCGTCACAATCAATTGTCCTCTGGGCCACATGGCCAAAATACTGAATAAATGAATTGAATTGAATCAAGTGGGATTTTTTTTCTTCAACTTTGCTGGAAGTTTCTCTTGCATGATGTATTGGTACGGTCTAACATCCAGGTCAAAAATGACATCGCGAACATCTTTTATTGCTTCAGAATCCATGATCACAGTCACGTTGTCAAATATAACAAAAGAAGAAGCCATAGGCAATAGGCACATTTGACGTCATGTCACGTGATACCCGCCTCTGCTCATTAACTGGCGGGTGTTTCCGTATAGGCGGAAATTCGAGGGCGTTTTTCACGTTTTTATTGCGATTTTACAAACTTTTGGGGAAATGTTAATAACGGAAGGTGACATTTAGGATGCTTTATTTCCATATATCCCCCCCCCCAAAAAATAAATAAAAATAAATTAAATAAAAAAATAAAAAATAAAAAATAAAAAATAAAATAAAAATAAAAAATAAAAAATAATAATAATAAATAAATAAATAAAATAACAAAATAATTTTTTTTGAAAAATCGTTAGTATTCTCCTTTAAGGGGGGCTCACAAGCCTTAATTTCTAAATCGTCCAAAAAAAAATTAAGGGCTCATCCGGGATAGAATTCATTTGACATTTGAGACTTTTTGTGAAAAGTATATTTCAAATTTCTGCATTTTTGCAAACAAGTTAGTTGTGAAACCAGCAAAATGGTGTTTAAACTTGTGCAGTTTCTTAAGTCCTCTGTCCCTGAGACAGTCGGAGACTTGCGCAAATCAGATTTATTACAAATTTCTGCAAATGTAAAACTTGAGGCCAAACCTGCTAAGAGGAAATTTCAGAATTTGAAAGTTGTGTTGAATCACTACATTAATGAGTTTTTGGACAGACATGAAGTTTTGGAAATGGTTAAAGAAGAATATTCGGACCATTTGAATTGAAACAACCATTGAAGTTAATTTACAAATTCAAAAAGAAGAAAATAAAAAACATGAAGAACTAGAAAGGCTAGAAAAAGAAGAAACGGGACTGAAAATGTTGGAAATGGAGAAAGATAATTGGAATTTGACCAAAGTAAATTGGAAATTGACAGAAATTGAGTTGTAAAAAACTCGAAAATCCTTCTCCTCCCTCAAACCCTTCCTCTTTCGACATTGCAAGGTACGCCAGACTGGCACCCCTTTCAATGAAAAAGAAGTAGATAAATATTTCTACATATTGAAAAAAACCTCAAGAGGCCTATTAGTGCGGAGGGTGAGGATGTTGAGTTGCAGAGGCAGTAAGGCTGTTTCTTTTGAGGGGTTAGCAAGGTTCGAGTTTGTTATTGCTTCAAGGATGGTGTTCTGATGAGGAAATATAGGTAGCTGGACGTTGCCGCAGAGGATGAATTGAAATTGTATCACCAAATTGTGGTACCAAAATTATTTCGAAATCATGTACTTTCACTGGGACATGAAGGTCCCATGGCAGGTCATTAAGGTATAAACAAAGTTGTGAGAAAATTTTGGCACATTTCTTTTGGCCCAGTTTGAGACAAGATGTCGCTAAATTTTGCAAGACCTGTAATGCATGCCAAATTGTTGGAAAACCAAATCAGAAAATTCCTACCGCTCCTTTAAAACCTATACCAGTCTTTGAGGAACCTTCCCGTATGGTTATCATAGATTGTGTTGCTCCACTACCTAAGACTAAATCTGGTAATCAGTATCATGTGTGCCTCTACCAGATTTCCTGAAGCAATTCCTCTTCGTACTCTTCGTAGGATTGTCGCTCCTGTGGATTGTCAAGGCTTTGATCAAGTTTTTCATCTTAGTTAGTTTGCCAGATGTTGTTCAGTATGACCAGGGCTCTAATTTTATGTCTAAAGTGTTTCAACAAGTTTTGTACCAGTTGGGTATTCAGCAGGTTAAGTTAAGTGAGTATCACCCAGAGTCACAGGGAGCTTTAGAGAGTTTTCATCAAACTTTGAAGAATAAGATCAAAACTTATTGTATACTTCCCAGTCCTGGTCAACCACTGAGAGCTATATATAGCTAGATACCAGAGTCACATATATTGGCAAAATGGTATGCAACACAGACTATGTCGTAAGCAAAAGACTTTCCACTTTTTTAATCGTAGAATATGTGTATTTTTAATGTATGGCTAGATGTGTCTAAATTGCTAACAGCTGAAGGGATGATGTAAATCCAGCTAGGGCTCATGCAGGAAGCAAATGTACTGTAAGTCCCCATGGTCCTTAGTATGGTGATCTACATTCAGTTGTTGGCAATCTATAGCCTGTTTTTATCTTGTATTGTCATTTATAGTTAACATATTTTAGATTATTTACTAGTCTTAAATTTATTCCTCTGATAATCTAGTTATTTTACTGTCCCTCGTCGACAGCTGTTATATAATTTAATTGTGTTTATTGTTAATTTATGACTTTTTAGTCACAATATGGCTGAAATACTGCCGATGTGACTGTAAATTTTAACTCACTCACTCACTCGTAAGCAAAAGAGGTCGTGTCATGATTAAGAAATACCATGACAGGTTAGAAACCAAACAGGTCAATTGTATTGCCACACTCTCCCCAGTTACTGATTGTGCTGTAGACAATATTGATGATGGTGTTAGCAATGTGAAGTTTGATGACCTTAGTGATAATGTTTCACCAAAGTTAAGAAATGTTTATGTGTTAGCTCACGTTGATGAGAAATTATCACATTTATCCCCTGAGCAGAAAGCTCAATGTCAGATTTGATTTGTGAGTTCTATCATTTATTTCCTGATGTGCCTGGCCGAACTGATGTTGTTAGCCATGATATAGATGTTGGTGATGCTGTGCCTGTAAAACAATATCTGTATCGGACGAATCCTGTGAAAATTTACATTCTGCGGAAAGAAGTGAAATACAAGTTGGACATTGACATTATTGAACCCAGTGCCGAAGAGTCGTGGAGGTGGTTGGCGCTGCTGTGCTGTCATGAAAGCTGTCAATGCGTTCTCACGAACTGATTCTTTTCCAATTCTGAAGGTGGACAATTGCATTGATTGCATTAGTCAAGCTCAATACATAAGTAAATTTGACTTATTGAAAAGCTTCTGGCAAATTCCACTCACATACAGTGCATACAGTGCAAAGAAAATATCCGCCTTTGCTACACCAGGCGGACTCTATCAATACAAAGAGATGCCATTTGGTCTGAAGAAAGTTCCACCGACGTTCCAGAGGCTCATGAACAATGTCACATCTGGTCTTGATGACGTTGAATCTTACATGGATGATGTGTGTAGGATATAACATGACCCGAGGGAAGAGGGCATACTTTTCAATAATGCCCACTGGTCATGTTATATCCAACTTATAAACCGTCCGAAGATATACTTCAGATATAATTTCAATATTTGGTATTTACTGTTCAAATCAACTGGGATGAGACTGGCAGCCGACGCCTCGCAATGCACGTGCTCCGCACGCGCTACCCGTGCCCTGCACGTGCACTGCCCGCACTACCCTTCTTGCGAGGAACACATGGTTCATACCGAAAAACAATCTCATTGATCACAGAGATCCTTCGTAGCTTAGTGGATAAAACCGCCAAGCTAGTAAGTGAAGGGTAGCGGGTTCGAAACCGGGTGTTGGCACTACATGTTGGAAATTGTCAATAAGGTCATATTTTACGATCGCATTCAGTGATGGCAAGACAAAGTCGTATCAATCTTCAAAACAAATAATAATTCAAAGTCAAGGGCTATTCCTCAGAAAATTCCCGGGCATAGGGACGTTATTAAGATAATGCCCCGGGGCACAGGGACGTTATTAAGATAATTGCCCGGGACAGAGGGATATTATTTAGATAATTGCCCGAGGAAGCGAGATTGTATCAGATTTGAGGGATATTACGAGAGAAGTGTCCCCTAAGAACAATAGAGTGACGTCACTGGAGGTTTATAACATCAGTTACGACATGGACTGGGAAGACCATCTGAAGGGAATCCGCACTTTCTTCGAAAGACTGTCTGAAGCAAATATTACTGTGAATCTTGCAAAGTGTGAATTTGGAAAGGCACAAGTCGTATTTTTGGGCTTGTTGTAGGGCACGGCCAGGTACGGCCAGTTCAGCGTTCGGGCTATCCCTATACAAACACATGTTCTGAATTACTTAAACTTTCTACCGACTGCAAATGACAAAACTGTCGGACCGTCCACCACAATCACATTTTTGGACTTGACGACCGACACTGTAGCTATGGAGGTGACAATACCGGCGGAGAAGATACCAGAGGTCACCAGGCAGATACAAGCAATCCTCACGTCCAGCAGAAGGAAAATACAGGTTGTGGAGGTGCAATCATTGGTGGGGAGACTCCAGTTCATTACACGTGCTACCCTAGCGGGTAGCACCTGTATCACGCAATCAAGGGTCAGGTAAAACCGTATCATCGCGTCAGGATTACCAGGGGAGTGAAAGAAGATCTTAAAGTCTGGCAAACATTTCTCTTCAACCACAATGGTTCATCTGTGTTTCAGAATGAAGAGTGGCTCACGTCAACCCAAACAGAGCTTTTCACAGACGCTGTCAGTTCATGCGGGTTCGGGGTATACTTCCATGGGAGTTGGGCATATGGTAAATGGCCAGGCAAATGGGTCATAGCGGGCTCATGAAAGCCATGACTTTCCTTGATTTGTTTCCTGTCATCGTAGCACTACGTTTGTAGGCACCCAAGTTTCTTAACAACAAGGTAATGTTTGTGTGTGACAACCAAGCTGTCGTGTCCATCATCAACAGGCAAACATCCAAGAACCCCAAGGTGATGTCTCTTGTGTATTTGCTAGTAACTTCATGTCTTAATCATAATAGTATTTTCCTTTCCAGGTACATATCTGCTCATGATGTTATAGCTGATGCTATTTCGAGCATTCAGTGGGATCGTTTCCGGGAAGCAGCACCACTAGCAGACTCAAGAGCAACACCACTACCCGGACATCTGGGACAGCACCCGGACATCTGGGACAGCTGGAGGACCTATCATTACAACGTTACAGTCTTTCAACGAGAGTGTCACGTTGTCTCCCATCTACATGGCTGGCACCGCGTGATCATATCATATATTACTTGTCAGCATTGTCTTTGCAGGGTAAAACGTCTAGAACGGCAAACGCCTACATCGCAGCACTGGGGACCTGGCACAAGTGGCACGACATGCAGGATGCATCCCAACATTTCCTAGTGCGGACGACGCTCTCCGGACAGTCAAGGCCTGATCACAGCAGAAATATTATTATCAATTTCGAAAGTCCTTCATATTGTTTGTTCTTCTGTTTATGAATGCAATCTTTTTAAAGCAGCATACACACTGGCTTTAATTTTGTTTCTCCAGGATAAGTGAGTTGGTACCTACCCCCCTTTCTGACACGTCACGTAGGTCTCTCACTATTCATGATGTAAAGATTACTACAGGTAACGCGGCGGCCATGCATGTCACACTCGAGTATTCTAAGACTTCTCAAACAGGTAAAGGCACTTCTATCCACATCAAAGCTGTTCCATATTATCCGCTATGTCCAGTCACTGCCATGGAAACCTATTTATCATCGCAACCAGCTGCTTCCCCATATCTTTTCCTACACTTTGATGGCAAAACTAACCAGATTTCAGTTTCAGGCACTGCTGCAGAAAGTCATCAGTCATCTTGACGTGGGGCATCTTAAATTCACATCTCACTCTTTCAGAATTGGGGCTGCTACTACGGCGGCTATGAACGAGGTTGATGCAGAGACCATGAAGCGCTTTGGTCGATGGTCATCTGATTGTTATCCCCAATATATAAGAATGTAAACTGTTTCAATAATTACGAGGGGAGGTCAAAAGGTTTTGATAACTTGATGTACAATTAACAGTCAGAGCGGGTTTCGAACTTCTATTTTTCACTATAGTCTCCCTTCAGTTCAATACACTTTCAATACACCATTTGTGCTGCAAGCTGGCAATGTCCTGGAAATAGAAGTCTTTTGACTGATCACTATACCAAGCTTCTCTTGTAGCCTTGAGTTCATCATTGGCAAATCGTCTTCCACGCAAGTCAGGCCTGCCTAAGAAAACGTTCCCACTGTGCAGAAAACGCAGAAATGTCCACATTAATCGCGGAAATAGCAACATAAACATATTACCTCGCTACTGAAGCAGTAAAAACGGCAACGAAAGACTATGAAACTGCAACATTTTTATATCAGCGAACTTTGACCTCTACCGCGCATGCGCATTACGATCCGCGCTTCTTTCAGATTTCCGAGCAACCGTGAATCGCCACGAATGGAAGGTAAACCAAACAAGTGTGCACATAAGTAGGATGATTATAAATGCCAAATAACACCACAGGAATACTTTGAAAAGGGAATGTAACTTTTGTTCAAACTGAAAAATGTCAACATGAGGTCGAAACTTCCTCTTCCAGGCGCGCCTGCGCAAAATCTAAGTTGCAGGCTTTTCGCTTTTTGATCCAGTTTTAGCGATTTAAAGTTCCCGTTTTTATTGTTTCAGTAGCGAGGTATTATGTTTATGTTTATGTTGCTATTTCCACGATTAATGTGGACATTTCTGCTTTTTTCTAAACAGTGGGAAATTTTTCTTTGGTAGGCCTATAAGTGAGACTTCAAATTTCAAAACAGGTTATAATGACTGGGTGCCAGGTCAGGACTACTCGTGGATTCTGCTTGTGTTGGCGCCCTCTAGTGTGAGGACATGAACTACAGCTCTGTACTCAGTTTTGGAATTCTCCACGATATCAGGAGGGTATCTCTCTTCCAGTTATCATATTATTAATACTGTTTGTTACGAGGTGTTGGCACTTTCACATGTATCTCATGAATGATCAATGTATGCAATACTACTAGCGGCATAGCTGTTTCTCAAAACTGTTGGACCTCCCCTCGTATAATGACGAATTGCGTTATCGTTGTAGGTTGTTGCGGGGATAATAAAGGATTATAAAACAGCAATAACTACAACAGCAACGTATACCTCTACAGAATACTTCTAAGTCAAGATTGCACATTGTCCCATCGTCGATGTAACGGCATCGAATTTCATATTATACTAACGCTTCTTTCGATATTTTTACACACGGTTTTTTTTAAGCGATATAGTGACTAAAGTACTGTCGGAAATGCTAGAAAAATGCTTTTTAGCCTTAATATCTTTATAAAGGTGATAAATGTACTATGTTGTCAATATATCAACTCGCCTATTGTCTACCAAATTTTTATTTCAATCGATTTAACATTCCCATGCATTTAAAGGGCAGTTTACAGGAGAGAATTTGGTACCAAAACAGCAACTTAAGATTTTTTCAGAGTTCAACAACAGAAATCTGAAATAGTCTTTACATTTATGCTAATAATACAGGTGGTGTAAAAATATGAATTAACGTTTATCCTAAACAAATAAATGTTGAATGTTTGTGTTACTTTACTAAAGTATCATTTTCTTTATTGAAGAAATATTAATATAAATGTTAAGTCTTGATAAATAAGTTTCCCGTCATGCATGCACATCTTTATCACAGCGTCCACTATGGCCAACGATTTGCAGTCGATTGTTGCAAAGGTTTATAGTTTTTTTCTGCTTAAAAAAAAGACAGAGGTAAACCTTTCATTAGTTTAGAAAGGGTTTATTACAGAACTTGTAGAGCTGTTGGCATGTCTTACCAACAAGTTTACAATATTGTAAACAAATCAGACAAGACAGGGACCGTCTCAAATGCAAAACCGGGACGTAAAACCATCCTTGACAACTTTGATAAGGGAGTGCTTAGACGGGCGGTCTACAAACTTTCAAAACAAGCTTCCAAAAACAGGCTAAAACTACTGAACTGAACGTATTGATGATCTTGACGCAAATTGAGATAGAGGCATCCCATTGGCACTTTATTGGGGTGGTGAGGTGAAATTTGGTTTATCGTCGTGCTTGAGAATATTTCGCTCATATGACGACGTGCATGCGTGTGTATGTGTATGTGCGGCTGCTTGTACTAGCCCAGACTGAAACTGGTTTTATAGTGCTAGCCCACTGAGATACCATGCCGCAGTGAAGCATGAATACCCCACTCAGACACATTATACTAACTCCGAGCCGACCAGTCCTTGTTGTACCCATTAATGCCGAGCGCCAGGCAGGCACCAACAAGTACCATATTTTAACGTCTTTTGGTATGACGCGATCGAGACCCGCGACCTTCCGCACTCCGGGTGGACGCTCTAACCACTACACCACGGAGGCGGTCAGTGCAAGGAAGTAATAAACAATAGTACATTATGTCTCTAAAACAGTAAAACAACTGAGTATCAGGTAAAGGACTATACGTAAAAACACAACACCAAAACTCGACCATCAGCAACGGACATTAGACCACAATGGGAGTGAGTGAGTGTGGTTTTACGCCGTTTTTAGCAATATTCCAGCAATATCACGGCGGGGGGACACCAGAAATGGGCTTCACCCACAATGGGAGTTTCATATTACAAAAACTCAAATCAACTATGGCCCCTAAGCGGCGTGTCTTGTAGCATGTATTCCTACCCGCTTAAATCCAACGTGGCTGCCAAACCACGCGACCTATGACATAGCAAAAAAATATGTCTTTAAGTTATTCATTAGCTACCCTTGCTTAATTGACCCATGGAATAGGGACTTTGATGGTATTTGTACAGACTCGGGTCACTGGTATTTGGGTTATTTTCTGGTACAAAATATTCAAAATTACACTAGAACAGACAATATGGCTGGGCAACCGTAAACTACGAATATACATAAACCTGTTCTCATTTGGGCGTTAGTGTCGGCAACTGGCAGGAAACTCTGTTTCAGGTTAACGTTCCAGGGCGAGAAAACTGATATAGCGAGACGACAAATGTGGTTTCAGAAGACCAGGTTGATCGACTGTTCTGATTAAATGTTTCCGCGGCTGTAGATGATTACCTGTACAAAATCGCTAACACACATATCCCTTTCATTGTGTATAAGCCTATTCATCTCATGCTTACTGCAGTGAAGTATCATACAAACCCGCTATAAAGGTAATATGAATATTGACGTAAGAGAATGCATATGCACACTTTTATAGTATTCTGATGTTGCGCGCATGTTGAACACAATTGGGCACTATTCATCATAAGTAACTTGCAATTACACTGGATATACACTGAATGTGAGTGAGATTTAAGTCACATCGGCAATATTTCAGCCATATCGCTACTATTAACAAGTTATAATGTCATAATAAATCATTATAAAAACCTGTCGGCGAAGGACAGTAAAAATAGCTAGTATATCACAGATATAATTGTAAAACTAGTGTGAAAACTAAAATATCTTAACTATTCGGACAATGCAACATAAAAAAAGTTGCTATATATCGCCAACAACTGAAGGTATATAACCCTACTAGGGACGGTATACACTGAGTGAGTGAGTGAGTTAAGATTTAAAGTCACCTCGGCAATATTTCAGCCATATCGTGACTAAAACTAGTTCTAAATTTATAATACATACATATAACATATAAAACCCTGTCAACGAAGGACAGTAAAACCAGTAGATTATCACAGATTGAGTTAAAACTAGCTAGCATATATCTTTAAAGGTAGAAAATTATTTCTGGACAATACAATGTAAAATCCGGCTATAGATCGCCAACAACTGAAGGTAGATCCGGTATACACTGTACTACAACATAGGTATAGATACAGGGTATTGAGACAGGATCCACAAATAATGCTATGTTAGAATATGCTTTAACAATCTTCAAGCAATATCCACTGAGAGGACATCGAACACGGGTGTCGCACGTGGGCTGACATGTAACCACTGGGTTACCAGACTGCCATCATCACTGCATGAAGTAAAATTTACTGTTCTGTGAACTATTTTACTAACATGAACATATTATATATCGTACAAGATCTTCGAGAAATCCGCAGATATTTTTAAAAAAATGGATGATAATATTTATTTGATTTGTCACTTTGAACAAATCTTGAGCACATTTGAACTGACCGTACTCGATCGATGTGTGGATATTTGCAAAAGATTTAACATAAAATTATTAAATACTGGTCTTTATTGAGAATTTAGCTCGCCACCAACCTGTGCTGATTGCCACAGGCGACACATGGATCAGCTGGTCAGGCTTGTGCCATGGCTAATTGCATGCCACTAAATTGTCCATTGGTTGTTCATGATGTCAATCACTGGATTGTCTTGTCCAGATCGGGTTATTTCCTGATGAACGCGGCGTTATACAACAGATCGACAACAGTCAGTCCTGTCTGAGTATAGTGTAATAGAATATTACCTGTATTTCCTGAACATCAAATACCACTTTCCCTAACTTGCGATTACGAAGCTCTATGGGAAGTATATCTTCTAAACAGCCGGCTTCGGCCACAGGTTACGTTACATCGGGTGTGCTCATTAACTATTCGGTGTCCGAGAGTTGTTTACCACGGCACTGTGCAGTTCTAGGTGTATGGCAACTGTAGTCGCCCTATGAACTACTCTGTAAATAATCGAGTCTGGACCAGACAATCCAGTCATCAACAACATCAGACATCAATCTGTGCGACTGGGAACCGATGACATGTGTCAACCAAGTCAGCGAGCCTGACCACCCGATCCCGTTAGTCGCCTCTTACGACAAGCATGGGTTACTGAAGATACATTCTAACCCGGACCTTCACGAGTACTCCAGCCGTGACAATGACGACATGGTGTACGACGACAATCGGCCAGTTACACCTTGACACCGATTTTAGTCGTCCTTGCGACAGACATGTACGACCGGCGTTCTGCAATGCATGCCAAACGATTTTGTGACAGTTATCTTAGGGATAATCGAGATGTAAATTTAGTCAATTTTCAACACGAAATTAATAACCTTATTAAAAGCTTTGTTAATTTTCACAAAGCATTTATGTGCTAATTGATTATTGTTTGTTTGTCTATGAACCACCCTCGATAGCTTACTAACTTGTCACAGGGGCGGATACTGCACTTTTGAGGAGAGGGGTTAGGGTGGTTGTTGCACGATTTCTATAACTAATATGTTTGCGATACAGTAACTGTGTTCAAATTTTGTTTGGTAGCAAATAATTTATTCTGTCAAAATGTACCTGTCATAGACTATATATCTATATATTTTGAAGTCGGGATTGAAGGTGTGAGTGCGTGCCGTGCGCTCGCACCCCCGTCTAAATCGTTCCTTGTGACATGAACGACCTCTACGTACATTTCACTTCGTCATTTGGTTAAAAATTGTTATGATCCCGCCAAAATTGCTATCGATAGTCATCTCGTACAAAGGTACTCTAAGTCCCCATGGTCCCATGTATGGCGCTCTTCCAGTATCTGGCGATCTAAAGCCCGTATCCATACTACCCATTGAAAGCTTCTTCACTAATTTGTGAGGACCAACTGCAACTTTCTGCAGATGAATTGCACGAGGCTCATGCTTCAAATTGATGAAAAGCATGTCAAAATATCGTACATGTGAACAGCTGCGTTTTGATGTAAAGTTTTGTTAAGAATGCGACAATTTTCACTGAGTTTCATCATTTATTGAACTCATGACAAAAATCTTTTCAACGTTACGAATTTGTTTGACAATACATCAGTTCATGTGTAAACAGTACCTTTAAACAGTATGGAATATTTAGCAAAATCTAGCTTAGAACAGTTTTGTATAGTGATATCTTTCTTATGAAAATCTGTGATACTCTATTACTTTTACTATTCATTGTCGACAGGTATTTTAGTCTGAATGTTTTCCTTATTAATATAGACTACGACATTGCCGATGTGACGTTAAATGACTACGCACTCGCTCATGTCTTATGACAAACTGGGTTAGATTCCCGATTATGTTTCTACCTAAACCAATGCTCTTTGGCATTCGCCAAAGTGAGAAACACCTGAGTGAGTGAGTTATTCTCAAATCGGCAACATGTTTTAGCCATGCCATGACTAACACAATTCACACATTGCTAATATATAAACTAAGCTAAAACCAGTCGCCACAGGACAGTAAAACAACTAGAATATTTCAGATATATATTTTACAACCAGCATGTAACCGTAAACCTCTATCACTTAACAGGACAGTACAATATAAACGGGACTAGATTTCGCCTCCATTGAAGGTTTATCCCCCTATCAGGTCTTCAGAATCCCGTGCTTGTCGTTAGAGTCGAATAACGGGATCGGGCGGTCATACTCGCTGACGGGGTTGACACATGTCGTCATATCTCACTTGCGTAGAGATTATGCTGTCATGGATTGTCTGGTCCAGACGCGATTATTTACAGACTGCCGATATACAGCTTGAATATCGTTGAGTGCGGCGTTAAACAACAAACACCCAAACAAAAGTATACCAGGCACCATATGGGGTCGAGAAAAGTGTGAGACTACGCCATTTCTGACCTTGCACTCACATCATATGCATGCTGGCACGCCGTAAAGTAATACTGCCCAAAGCGGCATTAAACCTTACTCCCTCACTCACTCTTACAACGAGGTTACACATGGTAAAGTGGTACATACCCATTGGCAGAAATGAGACGAGGTACGTTCCGATCAGAATAACGACGGTCTTTGTAAATTTCATGCTGCTGGAATCGTTCTTACCAGCAACGTCCGTGGCGGCAATAGCACGTGCGTGTCGTCTGGCTACCAAGAAGATCTTCGAATACAGAATGGCAATTACAAAAACCGGAAGAAGAAACACCACAAGTCCAAACCGAAGAAACCCTGTGTGCAAAACACCAAGAAAGGAACAAGGTGGTTCTGATGGCGGCGGATAGTATCTCCAGCCATAGGAAGGAAGGAGGCCGAGGTTGACGGAGAACACCCAGATGGCCGCCGACATGATGGACACGGACTTCCTGGTCATGACATCCTGGTAACGGTAGGGGAAGACAATCTTCACGAACCTATCCACTGTCAGGAGGGCCAGATGGTAAACAGATCCTGAGATAAAAATGAATACTGCTCCTATGCGAATGAGGCATTCGAGGTCGTTTTGAAAGTAGATGATGTTGTATCCGACAGTGTGGATGATGAGGACACCGGTGAGCATGTCGGTGACGGCAAGGTGGCACATCACAAGATCCGTTGGTTCCAGATTCCCTCTCTTCACTAAAGTGTCCAGTACGATAGCGTTCAATGACAAGGCCAAAAACCCGATAATGAATATGACGATGTTGACAATAAACGTCACAAGTGTTATTTCACGGTCATTAAATGTCCAGAAAAGGATGATTGAAGAACCATCTGTTGTGTTGGACATGGTGAAACCTCCGTCACTCTGCCTTTCAAAAGAATGAATGTCTTGACGGTATTAATCCACCGTACTTGTATCTTTACATTGACATCGGACAACAACACAGAAGAGAATGGCCTATCAACTTGCACCGTCTCCCTGGAAAAAGATTAGTCATTGTGTGTCATTAGTACTAACATGATAAAAGATATGCACTCAAACTTTCGTGGCCATCTGCCAGTCAAACCTATAGTGCACTTAGATCGTTCGTTATATGTACTTATTGTGCTTAAACGTCAATAGAAATCATCATTCCGATGTCCCAAGTTTCTGCGCTAACAGCTATCTCTTATTGTTAGAAGTAATAGGGTAACTTATTGTATGTTAAGTGAGATAAGATTCGGTTTAACGTTGCGTCTAAGAGCATTGTTCGGGTATGAGTTTTAAACATAAACCATTTTACAAAAGATCCATCTAAATTCGAGATTTTAAAATTTAAACAAGACTACTTTTCAAGTTTTATCCGTTGTGATTATACGCGTTTAAATAGTTACATTACCCACATGAAAGGTAATCAAAATAATACACTTACATATGCCATGGAGGTTGTCAATTTGCACGCCCGTTCTCCTTAACCTTTCCAGAACTGTCAACCCTACAGTTTCAGTCGGTTCAGTTCTCCAGAACTAAGTGTATTCCGTGATAATGCTGGGTATTGATTAACACAGGGAAATAATCGTTAACGGCGCTGAGCCCGCCCAACTCATCAAATTGTCAATAGGTCCATTTACATGAACTTGATCATTGCATTGATGAGAGCTAATGCAAGGTTTCAAATGGCTGTTTTACTTCTTCTGTTGAAGACGGCACTGATGATGGGGCACCTAAAGAGGAGAAGGACACATAAGAATCTCTCATTACCTGTATTACTGTGATTTTAGTGTTGGTTAAAAACAAGGTCGTCTAGGGCGCCGCAACTCGCCCTGCAGAGTTGTGTCCCTTGGGCATGTTGGCGACCTATGGTTGTGTGGTCGCATACCAGTTTGTCCCGACTACGGTTTGTGGTGTATATCACCTTGCAGCAGTAACAGGCTACAGAAAGTTGCTAAAGTGAAATTTATCAAAGTAATTAATAAATCACAGTACTTTTAGTTGCTTTAAAGTTATATCACATACGTACGGTTCAGTTTGAAATAACTCCCCAATAATACATATTGACTCTCTCAACCCCGACTTTACACATAGCGGACTTCTTCCGTTACTGGGCCGTGGGGGGTAGCCTAGTGGTTAAAGCGTTCGCTCGTCACGCCGAAGACGCGGGTTCGATTCCCCACATGTGTACAATGCGTGAAGCCCCTTTCTTGTGTCCCCCGCCGCGATGTTGCTGGAATATTGCTGAAAGCGGCGTAAAACCGCTCTCTCACTCTTCCGTTACTCTTCGCTGTCTATAGCTGTCAGAATAGCTGTTCACTCAAACAGTTTTACTCTCAAATTTCATGAACCTAGATGACAACCCTATGATTCTATTCACCACCAACGTTCAGATCTATGGAAGGAAACGAGTGTGGTGGCACCACGGTAGCAAAGAAAAGAAACCGCTCCAGACAATGGCTGAATACCTATATATACTGAACATCATTGAAAACGCACCAGTCTAAAATTGTCCATATTTTCATCAAGATGGATTTCAGCATGACAATGATCAATGAATATAACTAACATGAAGTCGAAGGGCATGTCCAGTTGAAAAAATGCTTTAGAAACAAATTACTGCCCACAGTATGACTCTTAATTCCAAAATGCATCAACATGCAGCCATGCCATGAAAATGCGCGAATTCCATTCTGAAATCATACTGACTGTGACATTAAGAGCAGGTGTATGAGAACCGATTCTCATTGCTTCACTAACGATTGTGAAACGAGGACAGAGATGCTGAGGTTAACACCTCACGAAAGAGAACGTGCACTAGGCATGATTCAGGTTGGCACCAGCAGCAGGGCTATTGCTCGACAACTTGGACTTGGCCACTCCACCATCGTTAGGCTTCATAGACAGGCAGCACCCGTGACCTTCAATGACCTTGGCAACAACGTGTTACGACGCTCCATCAGGATCGCCATATTGACCTTGTCCGTATCAGTGATTGAACACTGCCGACTGCCAGGACTGCTGCACTAGTTCAAGGTTGACGTGGGGGTCATCAGCGCTGACTCCATGCGACGCCGTGTACACGCTACAGGGCTCCATGCTCGACGTCCTTACGTTGGACCAATTCTGACTGACAGACACCGTAATGAGCGTATACAATGGGCTAGCACGCATTTTCAGTAAAGGTTACAACAATGGCATGGTGTGGTAGTCACTGACGAGTTACGTCTTCATCTACGCAATGCTGACGGCCGATTACGTGTTTGGCGTAGACGTGGTGAACGTTATGCTGATGAGTGTGTGGTTCAGACAGACCTTTGGGTGGTGGGAGTGTCATGGTCTGGGGTGGAATAAATTACAATCACAGAGTTAATCCCCTTTATTACCGTGAGCAGATTCTTCAGAATCACATCGTATCTGTCTTCAATCACCACCGAGATGTCCATTCTTTTCAACAGGACAACGCACGGGCACACACAACAAGTATCTGGCCCAGCAACACATCCAGGTTATTCATTGGCCAGCACAGTCGCCAGATGTATCCCCCATGGAGCGACGAAATTGGTCAAAGTCTTTCGCGGCGACAACAGATGCGAAACATCCGGGAACTTGAGGCTGCACTACTGCAGAAGTGGAATGCCATCCTCAAGAACTCTATTCGGACGCTAATTGACTCAATGAGGAGACGTTGAACTGCATGTGTCAATGCAAATGGCGGTCACACGCGATATTGACTTTTCGATTTGACCCCACGTGTGTTTGATCCTTTCTGACTTTCAATGAATGAGCGTCTTTTCTGTGTTGTTGTTTTTGTCAGTCGTCCATCTATTATTATCCACTCAAAAAATATAAATTCCTTACACGTGCTTTTAGTAATCTGAACTTTTATAAGTGGTGCGTTTTCAATGAATGTTCAGTATATTATTTGAAGACTGCTCAGTACGTTAACGACTGGAGAAAGTCTAAGAGATTGCTGAGCTTTATGACGCACACACACTGGTTAATTCCAGTTTTACTTTATTGCGTGTGATAGATTTAATCGTTTGATGAGCTATTTGGCGGACATCTAACGTTAAGTTCGGATGGACTATTGTGTCAATAGGTACGTACAAATTCCGGTCTAATCTGAATCAGAATCAGTCTTTCTTCACTGTCACTGAAGAATGCGTACTAACACGACTACAGATTTAGAAATAAAGCGGGTAAATAAATAAGGCATTTTTTTGTCAAAGCAAAAGCTCTTCACAAATTTTACAATAACATCAGTGCGCTGAACTATATTCCCATGTCGATAATTCCAATCCGTTGATTGATGGATATAATACAATCGCCTGGGGTTCCTACTGGAATCATCTGTTCATCGTTTACAGTTGTTAATCAAATATTATTTATACCTGCAGCAAAATGCTGAATACATTTGCTCTTCTGTTCTCGTTCCTGTCCTAGATGGACAATGAATCTCTGACGTATTGTCGATTTGTATGCACTGATTTACTGTGTTATTGTGAAACTGGCATTCAAACAATCGGGAATTGGATCGTGCATGTGATTATTTAGATACCGCTCAGTTTTGTTGATAAAGTATGACACAGTGACAAATCTCCTGGATAGTCTCATGCTAGCAGGTATGACGGGTCGTACAAGGGAACGTCCATTTGAAATTCTGAGGGGGTAGGAATTTCATCAGAAAACGCTGGGGGACATAGACACAGACATTTAGTGACCCCTCCCCCATCCAATATATAACAGTCGGCCTCGTTCTATAATTAATCGAAACCGAATTATAACACGCACGCACACACACGCGAATTGCTACTAATTCGTTCCACCCAATTGTGTGGATATTTTGAACTGACACACACATGACAAAGGCACATGACTGAATATCGTTTCGTTAAAACACGACCTGTACAGATTCATAACGGTTAAAAGAACCCATTTCCAAATCATATTCCTTGGAACAATGAATGAGTGACTTTAGTCAGCAATATTCCAGCTATATGGCGGCGGTCTGTAAATAATCGAGTCTGGACCAGACAATCCAGTGATCAACAGCATGAGCATCGACCTGCGCAGTTGGGAACCGATGAAATGTGTCAACCAAGCCAGCGAGCCTGACCACCCGATCCCGTTAGTCGCCTCTTAGGACAAGCATGGGTTACTGAAGGTTCATTCTAACCCGGACCTACACGGGTTCCTTGGAACAAACGGTAAAATGTTCGACAGCAAAGGCTGCGTTTGAAAATAAATCTGTAACACCTAATTCTATTGCTGTCAAGAAGTAATCGAGAACCTGTATAGGCTTACCTGTATACTTCCCATGGCATCAGGGCAAGTGATAGTTATGTTATGGTAGGCAGGTGTCTAGTTCCATTCAGCCAGACTCACTGCCAGACAACCCAGCATTTTCCTGCAGCACAGAATGGTTTCTGTCGTTATACAAACACTGCTATTGGTTTTCTGAAATGCTAACCCTCACTATATGTTGAGTGAGTTAATATTTAACGTCACATTGGCAATATTTCAGCCACATCGTGACGAGAACAATAGTTGACTGGATAATAAATACATAGTAGCTATTACATCATGTCGTCAAGGGACAGTAAACAACGGGTGTAACACTTGCATGTTTCAATAAAACGACAGCACTATACTGAGTGAGTGAGTTTAGTTTTACGCCGCATTCAGCAATATTCCAGGTATATGGCGGCGGTCAGTAAATAATCGAGTCTGGACCAGACAATCCAGTCATCAACATCACGATGATCGATCTACGCAATTGGGAACCGATGACATGTGTCAACCAAGTCAGCGAGCCTGACCACCCGATCCCGTAAGTCGCCTCTTACGCAAGCATGGATTACTGAAGATCACTTCTAGCCTTGATCTTCACGGGTCGATATGACTATAGAGAACGATACAATATAAACAGGCTATAGATGGTCAGCAACTGAAGGTAGATCACCATGCCAGGGACCACTGAGACAGTACATGCTACCTGCATGGACCGTAGCTTGATATCACCAACCCCTTCAGGTGTTGGCGATTTTTGCATATACATATTCTGCCGTTATGAGTGAGTGAGTGAGTGAGTGAGTTAATATTTAGCGTCACATCGGCAATATCGCAGCCATATCGTGAAGACAACAATTCAATTTATGTCAATGTCAAAATCAAGAAATTTAAAACGTAAAAAACCTGTCATCGAAGGACATTAAAAATACTAGATTATCACAAACAATCTCAGTTCTTAATCATGAACTACCAATTCAATAAATACATGTCTTTGTACATCAAAATTTCTGAATGAGATCATGCAGGACATGCTAGACCATGATTCTTTCATCGCAAGGAGTACAAAACAGAGTATCCTAAGCTTTCAATAAATATTCATCTATATCTACTGTGGCGAATACGACATAGTCGCATGATGACCTCTTCGAATCTAGACTGACAACTCGAGGAGGTGAAAACGGTACTGGATTAAATTTCATTTGGTGTATTTATACCTTCATGGGAGTCCCACTTCTTTAGCTTTTTTTTTCTTTAGCTTACCAAAGTTCCAATAATAGGATTGTAATCAGTACAGGGAAATAGAAGTAGTGTCACAGATTTGTTGAGTGCTGCTTTGGTTGTAGCATCAGACACCATGTTACCATTGATTACAACATTGCTTGGTAGCCAATAGAAGACGATATCGTATTTGCAAGTGGTAAGACCATAAAAAAATCAATAATTTCAATTAAAGGTCGATGTTTTGAAGGCATGTGGGAGACATTATTAAAATTCGAACTTTTAATACTTTATACTTATAGCCATTCACTAACAGATACTGGCGCAGTTGGAATCGTACAATGTATTATGGAGTGTAAAAGCGCCAGAGACGCTGTTAAGTGGGAAATGATTGGACTGACCTAAGTGTCTACTAAAACAGTCTTGCCACTTAGTTCTAGTTAAGAACACTCACAAAGAGACAGTACCTATTAATTGGTTAATATCCTTGTCAGTAATAGTAAGTAGACGCGGTACATACCAAGTATCATAAATGAGGTAATGCATCTTCTGAAGGAACTGAAGACGTCAATCAACTGCCATGAAATACCAGAGTGTGTGCATGTATATCTCATGTCTAGTTCAAGTTGCCAGTATGCGGTGATTCCAACAAAGCGTCTACTTATCCGTTTTTGTTTTCTTGTTAACAGGTTTCTATTAAACGAGATTAGATTATAGTATAACAAAGAGAACACTGAGTTTATTAGTTCAAGTCCTGAGCATAAACCTGTAAAAGATTTACAGAGGGAGTGAGTTCAGATTTAGCGTGGCATCGGCTGTCCAGGGTATATGCCGACAAGTCCAAGTTCACGCATAGACACAAATCCAGCATAAACGTCACATTTTCAGAATGGTTTTGTTGTTTGCTACAGGTCACAACTGTAGAGATAGCTTTGGCCTCAGCGGTGAAGGTTGAAGTATTGTCTGGGATTCTTGAGGAGACAATCTTGGATCCAATGACAGTGGCACTGGCCTGGAAACCTTGTCACCACCCTCAGAGAGAGCGAGAGAATGTGTTGACATTTACTGCAATGCCCTGATTGCAGGCCACACATGTATTCATTTCTTGATACCCCATGCTATAACCATGTCATAACAATGCTCCAATGCACAACTACTTTGTAATGTGAGTGGGAATACCCATTATCTGACACAGCTGGATGCGTTATTGACAACATCCAGTATTAGGAACATTGCTACATGTGCGTGACATTCCACCATTCTTTGATCACTCGCAGACCAATTAAGTACTCGTCAAGTCGGGACAAAATCAGTTTATGTCATCACGATCGAATCTCCAGGAGAATATTGATAGTAGCCTCTAAGGCATGGACGAAACGTTCGAATCATGGTATAGATTTTATAGGAACAAATCGAAACCGTTTACTTCGACGAAAGGTGTATCCACTGGTGAGTGACTACAAACAGGTTGTGTGTTCCGCCAGCGTTATTTGTGAAGTTGACCTGTTGACGTAGGGAACTTTTTGCAATGGTTTATATATATACTGGACAAAATAAGTTAGGGATATTGGTATTTTTGTGAGTGATATTTTATCAGTGTGTCAATATATAAATAGATCATAATTCATAATTTCAAAATTTACATATATCCCTAACTATTTTTGTCCAGTATATATATATTCGGAGACTAAGCCTTAGTGTATTAGGTAGCCATTGAACCGTTTCAACCACCGGTGACCTATTGCCTGTATCTCTTTTGTAATACATTTTGACATGAACGACAAAACATTCAGTTTTACTCAATATAACTTCGATATCTAAATAATGAATAAATAAATATCATTAAAGCCGCATCAGCAATTTTCCAGCTTTTCTTTATTGCACATAAAGAACAATCATAAAAGTGTGACATCAAACATCATGTAAATTATCAGTCATGGCAGACAAAGCAAACAAGCTGATTAGATTAACGACTATATAACCATCAATTTCTTTAAAAAATCATAGAATCTTGTAAGCATGAGCTTAAGTAAAAGTTGTTATAAAGTAGAAACATTGAAATATTGATCTATCAATGTAGTATCCAAACAGTCTAATATGTGTTTGATGGTAAAAAGACATTGACTAGGGATACACACGAGAGTACTGTCAACGCGTAGATACGCGTCGACTGGGGCATTAGCTCGGAATTAAGACGAAGTGTACGTACAATACATTGACAAGACGAAGGAATACGTTGAGTTCAAACTTCTTTAGTTACATGACAAACAAATACACAAGACATAAATGAGGTGAGCGGAGTACCTGCTCAACCCCAGGGCGTTTCCTACGAGCGGCATTCTCCTGCTCGTGGTCGTCCCTACAGACAGTCGAAGTACCGGACTCGTACCCTTTGACAATGTATATGTGAGCATATATATACAGTTCTTGACAACAATGGACAGGCGACGACTCAACAATGGACAGAAAAACAATAGCACTTCTTTGACCAGTTGATGTGATGGCAGACACGGCCAAGGGGGATGACCAATTAAGGTTATAAATGTCCTATACAGTAATGAATTGCCTGACAAGTCAATGTACAATGCAGAAGTGATAAGGATTAGATAGAATACAGATTATATAAATAATTATATATAAATATTTACAATAAATGATTACAATAAAGTCGTATAAATAATTTCAATAAAGTCTCACATGTCTTGACTACATAGTTTTTTTACTTTTTAAATATTTGGACGATGGCTGTTCTGAATTAGTCCCTATAACAGTACCATCGCCCTTTTTTCCACCAGTATAGTAGCAAATCGAAACCGTTTATTTTTAGGAAACATGTATCCAATACCAGAGATAGAAAACGTTTAAATTTTCTTGATCTCAACTTAAAACCCCATTTGATCTCAACTGACCACACCCGTGAAGGTCCGGGTTAGAATTTGCCTTCAGTAACCCATGCTTGTCGTAAGAGGCGACTAACGGGATCGGGTGTTCAGGCTCGCTGACTTGGTTGGCATATGTCGTCGGTTCCCAATTGCGCAGATCGATGATCATGCTGTTGATCACTGGATTATGTGGTGCAGACTCGATTATTTACAGACCGCCGCCATATAGCTGGAATATTGCTGAGTGTGGCGTAAACCTAACTCACCCACTCACTCAACTTACCACACTCATCACTATGTGGACGATGCAGACCTAAAGCGGAAGGGTTTAGGTCTTACCATAGGTAAAGGAAACCCACAATGCCAGTGGCTGAATAATATGACTGATAACTTTACAGGAAGGTATCGCATTATCCATGGACGAATTGCATGGCCCATGTAATCTGGGTGCGTTGGGTCGTTAGGCCGGCCTTCCACTAGGTATGAAGATATTGTTGCACATGCGTTTATCATACACCTTTTTATGCGATTTCATGCGTTTTATGACATTGAGTCTTCCAGAACAGCGATGGCATCTCCAGTAACGGGTTTGGTATTCACGGAGGAAGAGGATGAGATGGACGGCGAGGTACTTGGGTGTTCAGCTGGAGAAAGTGGAGATTAAATAGAAACTAGATTTCAGAGGTGGGGATGTGTAGTCTAGGTTATAGATAAAACATTCCCCGTGGGACGTAACATTAACAGGGTCATCTGCTTAATCGTGTCTGCTTTAATGCTTGACAACTAACGGGATCGGGTGGTCATTCTCCCAGACCTGGTTCGCACATTACTTCGTTGAGTGGTATTACAAGGTTATTACATCCTCACGGCTTACTATCATAAATTGAAGGCCAATCAAGATGAAGCGGCCCTATTCATCTAGCTACATAGCCATTAACTAAAATCACAAATCAAAACTACCATCAGTTTTACCTTTTTGTTCATCTGGATTCATAGCCATTATCTATTATAACACGACCCGTGAAGGTCCGGGTTAGAATATTGATCTTCAGTAACCCATGCTAGTGTAAGGGGCGACTAACGGGATCGGGTGGTCAGGCTCGCTGACTTGGTTGACACATGTCATCGGTTCCCAATTGTGCAGATCCATACTCATGCTGTTGATGACTGGATTGTCTGGTCCAGACACGATTATTTACAAACCGCCGCCATATAGCTGGAATATTGCTGGGTGCGGCGTAAAACTAAACTCACTCACTCACTATTATAACAACAACTATTAGTAATGTCATCACACTGTACATCAACATCCTCAATTCTATAAACTCTAATATCCTTCATGTATCTATCCTCCTTGTCCCTAATGTTGTGTATCACTTGCTTGATAACAGTGTTAGCATGTACACAGAAACGTTGCATCTGTTACAATAAAGATGTAATCTATCCATAGCCTAGTGGTTAAAGCGTTCGCTGCTCACGCCAAAGACCCGGGTTCGATTCCCCACAATGTGTGAAAGCCAATGTTTACTTCCTGCAAAATACATAGAAGATGGTCACCGCCCCACCTGAAATAATTACTTCTCCGAACCTTTATAAGGATTGTGTATAAAGACTTCATTTATACGTTAGGATTTAATACAGAAAGAGCAGTAAAGTTGAAAGCTCTTTAAATATATAGATTTATAGTGACATCGGTAATAGTTGAGCCATATCGTGACTAAAACATTTTATACATTGATATTATATAAGTTCGAGTATACAAAATGTTGCAAAAGCCTGTAAAACCACCATAATATCACCAGATTTAAGACTAGCATGTAGGTTATATCATTATTGAGAAAACACTATAAAACGGGCTATAGATCGCAATGAACTGAAAGTCGATCAAAATAGTGGGGACCATGGTGACTTGCTACCTGCATGAACCCTTGCTTGATTTACACCATCCCTTCAGTCGGCGGTGATTGTATTCAAATTTAGACATCACATAACAAATATACTACGATAATGGTAGAGCTAAATTTACTTTAATGTTCCGTATCTTCTCGGGACAATGAAAGATATACATTACTAAAAAGTAATAATGAGACATTTTAAAAATGTGGTTTTTGTTTTACGCCTTTGACCTGTTAACTAAAAAGAGCAACTGTATTAAAGAAAGGTAAGATATATGAACAGAGCCCCCAACTCAATGCTGTCAATATGATGCTACAATCTATATAGGTTATTACAGGGTATTTAATTCATAAATCGTTGAATCCGAAATTCACATGTTGCACAAACAATAATATTAGCATTGGTATTAGATACTTAAAAATCGGAGTTTGTGTACAGCATCCTATGTTTCTTTTCAATTTATGTTTTTAAGTTGTCGTTATATTGATCTAATAACATGTTTTTTTGATAGGTCACTGTAAACAGAAACGTTATTTAAA
This sequence comes from Haliotis rubra, assembly GCF_003918875.1. Classification (NCBI taxonomy): domain Eukaryota; kingdom Metazoa; phylum Mollusca; class Gastropoda; order Lepetellida; family Haliotidae; genus Haliotis; species Haliotis rubra. The sequence goes on along the minus strand of NW_025766966.1, from coordinate 81,456 downwards.
AAAAACTTGATTGGGCAAACATTAAATAGCTCATCTGCTGATTGCTGGATCATGATTTGGCATATTGTAATATTTGTATTTTCCATTGATTATATTGATTCTATTATACAATATTGTTACATTTATTTATTTGCTGTTTAGTTTGTAGGATAAGTACTTATATACATATGTACTCATGTAGTTTGTTTCTGCTTAATCCATAACGTATATATTTAACATCTGAGCAAATGTTTTGGCAGGAGAATGATTTCCGGAAAGAGAAGTTACGTCGGCAGTGATTCAGCGGAAGTACGTTCAATTAAAAAGCTCTGCAGATAGTTCAACTTCAGAAATAATGTGTATCCGGAACAAACAACCTATTAGTCATGATTCACGAGTGGATACATCTTTCATCGAAATAAACGATTTCGATTTGTTCCTATAAAATCTATACAATGATTCGAAAGTTTTGTCCATTGCTACAGGCTGCAATCAATATTCTTCTGGAGCTTCGATCCTGATGACATAAACAGGTTTGTGCCAACTCAACGAGTAAATAATTGGTCTGCGAGTGATCAAAGAATGGTGGAATATCACGCACATGTAGCAATGTTGTCTGTAATGCGGCCAGCTGTTTTAGTTAATGGGTTTTCTTAGTCACGTTATTGCTCCTCACACAATAGTTGAGCACTGTATTATCGTAGTGACATGGTTATAGCGCAGGATATCAAGAAATGAAAAAATGCACACATGTGTGGCCTCAGGCTGGACACTGCAGTATATGTCACCACTCATATATTCTCTCTTTCTCTAAATGTTTATTGGGGTGATGGGGCAGGGGTCGTATAACCAACATTCTGCTGTCCCGACCGGCGCTTTATCCACTAGCCGGAAGCGGCCGTAAACACCGCTGTAAACAGTATTCCAGTCGTAGCACGGCGTATCAGTTTCGGGAGGAAGTCACAAAGTAATTCAGGTCTGAGACGTGTACCTGTTTGTTGAAACAACCGAGCACAGGTGTGGCAGAAAACCTAGAAACATGGTTGAGCCAAACTAGGATTCCTGCCCATCACTAAAGGTTTCCATTGCTTCAGTCATGATCTGCCTTTTCTGTCTCTCTGAATTATCATCACAATTTCATCAACACATCCAGTTACTGTCGCAAAGTAATGGGTGCTGTGCGTCTTTCACATTTCGTAACTTTGGAAACCATTTAACGTGTTTCATGAAACTTAACGTATTTTATCAAGCATATGATTAACTGGTGCCTCTGGTATTTTTGTGCTTCCATGGTAACAAACAGTCAACATAAATTCGCTTTTCCATATGTTAAAAGACAGATATTCGGCTCAAACAGTCTTGCATATGGAGTTTTGAAGTATGGGCACTGCAGTCATGTTTCAGGGCCGCACTCTTCACTGGATAAGGCTGTACCTAACCTCAATCGATCAAACTGAGGTGTCAAGGAGAATGCCCTTGGTAAACCTCATCTCAACAACTAACACTCGGTTTAAGTCATCTTCTTTGTTTGCTTTCTTTCCTGTCAGTGAGGAGTGACACATTCAGGTTGATATGATATCAATGTATATATATGTTGGCCTCTTCTGCCAGAAAAGGGAAGGTGTCAAGCAGGTGAGTACTGCATGTGTCGTATTTTACGTAACTCATCATATTGCATGTAAGTATGGATTACATTTTGTGAATTGAAACGGTTTACATATAAGGTCGATTACATAAAGAAGTAAAAGGAGGTCCATTATCATATGAAGATTCAGTGTACGTGTGTGTGTGCGTGCGCGCGCGCGCGTGTGTTTCAAACTTATGAGGACATGATATTTTCTTATACGTGTGTGTTCATTTTTCATTTTCTGTGATCATGCCGAAATTATTTGAAAATCAAAGTTTCTGGCAACTATACTAGCTGTTATAAATAAGGGGTCAAATGATATGTACCACATGTAAAGAAAAGTTTGTCAGAAATAATAGTGTCATCTTAATGTTTCATGTGTTGACAAACGTGACACATCGGGACATACACACAAAAAGTTCAAACAACACTAGCAAAGTCCTTGGAGATCCATTGGTGCTGGGTGACGTGTACACACGTCGACTGGCTTCATCCCAGGCATACTCAACTGGGTTGAAGTCTGGCAAGCATGCTGGCCACTCCATCCACTCTACATCCTGCTGCCTGAAGAATTCCGTGACAATCCTGGCCCTATGGGGCCTAGCATTGTCGTCTTGCAGTAAAGAGGGTCGACCATAAGAGCCATGCATAGCTTCCAGGAATGATACTGCTTTAGGAGTCAGAATCTCCGATAACGCGGTCTGGTAAGATTACCGTCGACCACGTGGAATACGTCTAGTAGGAATGATCCCTACCCAAACCATGACCAACCCCCGCCCAATCGGTTATGCCTGGTTACAGTAGCATCTGTGATTCGCTCTCTCCATTGCGACGATAAGTCCTCTGCCAGCCATCACGGAAAGACAAAATGAATATGCTCTAAATGTGAAAAAGAGTGTTTTACTTATTGTTAAATATTTTTATTTTAAAATATATTACAACATGAAACTGCATGCTGTACATTTCCGCTTTTTTTCTTTGCTGTCCTTGAGTTTATAATGATAATGTCTAAGATAATAACAATAGTTCTGCTTATTGATGTGCAAGCTACATTCAACAGAGAAACAAATATAATATCATAGTGTTATAATTAACAATATACTTCATGTTAACAAAATTATAATTCATAAGTGATGTGTCTCAAAAATTAACCTGACAATCCTTATCGTTTCCAGATGTTACTTCATCATCATGACAATGCCCGAGTGCATGATTCATACTGGCAAAGAAGATCCCTCGTCCAATCTCGTGTTACCAAGAGATCTTGAGTCATCGACTACGCTTCACAGGGCTTCCAAGTTGAAAGGAAACAAAGAAATCTTTGATTTATGTGAACATTTGCCAGAAGGTAGTATACCAAATGTTTACTACCACAGAAAATGTAGGCAGATATTTATCATGAAGAGGGATTTAGCGAAACATGAAAAAGAAAATGAGTCAATGGCAGAAGTGCTGGAGATCACAAAACTTTGGAGTCAAGAACACCTTCGGAAGAATTCCTATGAATTAAACAACTGAAGAAACGGTAAACAAAGACACTCAAACTGCAGGAAGTACTTGCTGCTTCAGCAGCAAGTCAGGACCAGTCAACCGATTTTACCTTACAGCGGAGCATAGGAGTAAATATATTCACCTGTTCAGAGGTTTGCTTGAACTTAATCAAGATCATTCAGTCACGCTGAGTCGCAGAAAACAAGAATTCAAAAGGATGAACAGGCAGTTCATGTCATTGGACAGATGGTAATCTGGACTCTGGGCTAATCAACATCGCCAGAGCAACTTTTGCTCCATCTGATGTCTCAAAGGATCTAATGAGAGCACAAAAGTCAGGGAAAGATGATTATGATGATTTCAAGAAAGAGAAAATGTCAGAAACAAACTCATCAAAATTCTTTGACAAGCTTTCAAAGCAAAACATTGAAAACTTTCTCGAGTATCTGCAAATCAAGAAAAGTGAAAACAAATGGAAGAGAAGTTGTGCTGAAGACAACCATAAACATTTTTGGCACAATGCTTATGATGGCTCAGACAAGAAAGCTGGACATGAGAGAGCATCCTCTAGGACTCTTTCCCTGGTCCGTAGCTACATCTGATGGTACGCTGCGCAAGACAACAAAGGCAACACTACAGTCCGTTTGAGTCAGAAACGGACCGATGAATTGCAAATTATATCATTGTACAAAATTGCCACATAAATATAAATAGTTCACATGTTTATCATTTACTTATACCCGACAGCTTTCTTATATTTGAAAAAAAAAGTTGTTTAAGAAACTATCATCACTGAAAACGAAAAAGTTGTTATCTGTCGAGGTGGGGTGAAACCGCAGAAACGGAACAGCCACTATCTCGTCGTGCACGGGATACACATGCCTGATGAAACATGAAGTTGAATGCTGACGTGAAACAGTTGATGATTAAAGTGTACGGATTTTTTCCGTGCTGAAGCCGAAATGGGCAAACCATTTTATGCCATTAATAAATTCCGTAAGCGGGCAGCAAAAGCTTTAGGAGTATCAGCAAGGCTACTGACAAATGTTCTGGAACACAAACATTGTGAGGGTGATGCGAAGCAGGTAGGGGTCGTGTCAAAATCACACAAATTAAAACATTTGGACAACTTTCAAAAGAACCTTGTAAGGCAGTCTATCAACAAGCTCTATTCTCAAAACAAATACATGTCGCTGAAAATTTTTAAAAAGCATTTGAAGCAAGAACACAACCTCAGAGTATCAAAGTACACACTCTGGCGACTCTTACACTCTTTCAGGTATCGTTATAAGAAAATTTCGGGGGAGAATAGGTCAGTACTCTGTGAACGCCCTGATATCGTTCGCTTGAGAACTAATTTTCTCAGGGTTATAAAGAAGAAGTGCGAGGAACGGTTCGAGCCAGTGTACTTGGACGAGGCCTGGGTCAATGCCTCGCACACTGCCAGCAGTCAGTGGGTACCCGTTGGGTCAGTGGGTACCAGTTTGCGTCTAATCATTCTCCATGCCGGTTGCTACAGCAAAGGCTTTCTCCAAGGCTATGACTTGGTATTCAGGGCAAAGTCCACAGATAACAGAGACTACCATTCCGAGATGAATGGTGCGGTTTTCCTCGATTGCGTTAAAAACAAGTTGGTACCAGCTCTACCAGAGAAGTCTTTTATCGTAATGAACAATGCCCCATACCACAGCGTGCAGGACCCCGACAGTAAAGCCCCGACATCGAACAGTCGAAAAGGTGATATGATATCATGGCTCGACAAATTTCAGATCGCACGGCCTCAGCTATATGAGATCATAAAAACCCACAAAGGTGAACCTTTCTACAAAGTTGACAGTTACATAAAAAGTAAGGGTCACGATATTCTGCAACTTCCACCCTATCACTGTGTCCTTAACCCCATTGAAATGCTATGGGGTATTGTCAAAGGAGATGTTGCCAGATCAAACACACCTTTTAGATTACCTGACGTAGAGGTTTTGGTTAAGGAATCCCTTAACAAAATCACGACTGAAACTTGGCAAAACTGTGTCAGCAAGGTAGCTAACGTCATTGAACAAGGTTACTGGTCTCGGGATGGCTTACAAAAGCAACTGTGGCACCACTTGTCATCCCTTTAAGTCGTGACTATGACACTACGACGGACGAGGAACCGACAGGTCTCCCGAAATAGATTTTGAGATGTCCCCCGCCATGACTGGCTGTTCCGTTTCTGCGGTTTCACCCTGCCGCGACAGATAACAACTTTTGCGTTTTCAAGGATGATTGTTTCTTAAACAACTTTTTTGGTGGAGACCGGAAAATTTTCAAATATAAGAAAGCTGTTGGGTATTAGTAAATGATAAACATGTGTACTACAGTTGTATTTATATTTCTGTGGCAATTTTGTAGAATGATCAAATTTCCAATTCATCGGTCCGTTTCTGACTCAAACGGACTGTAGCTAAGGAACTGTAGAAGACCATTCCAGCTGTCGAAGAAATTCCTCAAGATCACTAAGCTTGCATACTTGATGGCATGGCCATAGTTCAAAAGATAGGCAGCTATCTCAACTCAGAGACATGTTGGGTAACAGAGTGCTTTAGGTTACCAGGAATATGGAGTGCTTCATGATCAACAAAGACCGAGCTGAAGATATCCTGTCAAGTCAGGAGGAAGCAGACACAATGCTACTTCTACACAGTGTTAATACTGCAGACCAAGGCTTTCAGAACATTCTGATGATTTCTGATGACACAGATGTATTTGTGATGTGCTTGTGGTATAGGTGAAAAATCAAAGCAAAGATCTTCATGAAGTCTGGATCAAGACTGAGAGTACAGTACATCAACATTCACACCATTTCAGCAGCACTTGGTAAGTCTATCTGTGAGGCTTTACCTGGGCTACATGCCTTCACAGGATGCGACTCAGTTAGCGCATTTGCTAGCAAGGGAAAACTATCAGCTTTGAAACTCTTAAGAAGTGACCTGCTTTGGCAAGGCACAATCAAAGAACTTGGAAGTGATATGCAGGTATCAAATAGTCTTCAGAGTCAGCTGGAGGAGTTCACTTGCCTCATGTATACTACAAAGACTAACACAAAGAAGGAGAACAAGTTCAGGTATGAAATCTTTGCTAGCAGAAAAGTAAAGATTGAGCCCCATCAACTGCCGCCATGCGCTGATGCCCTTCAGAAACACATTCAGAGGGCCAACTGCCAAAGCGCCATATGGAGGAAGAGTCTCGTACAGGTGCCAGAAATACCATTACCTACTGGTCATGGATAGAAACTGGAAAATGAAAATTTGATCTTTGATTGGATGGATGGCAGCCCAGCACCTGAGAGTGTCCAAGAACTCATTTCATGCTTGCGTCGCAAGAACTGTACTCTGCCTCCGTGCATTTGCCTTGTGAACAGGCTGAAGTGTTCAGAATCACGTAGGCTGACAGACTGTTCAAATCAACCAGATGATGAAGAAGGTAATTCCTCCTCAGGAAAAGACAGTAACAGTGATGAGGAGTTTGCCCAGTAATAGAACTGACTTTAAAATTGTGAGTGGATGTGCTACTGTAGCCCCACCATGATAATAGGTGATCTACTTTCATATTGATATTCATTATCATTCTTCCTGAAAACGGATTTGTTTTATTCCAAATTATCATAGGGTCACATATTATTCTCAGTAATTTGGATTTCTGTCCATTGAGCTCTTACACCCAATAAAATACTTAAAGGTCACATGCAACGTAAAACACAACTTTGCAGATTCTGATACCTTTCGGTATGGACTTACCGAAACAAATCATCAACAATGCAAATTCAACTTATAAAGTTGAAAAATAACGCGATGAAAAAACCCGCGCGAAATCGGAGTTCAAATGATTCACTAACTTTCCCCCCAGCGTTTGGGGGAATTGAAGTGGTTTCAACAGCTGGGCTGCGCTCATAGCACATGCGCAGTGAAATAGGTTCGCAGAGCTTGGAAGCGGGTTGTCCGGTGAATATTCGGTGAAGGCTTTGGTGTGAGCTATTTTTCTAATGTTTTGTTGAAATTTCACAGGCGCGAGCTTTTTATATGTTATTACAGTAGATTACCGATTTAACTGTTTATGTAATTTCATTTGTCTATTTCACCACACGTTCTTCTTACCGAGTCACTTTCTCAGTTCGATACTTAAAAGCAATGTCATTATTTAGCGTCGACAGAATTTCTAACTGTGATATAGATATGTCCTTGTCACAGACAAAACTCAAAGTCTGTTTTATTGACACCTATGTGTCTGCCTGTCTGCTAATGACAATATTCAATACACAACTTCGATCACTGACCACATGCAATTCGAACTTAACACCAATCAGGCTATACACCATAAACAAAACGCATTGATTTATGCCCCGAGTTCGGTCTCTGTCACATTATGTAACTACACAGACAGGCAGGTGTGATACTTGTACACATGACATCTTATGATGTCTGTTGATTGCAAAATGTTATACACAAAAAATGAGCATGTATTTACAAAACCCAACATCTCTATATATACACACACAATGAGCCGTGAGGGCATCTGCAAATGAACCAGCCGTTACACTTGAGTGCACACCCACCCGCTCTGACTGGGTTCGGTATCCCGGCTGCTTCGTTTCTTGGGAAGTAAACCCAAGTACAAAATATTGCACTTTTGATTTGCGATTGTACGCTTATAATTTTGTTTTTACGTTTTTTCATAACCAGCAATGTATATTATATGTCATGAATAAGTGATAATTGTGTTTTAATTATGTTTGATTTTTGGTTGCATGTGACCTTTAAGGAAATACAAAAAAATGGCAGCAACCTAATATTCAATAGTCACATAATGTAATTGATACGGTGTGTTACCAGCCCTATACAGCTTTAATATTATGTAAGTGATTCCTGTATTTCCTCTAATAAGAACCGGGAATAAAGCAGCAGTTTAAGAAATATATAAGCGCTGGGTCTCTAATAAGCGCCGGGTATGATTTATTACAATATATGTATTCTCCCTTGATCCCAAAATAGATTTCTTAAGGAATGGTCCCTTATTAACTTTGACATAACACTCACTAACAATTAATTACACCCAATAACACCCAAAGCACAATAAGCGCCAGGTCTCCAATCAGTGCCAGATTTGGAAGTCCGTTGAAAACATCAGCGCCCAGGCGCTTACTAGAGGAAATATGGTATATTTTTACAGTCTAAATATCATAAATAAATAGGTTTACTTAATATCTGCTGTATCTTTCTTAGATTATTAAAAGGATTTCTGAATAACTACTGCTTGGGAATTCTGTTGGTTGTAGTTCAGTGACAAGCGTGAAGCAGATGAGGTTTTCTGTGTGTGTGTGTGTGTGTGTGTGTGTGTGTGTGTGTGTGTGTGTGTGTGTGTGTGTGTGTGTGTGTGTGTGTGTGTGTGTGTGTGTGTGTGTGTGTGTGTGTGTGTGTGTGTGTGTGTGTGTGCCTACACCCAGGGACCAAAAGTTCTTCCCCACAATGGCCGCCGTAATCGGGTTTCGTAGCACTTTGCGATTTCAAAGTCAAAGTGAGGGTAAAATATTGTAAAAATGATTGAACTTATTGCATCGATGGGAAATTATTTTGTGTAAGCACCGTACATTTGCGCCACCGGATGTTATAGAATTACGCCCCCTTGATATTATTTGTCGTCTACTTGAACATGGCACCGAGAGGGAAAGAATTGAGTGACGATGTGACAAAAATAATAATACAATTTCAAATGATGGTGTTTGTGATCGTTGCGAACGTTGCCGTATCGCTGTTTATTTGGGAGTCGAACTGAGACATTATATGCGTCGAAAAACATAAACGCAAAGTTTCCACCAGTGACGTTAGCCGAGTGAAGCAACTGCAAACAAAGAAACGGGGTGCTACGGAGTAGTTTAATGTAGGAGGCTGTACGAGGTGATGACAACGGACATGCATCGTGACGTCGGTTACCAAGGGGGCAGACGAGCAAGGCGTAGTGACGTCATTTCAGTGTGACGTCATGCAAAAAGTGTACTACAGAACAACATTCTTCCGCAGCCTCTAATGAAACCGGTTTCGGTTTGAAACCATAAAAATAACAAAAATACGCTATTTTGTCAATTTAAAGCATGTAAGACGTGGGTAATAAATAAAATACTACACTCGGTCTCATAACATACGAATTATACGTAATTCGTGACCTTCCTATGGTTTCTGACCTCGCTTTCGCTCGGTCAGATACCATAGGAAGGACACTCGTTTCGTATAATTCGTATGTAATGAGACCTCGTGTAATATTCTCTATATATTTTTTCAATCAATTTGATTTCTTTAAATATGCTAAAATCAGGTTGTTCAAAAAGGTCAGATAAAGTGTGAATATTATCATGAAAACGTTGTCTAAATCAACAAATGTAAGCAGTATGTGCTTGATTGTAATAGGACTGTTGCAAAGGATGCAAAAAGGGGGATTTTCACCTCACCTCAATAAAAATCAATGTGTATAAATGTGTGTCCAATACACACAACGTCATCATAGCAGTGTCTTCACGTTCATTGAGACGCCACCAGACACGTCTTGCACCTATCTTGTAAGTCTAGACTGTGCCTCGATTCGTCTGAAATCATTACAGATCATAGGGAAATATCACAGATTTTACGATCTGAACATTACTGGCATCTGGTAAGAATGTATGGATTTGTTAACGGCAGTTCAATAACGGAAGCCGTGCATGCAATTCGTTGTGTGCAGACGATTTCTCAATAACCTGACAGTAGCCTGGCGTGTAGAGCAGTGCATAGTGTATAGCAATGTGACCGGGTGTTTGGGCTCCATGTCTTAGTGCATCATTTCTGACTTAAGGATTCCAGACATTTGTTCTTGACATTGGGCGCTCAGCGCATACCTGTCATTATATTCTGCGCTGACCTGTTACAAAGTGAGTGTCAGTAGGACTGAAGTGACTTTCATAAATTATCTGCACCTTCTGTTGTTTTCAAACCCCTACGTAATATTTATTCAAGTTCTTTACATATAGGCAACTACATCAAGCCATCAAAAGTGAAAGCAGCTACAAAAAGCCACCAAAAGTTAATCGCATGCAACAATCCACCAAAGGTAGATCACCATACTAGGGACCATGGGTACTTACAGTACATTTGCTTCCTGCATGGGCCCTACCTGGATTTACACCATCCCCTCAGCCGTTAGCAATTTAGACACATCTAGCAATACATGAATATAGTGAGTAGTTATGATGCTTAGAGTAGTTGTCAGCAATAGTCAGACGTCCCTGCTTAAATCTACGATCCTGATTTATGCGGCGTCGCGTCTTACCGACTAGCTAAAACCACATCTCGCCCAATTTCTGTTGTGCTTCATTGTATGAAGCAATAAGTAATATTCACAAAGAGCCGTTAAAAATGAATCATCTTGTTACGGATTAGAAATTACTGTCACATAAAGTCTTGTGAGTCCCCTTTAAACCAGCAAAATAGAACACAGATAAGTCTATAATATTTAATTTCCAGAAATTATTCAGAAAGATGTTTTGGCAAATATAATATATTTATATAAACTACAGAAATTTTACTGAAACGAATATGTTGAGATATTATTCTCTTACAGTCTAACTGTCTTTTCAGTAGTTTGTGAGACCTCCTTGCCCTCCAATACACGACTGAATGCGCCTAGGTACACTATCATGTGACAGCGTATCCCAATATTCGACCACTTCTTTCTTCATAGCCTTAATATTTCTAAGTCCCGTTTGGTTTATTCTGATCTTCATTAGTTCCCACACATTCTCAATGGGGTTAAGATCTGAGCTGTAGCTGGGCCAGTCTCAAACTTGAACATTTTCGTCCTACAACCACTGTTTTGTGTAGCCCGCAGTGTGTTTTGGGTCGTTATCATGCTGGAAAATCCAATTATCTTCATATAGTACTCGGGCCGATGGAAGGGGGGTGACCATTTAATATGTGAACAGATCGTTCCTTCGTCGAATTTCCGATGTCAATACACAATGGCGTCACTCCACGTGATGATATCCCACCCCACATGTGAAATATCGGGCTGTTTTGGGCGTTGGTAGATAAGTTTCACTGTATCTGTTGTCCAATTGTTCACATCAGAAAAGAAAACATAATCCCAATCTTGATTTTCGTGAGCACTACACCAGTTTAAACGTTTTTCTTTTTGTGTATCTTTCATCAATGTTGAAGTCTGAAATTCCGCGCTTTTTCACGCAGTAAAGTCTTTGTAATTCTTGTCTAAGGGTTTCATTACATACCTGAAGACTTCCTCTGTTATTCGTCTCAATTTTCCCTACTCACAATCTGACCAAATCGAAGGCGATCTGTAGTAGGCCTACTGAACTTCCTTGGCCTCCCTAGCCCTGTCTTGTGCTCAATCCAAACTCCTGACTGAATATTCTTCAAAATTCTGTATACAGTGGGCAAAGGAATGTCATGTCTACCAGCTAACTCTTTTGCATTAGTCACACCCCTTTCAAAATCATCTAGAACCAGTCATCAAAGGAAACCGTCTGCTACACCTGGGGAGATAACTCTTGATGTAGTAATGTTCATTCTTAAGCCTACAGGAGCGGTGGGGTAGCCCAGTGGTTAAAGCGTCCGCTCGTCACGCTGAAGACCCGGCTTCGATCCACACATGGGAACAATGTGTGAAGCCCATTTCTGGTGTCCCCAGAAATATTGAGTACTTTCCTACATAATGTAACACCTATTTAAAATTGTATTATCAGTATCACTAAACAAAGAGTTTGTCTATAATTTCTGGAATACTATACATGTACTTGACCTGTCAGTCAAGCTTTGAAGAGGTCATTGTAAGACAATCCTCAAAGGATACGAACGTCATAAAACATTCAAAGAATGTGTATTCGTACAATAGTTTGAATCGTTGAATATATATCCATAGCTAAATTTGCCTACAATCGCTAGTACCTGAAGGGATGGTGTAAATCCACCTGGGATCCATGCAGGAAGCAAGATCATTGTAAATCCTTATGGTCTCTGGTATGGTGACCTACTTTCAGCAATGTTCAGTAATTTACATAGAAATATCATGGTTACATGCAAGTTTCAGATATTTACTGTCCTTTGTTGATAGGTATATTCATCGTTTGAATTTGTTTTTTTTTATCAATGCATAGCTTCATAGTTATGACATGGCTGAAATACTGCCGAAGTGACTTTGAAGTCAGTCATTCACACCGAGGTGGACAAAAAGTGATGAATTCTGACTGTGGAAGACGTTTGTAAAGTTATGACTTTCTCACTCCATGTTACCCGGAAGAGAAAACTGGTATGCTAAATATCTGAAAAAAGATCAATTTGTCCTAGATTGAATATTGACGATATAAAATAATGTCCGAAAAATCTGCAATTCATCAAAATTAGTCTTAATTCCTCTGTACAATGCCATTGAACTAATCTACCTTCTTTGGTGAATCATTTTGGAGATCCACTCTGAATGGCGCCATTCTGAGAAGTTGACCGATGTTCTAATGTTACTGGCAAACTTCGGTTACGATTTCGCACTTCAGTCAGCAAACAGAACGCATTGTTTACAACAGCCTTATTAGGCATTTGGAACTTGTCCAAGTGAATGGAATGTAGAATCAATGTTTCCTTTTTCCTCCAAGTGGTGATATTGATTTGACATGTTAGAAATGGACAAACCGAATGAAATAGGATATCAAGCAATAAGTTTTGATATTGGTTTATCCAACTGAACATTGAATTTCATTTCGAGATCTTTTGTTTAGTGTGTGGTAGTTAAGGATATTTCGGGTAAAGTTTGAGTTCTATTTGGGGTTGGGATAATATATAATGGGTTATTAGTGTGTTCTCGGCTATGCTGATACGCATAGCCACAACACACCCAGCAGGTTGTGCCTGGCATGTGCAGCACATGCACTGCCTGCCTCAAGTCCAATAAAGGGAGTAGCTTCACAGCACTCCTTGTCTTTAGTCCACTGGTTCACCAGAGGTGAGGACATTTATTTCAGTTGCTTGAGTCCTGGTAATCCACACCATGTATATAGTTTTTTTTTGGTTACATAGGAAATTAAGATATTTATTTGTTTTGGACATAGGCTCTGAACTCAGAGCCATGTCTCATTAGGGTTTGGAGTTAGGTTATATTGTTAAGGTATAGATTAGGTTAGGTTGTTAGGTTAGGATAGGTTTAGGTTTTGTAAAATATTTTATTGAGTTTCTCTTTTAAATTTGTTATGTGTTTACCAGCAATGGGCTTCACACATTGTACCCATGTGGGGATTCGAACCCGGGTCTTTGGTGTGACGAGCCAACGCTTTAACCATTAGGCTACCCCACCGCCCCACTGGGCAGAGAAGCCTATTACATGTGATTGTTGCCCTGACGACAGCAACTGACGCGACTGGTGAACACTGTCAGCGTTTGAAACATGTTCGTACTCAAACAGTATTTTACTCGGTATGACGTGACTGACTGATTGACTGACTGACTGAGTTTAGTTTTACGCAGCTTTTACGAATATCACGGCGGGGACATGAAGCCCATGTGGGGAATCAACCCGGGTATCGGCGTGACGCAACGTCACCCCATCGCCCCAGACGTGAATGAAGCCAATCAATATACGCTGTCACGACAGCGCAAGTCGCATTGTATTGCCTGTCCCAATGCTTGCGATGAAAGGGCGCCTTTGTAAGTTTGTCTATGATTAATTTATCAACTGGATCGATGTGTAAACAAAGGATTCGATTTACCTCTGATTATGTCCCTTTGAACAGTATGTAGTGAAAACGGCATGACACAACTAACTGTTATCATCTTATCCGGGCTTTGATGTATATGGTTTCCAACACCACAGAGGCACAAACATCACTCGGAGAGATATCCAAAAGTGGGGATCTTGTTCCAGTGGGGTATTTCAACATCCATTTGTCCGACAAGTGACTGTGAGTTTGACTTATGAATACTATGTTTCGTTCATATATTCCCAGCAAATAGCTTTTAAGGTAACGAAATATATTACGAAATAGTACCGGCACTGAATAATGGACGATGGATGGATACCACTACGTTAGAAATCGTAAATTGAATATAGCGGTGAACCTGTAAAGAAGGCTTTTTTTGCTCGTTATTTTCAGACATATTACTATACAGGATTTGCCTTGAGTTTCATGTAAAATTCCCAGTTTAAAATGTATATTTGCAGGTAAACCTGGGATGTGTATTTTTGTTTCATCTGCCATATGGCTGGAATATTGCAGATTGCTATGTTAAACAAACCTTACCATTGAGACTTCTGCTTGTCACAGCTTGTAGTCAGTTTCTGCACTATCCTACCACAGTAGACAATGTGTGAAGCCGATTTTCAGGTTACCCCCGCCCTGAATTTGCTAAAACTGGCATAAAACCATACTCACTCACCGATTCCTCTTGTTAATACGTAAAATCAGTTCTGCATTAAAGTGTCGAAAGAATGACATCAGGTCTTCTTTAGAAAGTACTTTAAACTTACTGGATGTCTCATGTTGTGTAAACCATTCTAAATGGAAACAGACATATCGTTTACCAGGAGGCAAATGTTTCACTGACATTTAGCTGTTAATTTTGTATAAATAGAGAAGCGAAATATTGTTTGTTTATGGTTGGGTCTATACATTGTAATTGAGTTTGAATATTCTTAAATATAAAAGTTAAAATGATAGGGAGATTCTCTTATAAATTAGGAGGGAAAAATAGTCTCTTGAATTTTTAATAAATGTTTTATTTTACTATTGCCATCACGTCTGTTGTGCTATTAACGTAAATAAAGTTCACTTCAGTTAAGACATCAGTCATGTTGGTGGTTAAGAGGAAGTAGCGGCAGTGTTGCATAGTGAAGCGGTAATTAAATCAGACGCATTTTTCAGTCCAAATTGGTCGTGTCTAAGTTTATTGATTCACGTCACCATGGTAGAATGTGTGATTACACACTCTGTATTCTCTCTTGTCATGTGGCATACCAGTGTCCTCATGTGTAATTGATTAATTCCATAATGTCTTCGAATGTTGCATGTTTTGTGCATTTATGATTTGGATGTATAAAATGGTGTTGTGCAACTATTCTGATTTGCAAAGTAAAAAAAGGAAAATGTTCCATTATAGTATCCTTTATATACTTCCGATATTTGATTTGAGTTGCAATACCTATACTAAATTATGTCTGCGTCTACTAATTTCAATCAGTAATTGTTTGAAGGTTATTCTCTATAACATGTCTGTTACTCTTCTCAGAGGGGAACAGGACAAAATGGCAACACGAAAAAAATGGCCACACTCACCCTAGTCAAAATGGCCACACAAAAAAAGTCAAAATGGCCACAACAATTCTCAGATAGGTACAGCCTGAGACAGATCCTATCCGAGACATTATCTGTATCTCACATGCTTTGATACCAGAGTTACTTTCTTCCAAATGAAGAATAATACAAGACCTTCCAGATGCATACCACATACAATATTTCAAGTTCAAGCATCTTTAAACACTGAAGGTCCTAACATTATGTAAATTTTCAATGGCTCGTTTGCTTACATGAACCATAACAATTCGTACACAGCATCAACACAATTATAAGGGTCTGCACGTAAATGAAGATTAATATTAATGTGTCATTTGGATGCATCCAGCATTTGCTGAGTGAAAGGGTGAAAGGTTTGTTTGTTGATCGACATCGGTCGCTAAATGACGGTGGTCTGTTAATAATCGAGTCCGGACCAGACCCTCCTGTGATTTACTGCATCGCAATGGGGATACGAAAAGATGCATGAATCAAGTCAACGAGTCTAACTACCCCATCACCTCTTACAACAAGCAAAGGTTGCTGAAGGCCATTTACGACCCACACCTTCACAGGGCTTAAGAAGTGTTTGGCACAAGTTCGAGACTGTGGTTACTTTGGAAACAGGACTAAAATGAACGAAAGAAGAAAGAAACTGGGGCTGGACCAATATTCAGGAAAACATACTGTTTGTGTGTTTGATATAGTTTAGTAAAGTTGAAAGTAGGTTTTTGACAAAGAGTCACTCTGCAATTTGCGCATTTAGCGGCTTCTATCTTCCCGACGAGCGTTATTCCCCGTGAGTTCTGTCCATGATTTTAATTGTAGAATATGTGTTCTTATGATTATGGCTAATTTGTGGAAAATATCACCAACACTTGAAAGAATTATGTAAATCCAGCCCCTAGTCTGGTAGTGTAACTTCAATTGCTGGTATTTCCAGTCAGTATTTTTTATTGTATTGTCTAGAACCGAGGTTTATTTTAAATTCCGTGCTAGTGTTAATTCTCTGTGTGTGATAATCTTGTTATTTTACTGTCCTTTGTCGTCAGATTGTGGTTAGATAACTTTATTGATGATCAATAGATGACTTGTTTTTAGTTACGATATGGCTGGAATATTGCCGATGAGATTCTAAATGTTAACTCTCACTATTAAGTTCCACTGCAGCGAACGCAGGCTGTCTTAGATGTATCTTTACACAAAATGCAAGAGTATGTTTTAAAAGAAATATTCTCAATCTTGTTTCTTTATGGTTTCCCCCCATATGTGTTTTTGAGTGACGCCTTTAGAAGTTGGTGGTATAAAGATGACAAAACTTTATGGATGATCAACTTCTTTATTTTGATCAATGGCGATGTTGCGGTATAGATTCTTATACAGTTGACAAGCATATTCATAAAGTCTTGTCATCTCTTCCTCCACATGTATGAGAGACAATGATCTCTGTCTCTGACAATATTACGACACGACTTCAGTGTCTTATACAATGAGACAAGTTACCCAGCAGACTGACAGATTACGCCTCCCTGCACGTTCCACTAAGATGAAAAAAGTCGACAGCACTTTACATTATCACTTCTCCGAAATAACCTGGAATGGTTTTGGTTTACATTTTAATGATTCACCAGAAGATGCAATCTTAGTGAACAAAGGCTAATGATATACGTCTTGAGAATGAACCCCTCCGTCTGACTCGACATGTCGGAAATGTGTTATACACCAACCTGCTCCCAAACCATTCACTGAATGTCGACAAGGATAATGTCGCCACCTGCACCACGAGGCATATAGATGTTGTCTTAGAAGTATTTTTACATAATAAGCAAATTGTTAGCATTTGTAACACCGGAGTGCGTTATACCTCCACGCCGAAGTTGAAATATCCAGATTTTATACATAAGGAAAGATTTGAAACGAAAAAAAAGTAAAGGTAAGTGTTTGTTTTAAAAAATAATCTGAATCTTGTTTCTTGCTCAAGATGGGCAGCGTTAAGCAGAGCAAGATGTTTTCCTCCACATGTGAGAGAGACAATCATCTCTGTCTCTGAAAATATTACGACGCGACCTGTGACGATCAGGGTTTGAATTGATCTTCAGTAACCCGTGTTTGTCATAAGAGTAGCAGTAAAGAACCACTGCAGTGTCCTGCAACTAACTGAATCGGGTAGTCAGGCTCGCTGACTTAGTGGATACATGTCATCGTATCCCTATAGATCGATGCTCAAGCTGTTGATCAATGGATTGTCTGGTCCAGGCTCGATTACTTACAGGCAACATGAACATTGCAGCGTAATACTAAACTCTCTCACTCACTACTACGACACGACTTCAGCGTCTTATACAGTGAGACTAATTACCCAGCAGACAGATTAAGCAAACACCGCACATTTCTCCACAACCCCACCCGTTCTTGCAATGAGGGTCGAGGTTGAGTGTTAGGACGAAAGTTACCATGTTCCCAGTTCCCCAAGCACCAGACTTCTGTCCTCCAAGAGGCACCATCAACTGTTGCAGAATGTATTCGCCTTGACAACTGCCAATGTGTGCCTGAGACCAATTCTACCAGGGATTTCCAAAGGGACACTTTTGATTGAAATAGCTGTCCTACCAAAGTATATTGTTCTTTTCATGATTGAAAAAACCCGCCATATGCCAGCACCCGAACCGTACAACCGAATGGACTGCATAACACGTAATAATGTGGTTAAACCGTTCACTCGTAAAACAACATACATGGACAACATGTGTGAAGCCCATCTCAGGTGAGGTGCCCCTTTCTATGTTAGGTCTGGAATACTGCTAAACTCTTCCGAAAAGTGTACTTGCCCCTCAATTCTTGTTCGAAAAATACGATTTTCTAGGAACTATGCTAGGCGTCATAAATAAAGGGTCAAATGATATGTATCACTTGTAAAGAAACAATTATCAGAAATAATAACTAAGAGTGTCATCATAATGTTTAAAGTGTTGACAAACGTGACACATCGCGAGATACAGACTAGCAAACAGACAAACAGCACTAGCAAACATCGGTTGTATAGACCACCATTCCCCGGCACGATTCTAGCGGCAAACGCGCCTGCCTATGGCCTGGTGTTAGTGGTGGACGAACTGCAGGTGGCCTACAGCAGAGTCCGGCTGCCCTGAAACGTCGACGAACGGTGCTCCTGGATATCCTTACATTGTTAACATTGAAGTGTTCTGTCTGAAGTTCTGCTGCGTTGAGGAATATGTTAGGTAACGCAGAGTTAATCATGTGCCTATCATCTTGGACTATGGTGACTCTGGGATGACCTGGTCGACGTGCATATTCCACGGACCCATTGGCTTGAAATCTCTGGCACAGTCTACCAAGAGCATTTGACTCACATCAAAGCAGACAACAACTTGCCGCTGAGTTTGACCAGATTCCAAAAGGCCTATATCCTGACCCCTTTCAGCAAGTATAAAATACGTCTAATTTTAAGCTGTGATTTCAAACGGGTACCTGAATAGTGAACGACAATGAAAAAGCATCAATACATGTGTATTGTCATCCACTTTCCATGTATAGAGCGACTTGCACGTGCAAATTATTGACATTAAGTGGCAGGTGGATTTCCATATGACAATTTGAATAGAAATGTACCATTTGTAACAGGATGTATCAGACGTTAAAGAAGGTAATAATGACATTTCAACGGCCTGATGTGTTTTTCCATACTGTAAAACATTCAGTTGAATATATTTCAAACAAAACCGAAAATAATAATATGATAATATGATTGGACATTTGACAGCGCAATTCTTTCGTTATTCCATTTGCTAGAATTATCAGCAGAATGTTTTAACTGAAAGATTACCGATCATCTTCAACGAAGCGCCATATAGACATTCGACTGGGAGCACCCATGAAGAGCCACCTCCTCGTGGTGGGTGCTGGGTAACGCTAAGCGCTCTTCAACTCCCCGTTGCAGACCCTGGGGTATATTTGGTCCACCAACCCGTTTGCCGTGGGTTGCGACCCTGAGTCGGTGGAGGACGGGAGTCTGGTGGTTGAGGGCACTGGTTCCAGGAACAGTGTTCCTTTGCCCAACACGCCACTTCGCCCCTTACTTCACCTAGACGGGTGGTTGAATGGGCCCGGTTCAACCAATCAGCTGGTCATGTCGAGCCTGTGAATTACTTGTATTTGCACAAATTATATTTTTAAACTATATGGTGGACTTTAGGTCTCGGCTCTATTAGTTTATAAAACATCACTTGATTTCAAATATGTCTTATTCAATTTGCCTAGAGTCTAAGTGCCCAGAAGGCGATGGTTCATGGGCCAATCTGGTAGGATCTTTTTTTTAAAGATCTTATCCTGCTTGAGTATACCCTCCTAGAATCCTTGGTGCCGTCTGCTGGAAGCCCACAGACATGAGGCATCGTCCTTGTTGACACTCCATGGTGGGTGAGGAGCTAGGAGGGTGAATCATATACAATACAACCATGGCACCCCCACTGAAAAACTTTCGTATGAATCTGTTGATTCAATATCTTCTGAGGACGAAACTCCTACTGTTCTCACAAATCCTGATCATTGGTCTCGATTTTTGGTCATGTCGGCACCAGATGATGGTCCACTTAAATTGAATCCTTTTGCCATTGCAAAGGGCATAGAAGGTTTAACTGGCGACGTAAAAGAAGTCAAGAAGCTACGTTCGGGATCTCTACTGATTGAGTGCAAAAAGAAAATTCAATCTCAAATCCTCCTTTCGACCAAATCATTAGCTAATGTTCCTGTGGAGGTTTCACCTCACAGGACACTCAACAGTAGTAAAGGCATTGTCCATGATGTCGGACGTTGCCTTTCAGACATGGATGAGGCTGACATCATTTCAGAATTACGTCCACAGGGAGTGACTGCTGTTAAACGGTTTACTTCCAAAAGAGAAAATGAAATCATAAAGACCAATACATATCTATTTACATTCAGTCTTCCGTCACGCCCAGAATCATTGAAAGCTGGATATTGTTACTTGAGGGTTGATGCTTACATCCCAAATCCCAGCTGCTTGCTATCGATGTGGTGGCAACTGTGAAGATAGCAGACTCTGTGATAAACATCCTGCGTGTGTAAACTGCTCTGGGAGTCATCCCTCGTCGTCCAGAGCATGCCCTACATGGGAGCTCCAGTCAAAAATTTAAAATTAAACATGACCATAATGTCACTTTTTTTGAAGCTAGGAAACTTGTTCTGGCTCTTGAAAAACCAGGCCCAATTTATGCGGCTGCTGCTTCTGCCTCAACTCAAATTTCTCGACCGGTTTCATGTCAGTCAGTAGGTTGCCAAAGCGAACACACATGGATTGAGTCATCTTATCCAATCTTGGCTAAACCTCGTCAACAATCGTCCAGTTCTTCGTCACAAACGGAAGATCCATCTACAGTTGTCTCACCGTCGCAAGTGGTTCCAGCATTGGAATCAAAATCGGTACCAAAACCACCCCCTGTTCTGAAAAAGACTACAAAACAAATTGATCATTCTATTCCTTCAGATCGTATACCAAAGGGTCAGCGTGACCGTGTACGGATACAAAATCGTTATCAAACCTTGGAGGACATGGATGTCTCTCCTCTCTATCATGGGCGCAACCGAAGTAAGTCGCCTAGAAAAGGGAAAAATAGATCCCCTGTACAGCCACCTATAACATGAATGGTTCTAGTTCACTCATTCAGTGGAATTGCAGAGGTCTTAGGTCCAATTTAAAAGATTTACACTTATTAATACAAGATTATAAGCCGTCAGCAATATGTCTCCAGGAGACAAACCTTAAAGTAACTGACAACTTTGATTTACGTCAGTACAGTACCTACCATTCATTCTCCCCTCCAGGGACGAAAGCTACTGGTGGATCTTCTGTTTTCGTAAGGCGGGGTGTTATCCACAGCCCTGTTTTAATTCATACAAATCTTCAGGCTGTTGCAGTTCGGATAACTATGCACATTGTTTTTACTTTGTGCTCTCTTAAGATTCCTCCAACATCGTTGCTTCAACTAACTGATCTTCAAGCTCTTGACGACCAGCTTCCCCAGCCCTGCATCATTATTGGCGATCTAAATGGTTATAACCCACTCTGGGGCAGTATGCATACAAGCAATAAAAGAAAGGTTACTTGAAGATTTCATTTCAAACAATGATTTATGCATTTATAACGATAGCTCACACACTTATCTCCATCCTGGTACTGGTACCTATTCTAATCTTGACTTGTCCATCACTGACTCAAATCTACTGAATGAATTTGAATGGTCCGTCCATGACGACCTTTCTGGAAGTGACCACTTTCCTACAGTTCTAAAACCAGTAGCCCCATCTGATGGTCCTCCGTAATCAAGATGGAATTTCAAAAAGGCTAACTGGCCTTTATATGAAACTCTGTGTGCTGACGAACTTAAACCTGAACTTTTCATTGATGTTAATGATGCAATAGAATCTTTCTCTGATAAACTGAATAACATAGCAGATGTGTGCATCCCTAAGTCCTCTGTAATTTCACACATTAGAAAACCATGGTTCAACGATGACTGCAAACAAGCTCGGAAGGCAAGGGAAAAAGCAGAACATTACTTCCGTCGCCATCCTATGGTTCATAATTTGAACACGTTTAAGATTTTAAATGCTAAAGCACGGCGTACTTTCAAGCAAAGTAAACGCCACTCTTGGTGAAACTATGTATCAAAAATAAATTTGCGCACGCCAATATCAAAGGTGTGGAATATGATCCAGAAAATCAAAGGTAAGGGCTCTAAATCTAGCATTCACCATCTGAAAGATGGGAACCAATTATTGACTAATAAATCAAATATTGCAAATAAACTTGGTGAGACATTGGCCAAACATTCTTCCTCATCTAATTATGTACCTGAATTCCAAAAATATCAAAAAACAGCAAGAAAAGAAATCTATTAATTTCAATGCAGATAATGGGGAAGATTACAACGAAACCTTTTCGATACATGAACTTCATACTGCTCTTGACCAGGTTCACTATACCGCTTCAGGGACTGATAACATACATTATCAGCTCCTGAAGCACTTACCAGACTCATGTTTAGAGACACTCTTACATATTTTTGATGATATTTGGACATCTGGAAACTTTCCTTCTTCGTGGTGGGATGCTATAATTGTTCCTATCCCTAAACCTACTGATCCTTCCAATTATAGGCCCATTTCACTAACTAGCTGTGTTTGCAAGACCATGGAACGCATGATAAATAAACGACTTGTTTGGTACTTGGAAACCAATAATAATTTAATAACAAATATACAATGTGGTTTCCGTAAAAACAGAAGTACTATCGATCATTTAGTGCGTTTAGAATCTCTCCTTAAGAATGCCATAATAAACAACATGCAGTGTCGATCTTTTTCGACTTAGAAAATATGGGTACAATGTGTGAAGCCCATTTCTGGTGTCCCCCGCCATGATGTTGCTGGAATATTGCTAAAAGCGGCGTAAAACTAAACTCAGTCAGTCAGTCAGCCAAGGGAAGCTACACTTGAGAGTATGCCTTAAGAGGCAATAGATGGCCAAAGGGAAGTAACTCTCGGCAATCTGCTGCCTTATATGGTTTTACTTTCCGCGGGGCCCCATCCTTGTTAGCACGGACGCCTCCATTTTGCTGCAGTAAACTGAGTGACGCTCAACTCTTGTTTTGTTGTTTCTCTCTTCCTGCAGGTAATTATCCCATAAATATTAAAGTGTTAATTGTGTTTACCATTCCTAGATTCCATGTATGTATAAATTAAGCTTGTAGAAAGTGTGGTAAAACTGGAATAGGTTAGGTAAACCCGGCCATATCGAGAAGAGAACAGTTGATATCAATATTCAAATCAATAAATGTATAACGTAAACACCTCTCATCGAAGGGACAGAAAATGTACAAGAAAATCACAGCTCTTAATTTAAAACTAGTACGCAATCATAAAAATATATCACAAGAGACAACAGTACAATATAGGAACGGGCTATATATCGCCAGCAACTGAAGGTAGATCACCATACTAGGGACCATGGGGACTTACAGTACCTTTGCTACCTTTGGACCCTAGCTAAATTTATACCATCCCTTAAGCCACTGGCGATTGTAGGCAAATCTAGCCATAATTTAAAATTACAATAATACTACGTTTAGAACATATGGTGAGTATAAATTTATCTTGAATGCTTTGGGACTTACGTACCCCCACAGGAGGACAACTGCCAACTAAGGGGGCGGTGGGGTAGCCTAGTGGCGAAAGCGTTTGCTCGTCAAGCCGAATCCCTGTGTTCGATTCCCTCCATGGGTACAACGTGCGAAGCCCATTTCTGGTGTCCCCTGTCGTGATATTGCTGGAATATTGCTAAAGGCGGCGTAAAACCATACTCACTCACTTACTCTGCCCACCACAATTTTCACAGGGGAGGACCTTTGCTCACAATATAAATTTTTGCCTACCTTAATACTCACACTGATCAGGATACAGTGGAATCTATTACCAAATGTATAAAGTTTTGAAAGAGATCAAACATTAATTGCACTTCACCAAACTCAGTCAGTCAGTCAGTCAGTCAGTCAGTCAATACGACATCGTCTTTTGTTGGTTACCCAACCATGTTGGCATTTCGGGGAATGCAATGGCCGATCTTGCTGCCAAGGCAGCACTCAACAAATCTGTGACACCACTTCTTATTCCATACTCTGATTATAAAGCCGTCATCACATGTTATATCCGCGATCTGATGCAGAAGAAGTGGGACACTCAAGTTGGACTTAATAAATAACATGCAATAAAACCTTGTGTTGGTTATACCTACTTGGGTTGTCAGTCCAGATTTGAAGAGGTCATCATACGACGATGTCGTATTGGCCATACTAGATATACTCATGAATACCTGTTAAAAGGTGAGGATCCTCCGTTTTGCATCCCTTGTGATGAAAGAATCACGGTCAAGCATGTCCTGCTTGACTGTAATGAATATTCCATCACAAGGGATAACTATTTCAAATCAAGAACGATGGAGGATCTTTTTAATAATATCAGTTCTCATTAAGTTATTGCATTTTTAAAAGAATTAGATTCGTTGAATGAATTGTAAATAGATAAATATTTGAAAAATTGGTAGTTTAGTTGAGCGGCTGAGATTGTTAGTGGCTGTATCCTCACATGGGGGGTTGAAGCATTGTAAAATTATTGTCCTCCTGTGGGGGTACGTAAGTCCCAAAACATTCAAAGTAAATTTAAACATACCATTTTTTTAAAGCGTAGAATATGTGTTATTTTAACTTATGGCTAAATTGTCTAAACTTGCTGACAGCTGAAGGTTGGTGTAAATCCAGCTAGGGTCCATGCAGAAAGCAAATGTACTGTAAGTCCCCATGGTCCCTAGTATGGTGATCAACCTTCAGTCGTTAGCAATCTACAGCCTGTTTTTATATTGTCTTGTCATTTATAGTCCCAATATTTTAGATTTAATTGCTAGTTTTAAATGGATATCTGTGATACACTAGTAGTTTTACTGTTCTTAGTCAACAGGTTTTTAAATTTTTAACTTTATTCATCTTTAATATGATTATATAATGTTCTCGTCACGATATGGCTGAAATATTGCCGATGTGACGATAAATATTAACTCACTCACTCACATTCGACTGGCCCTCTACATCTTCTGAAATGTCCCCAATAAAGCATCTATGGGATATCCTCGGGTGGAGAAGGTACGAGAGAACAGCACCTTGGGTAGCCCTTCTGGGGAATAATGGGCAATACCAAGGGAAGCTACACTCTTGACAGTATGCCTTAAGAGGCCGTAGATGTTTCGCCGAATTTAGTACACATACCAAATGTACATGTTAATATATTCTACCCATCAAAAGTTTAGGATCACTAGTGTAGATATAGCCACTTACTTCAGGCAACTGTTCTAAACTAGATTTTGCAAAATATTCCATACTGTTTAAAGGTACTGTTTACACATGAACTGGTGTACCTTAAAACAAATTCGTAACGTTGAAAAGATTATTGTCATGAATTCAATATATGATGAAACTCATTGAAAATTGGAGAGTTCTTAACACAACACCAAAATGCAGCTGTTCACATGCACGATATTTGCATATGCCTTTCAGCAATTTGATGCATTATACTCGTGCAATTCATTTGCATAAGGTTTGCAGTTGGTTAGTGGATAGATTCATCTTCGATGTAACCATATATATATATACATAACATATAGTGAGTCCTTTAAGTGTGTCTAATTTTTTGATGGGTAGTATAGATCCTCATTACTCTGTGACTACAATATTGTCCGTAGTACTTCCGGCGGCATTGAGGAAATGACCGTTTCAAACGTGTTTCTGGTTTCATTTTGTTCTCATAATAGCTATTTTGTTTTGAAGGCTACAAGACGTATGCAATTGCTGAAGCTACAAGGGGCATTGCAGTGAACACAAGAAGCTGTTGCGGACTTTAAAACCAAAGGTAAGCCGCCATGTAGATCTTGTTGCCGTTTGTTATCAGAGCCGTTTGTGTTCTCCTCTATCTTAGTCCAGTGTTATTCACTTGACGGAAAGAAGCATTTGTTATCTTCAATGTTGTATGAAATCATTATTGCACTGCACCTTTACTGCACTGCACCTGATTGGTAAACTTTCATTTAATCATAAATGTAACAGACTTGGCGATTCCTCCTCACATCAACTCCCTCAAGGGGGGGTGGAAGTATCGTAAATTATTGTCCTTCTGAGAGGGTACGTAAGTCCTAAAATTATTCAATTTAACTAACCAGGATTTTTAAACGTAGTATTCTTGTTATTATATTTTTGGCTAACATTTCTTACAATCGCCAGCGGCTGAAGGGATGGTGTAAATCCAACTAGGGTCCATGCAGGTAGCAAAGGTACTGTAAGTCCCCATGGTCCCTAGTATGGTGATCTACCTTAAGTTGTTGGCGATCTATAGCCTATTTTTATGTTGTCTTGTCATGTATGGTTAAACTGTTTTATGTTTCATTACTAGTTTTACAATATATATCTGTGATAGTCTAGTTGTTTTACTGTCCTTCGTTGGCAGGTTTTTATACTTTACCTATAATTATTGTTAATATATAACTTGATATAGTCACGATATGGCTGAAATACTGCCGATGTGACTTAAAATCTTAACTCACTTCTCACATCAACTAAAATGCTGTTCCAAATGGCGTTAAGAGACACCAAAGAAATGATAATTAACTCAAATTGGTAAACAAAAATATGAAACAATAACGCTGCACACGTTTATGAATATGTTATCCCTAATTCCGTATGGAATTTGATGTAATGACGGATTGTGAAAAAAACACACGTTTTTTTTAAGATATCACAGAGTTGGGGCTTAGTGTCTTTAGCAGGAACTGCAATGTTCTGTTTTTGTAACAATGCCCAAAGGTCCGCTTTCTGGTTGTTTTAGGTTCAAACCTTTTGATTTGAATTTGTACACGCTGATCAGGGGCAGTCCCAATTTCACTGGAAACTGGAACCATTCAATAAAAGTGCTATGCATCAAATTTTCGTTGGCTTGTTCGCCGATAAAGGTTAACAATAAGTTAACAATATCAGTTCTGCTTG
The DNA here is from genome assembly GCF_003918875.1 of Haliotis rubra. Lineage (NCBI taxonomy): Eukaryota > Metazoa > Mollusca > Gastropoda > Lepetellida > Haliotidae > Haliotis > Haliotis rubra. The sequence goes on along the minus strand of NW_025766966.1, from coordinate 54,407 downwards.
TAGCATTTTGTTTTTATAACGAAGTTAAATGAAGAAACATCCCAAGAGTTTGCTTGGATAACTGTATTAGGAGTGTACCTTGCCAAGCTACTTTTGAAGAATTCATAGCGAAACAAACTTTTTTAGCATAGAAAATTCAATGTGAATACCACTGGTTGGCAAGGAATCCAATGTTTTTATTTTTCAGTGATGTTTATTCACCCCATTCTGTTCTTAATCGTCTCCTCACTTCTTCAATAACCGTTTCAGTGTATTTTCAAGATGCACGTTTTAGATATGTTTACTGCCGAAAATACTCTACTTTAAAATTATCGTAAGCCCAGGCCCAGGTAGCCTGCGGATTCGAACGCATATACAAGCGCCGAACTGCAAGTCGATCCCGGACGGGAGTTCATGGGTGTCATGTCACAACTGCTAGCCAAGCACGGCGTCCAGGTCAGGCGTGGCGCTGCCGGGGCTCATCGCAGCCAAGCCATAGTCGAGAGATTCAATAAGACTTTGGCCGAGCGCTTATTCGGGCATCAGTATGGGAGAGAGATGGCCAACCCGGGAAAACGGAGTGGTGTCGGCTATCAACCACGAAACCACTCGGCTCACCGGCAAGAAACCGGCCGACGCTATCAAACTGAAATCAGTGATGGCCGAACCGGCTGCACCATCGCGTGGGAAGGAGAAACAGATACCCGATAGGGCCCTCGTGAGACACCTCTACCAGCCGGGGGGACACTCGGAAATGAGCCACCGATCCGATATGGTCAGTCAAAACTTACAACATAGATAAAGTAGACATCAAAGCTGACGAGCCTAACTTGTACTACTTGAGAGATGGGCCAGGGAGAGGTTTCGTTAGAGAGGAAGTTAACTGGGGATTCAAAAGTATTATATACAATGGCGGCGAGGTCTAAGGGCCTGACAAAAGCTTTATTTATGAAATAAAGCTTTACAGCGACCTTTCTTGGAATTGATCTCGGTCAATCATTGTATATACTACTCAATATAATCTTCCAAACATTTACTTTTTACTTCTGTACAAATATTTTTTTACTTGGGCTATAGGATGGATTTAAAACATACGACATATTAAGGGCATTAAACCTTTTCCTTATTCTAAAATTCCAATTTGTAATATTCAATCCCCCGCTTTAATTTCAGCCCACTTAAAAACAAAACTGTTAATTCTATCAGGCATGTGTTTAAAACGTACCCATTGTCTAGCAACACTTGTCCACTGTCTAACACTGGGTGGTATCCAGCCTATATCCCCATTAATGGCAACATTAGGGGCGTACTTTCCTAAGCCAAGGAAAAATTTAATGGCTCTATTCTGTACAGCGTTACCAGCAGAACCATTATTAGTACCTCATATAGCTGAGCCATACTCCAGAACAGACCACACCATAATGTCATACAGTTTGGTATATGTATCATAGTGCATGCCACCCAATAACTTAAACCTTGATATAAGTAACTCGAGTGCCCTGTTAGCAGATTTGGCCGCTGTACCTGCCATTGCCTTAAAATCTAAATTTTCCGTTAAAATGAGCCCAATTGCAAGGTAGGTATAACCACTGACAACTTCTAAAATTCTTGCCTAATATTAAAGACAAACTTCGTTCTTTGTTTGGATGGGTTCCTAAAATGTACATTTTTTCACTTTTCAGTGTTAATGTTAAGTTTATTTTTCAAACACAAGGTATGAAGAATATGTAATAAGACATTAAGATATTGTCACTCTCCACCAGGAGTGCTAAATCATCAGCATATGCTAGTGAGGCAATCTTGACATTGTCTATGTCAATACCGATATCATTGTCATTTAGCAAGTTGAGAAGGTCATTGATAAACAAGTAAAAAAAAGCACGGGGGAGAGGAGTAAGCAACCTTGCTTCAATCCTCTATTCACCCCAATCCATGGCGTTAAATATCCATTTAGCCTCACACAGCACTGTACATCCTTGTACAAGGCTTGTAGGACACTTAACATCTTTCCACCCACACCGACAGTTGCAACTGTCGGTGTGGGATAGAGAATAGCTCTATTGATACAATCAAATGCTTTTTTAAAGTCTATGAACGCCACAAACGTTGACTTTTGCTGGCTTTACGAGTTTCTATAATAGACGTGAGAGTGTGTACATTGGTCTACAGTTGATCGTTTCTTGCGGAAGCCATTTGGAGAATGACTGAGTATATTATTTGATTCTGTCCATAACTGCAGCCTGTTATTCAATACACTATATATTGAAGTTGTGAGAGTATTCGCTCTGTATGATGATGGATCATTAGGGTCCATTGTTGAATTATTCGGTATCGGGTTGATGATTCCCTTAGACCAGATATTTGGTACTTTTCCACAAGTAAAACAAACATTAAAAACCTGATGTAGTGCAGTAACGATATTCGCAGATTTTAACACTTCCATAGGGATATTGTCATAGCCTGGCGCTTTGCCCTTGTTTTCGTTATAGATAGCAGTTCTCGCCTCAAACATACTGATTATGTCATTAAACAACACATGGTTACCTCCGTCTATCAGAATACTGTCCTCAGTTACATTGTCTTCGCAGGAGTCACCATTTAAAAGTGCACTATAGTCGTGTTTCCATTTCTCCAGTACGCCATCAATGACGTCGGACACCGAACCGTCTTCCATGCTTAAGCACATAGGGATACCTTTATGTCTTTCGCCACAAACACCGATTTTACATGTCCCCTTTGTAATTCATCTGCTATTGCTGACGAATTTCATTACCTCTTCCTTAATTAGTTCAACCTTTACAGAACCTAGATCAAATTTCATCAGTCCACAATTATTATACTTTTCCTAACCTGTATAAACTGAAAAAAACCTGCCTAGTTCAAAGAATATGTTCCGTATTAAAGAAGCTGACTAAATTGGCTGCAGTATCAAATTGTACTCTAAGACCAATATGTCGTAAACTGTCATGTCGATCATGTTACTTGTATTACTGATATATGTAAATATATGCTCTGACCGCTGATGTTTATTTTGGGGAGAATAAGAACCTTGAAACCTTGAAACCTTGATAGGTAAGCATTGTCGCTTTTTGCCGTTTCCTCTGATGACTGAACCACATTTATTGTTATATGAGCTATTTTAAAAATGTCATCCAAAGGAAATATATATATATCTGCTCTCTTGACCGTAATAAAGTAATATGTAAGTTACACAGTGTATATCAAAGGTTTATAACTTTCCAATGTCCATGTTCAAGTTCATGCTTTGAATCCTGCTCTTTGTTGGTTTATGTGCAGTAAATGTACAATTTGCATCATTTTCATGCAATTAATACTGTAATATCTCAATCTGGACACTTGTAACCTTCGTCCTTATATCTTAGACATGGGCTGTATGAGTCAAGCAGCGGGGTAAACCTTGTTTGTTGTTAGTAACCTGGACATTCTGTGGCTAGTTACTGATTTTTGGCAGACACTGTTACTGCTGCTGAGAGATTCTACAAGATAGGCAATGTTCTTGTTTTAGACCAAGGACTAGGTGTGTTGCGTGTCCCACTGGTGGAACTGTGACATCGACTTTGTTAACTGCTGAACTTTAGAGATAAATAGACTGCATGCACTATTGTGGCGATCGTATCCATTACGGTTCGGCCTCATGAGCAACAAGAAAAGCAACACAACATTACCCAAATTTCCAGGTTAATCCTTTGAAGGGAGGGCGTTGTTTTTAAACAGGCACTTTACGACAGGATGTATTCAGTATATCTACATACATATATACTACCATTTGTCAAATCCATTGTGCAAGATAAAAATAATTAATTAATCAGCGTGCTATCGGTTAATCCTTTGCTCGATATTTGTTTGTTTTAACTCAGCTGATAATTCCTCTTGCTGCACTATATGCGCATATTACTTAACATGTAATACATTTGCCACATCACGCCTTAACTTATAATGTTGAGTATTTACTCCAGACACGAGAAATGCTAAATGGGAACCCTTGTTTTAAATTCATTGACTGACCATCAAGTAAATGATAACAAATAAACATGTGTAGGCAAGGGAATAGTAATCGCTGTATTGCATGTAATTTTAATTGCCTGTTTTGTGTTAGCTGGGATGTTTGTTTTAAAAAATTATTCTCAATGTAGTTTCTTGTGACACGCTTGGCAGCGTTAAGCAGAGCAAGATGTTTTCCTCCACATGTGTGAGAGGCAATAGGCTCTGTTTCTGACAATATTACGACGCGACCTGTGACGATCAGGGTTTGAATTGATCTTCAGTAACCCGTGCTTGTCATAAGAATAGTAGTAGAGAACCACTGCAGTGTCCTGCGACTTTCTGGATCGGGTGATCAGGCTCGCTGACGTAGTAGACACATGTCATCGTATCCCCATTGCATAAATCGATGCTCAAGCTGTTGATCACTGGATTGTCTGGTCCAGGCTCGATTATTTACAGACAACATGAATATTGCGTCGTAATACTAATCTCACTCACTATTACAACACGACTTCAGCGTCTAATACAATGTGACAAATTACCCAGCAGACTGACAACAATAAGTGTGAGGCTGGTTCGGCCCTTGAGAATGTTGCCACGAATCACTGACCTATTGGCCACCGCCTCCTGGCTTTAGACTCATGTTACATACAATTGATTTTGAATTACAAATGTCATTGTCAAATATCTCTGTTAATTATATTTATGAAACATTTCTCAAGCCTTGTATTCCATGCTAAGGTACGACATAACCAGCGTCATAATTGAACTTTTTTAGTTCTACCACCCGTGCTTGCAATAAGGGTCGAAGTTGAGTGTTGGGACGAAAGGAACCTTGTTCCCAGTTCCACAAGGCAACGAACTCCCGTCCTCCAACGACAGGAGGCACAATCGACTGTTGTAGAACGTATTCGCCTTGACAGCTAGCAATGTGTGCCTGAGACCCATTCTACCATGGATTTCCAAGGGGTCACTTTTGATTCAAAACGCTGTCCTACCAAAGTATGTTGTTCTTTTCATCATTGAAAAACGTCATATGCCAGCACCGAACCATACAACCGAATGAACTGATTAACACGTGATTATGTGGTTAAACCGTTCACTCGTAAACCCAACAAACATGGAGAAAATATGTGAAGCCAATCTCAGGTGAGGTGTCCCTCTCTGTGTTAGGTCTGGAATACTGCTAAACTCTTCGGAAAAGTGTACTCTCCCATCAATTGTTGTTTAACACTCAGGAATGTCCTAGATGTTTAATAACCAGTATATAATGAGGTCAAGTTCCAAAAGCTGCTCGTTGTTTCCTGCTTGGTTCAAGTGAAATTCCCGCGACACCTCCCGGCCTTCCCCTCACAACCGTCTACGGGTAGTTATATGAAATGATACATTTGACTGACTGACAGGATCTAATTGATGCAAGTTATCGTTTACCAACTGCTCATGTCAATCACCGGATTGTCTGGTCCTGACTACACCGAGTGCGGCGTTAAACAAACGAATTTTATTTCATTTTATGATAAAGCGATCCAAGAAAATATTTGAAGTTAGGAGAAAATAATAAAAGCGACATTTCAAAAAAATATATGCAAATAAATGAAATAACGAAAAAAATGCACTGCAAGAAATGATTTATGCAACAAAAGCGTAAAAAATACCATTGTTGCTAATATGAACATTTGTAATGTAAAGACATATGATTAAAGGTTCTAATAAAAATATCAGAGAACAAAAACTAAGTTTAGGGTATAAAAGAGGGTTTATGGCGAATGGTCAGTTCAAAACACCCCTCAAATGGGGTGTTAAATATTTAATACAAATGAGATTTCTTTGCATCTGACAGTCAAAAGCTAACGTTTTACAATTTTGCTGTCATGTCTAAAATTGGAATGCTGACGGCAAGCTATAAGGACGTGTACGCATTGTTCAACGTTCAGGTCAGCACTATTTATAGATCATAAGGTCAACACTTGATCTGAGAGAGAAGCGTTCTATTTTCGGTTTGAGAAGAGATTGTTTGAAACGGGATGGTTACTGCTTCTATGATAGCTTTTACATAACGAATAATCTTCTTGGAGTTGCATGTATGAGTATTATGGAGTATATTGTGTGTAAACTGAAACAGTCTAGATATGAGGTCGATTAGACAAGGAAGTAACGGGAAGAGGGCTATATTATTAGTATATGAAGATTCCGTGTGTTTGTGTGTGTGTTAAAAGGTAGCAACCGGGGAGGACATTGGTATCTATACACACCCTTCAACCGGGGACACACACGAAACCGGGACGTCCCGGTTGAGATACTGAGTAAAAATTGTTTCCGCGACCCTTTCAAGGCTAGAAAATGTAGTTGAAACTGTATCTTGTCCCGGCCGCATGTAAAATTTCACAAGCGCCTACACACACACATTGGTCGAACTGCCGTGTCTATACACACGTATCCCCGCTTACACGGAACGGCAATGATTACCCTATGGACTCGCCGACATGAAGGAATGTTTTTGCTCAGTCAAGGTAAATTATTTGTAGATGTAGTTTTTGATGTGTAAGGGTGACGGGAATTCATTAAAAAAGTCGTGTATTATGTTTTTCTCTTTTTGTCTGCCTCTACTAAGGACAACATTCAACAGATATATGTATTGAGATATAGTTACGAGCAGCAATGTAGGGCTCCTTGGTTTTGATACAATCTAGCCACTTGTACCTGTGATGTAGATGTTGAAAGTAGTAATGGCTACTGTTAATATGGATCATATAACTGTCAGTAATGAGAAATGCTTCAGTAATTAACTTTGAATTCTTATGGTCAAGGGTTAGATACAAAGGATTGTGTGGTATGGTTTGGATTATGTCAGTTATGGCTTTGGAAACTGTTGTTGGCTTGATTAGAAATTCGAAGAAATATAAATAATCGTTGCACGTTCAATTTGCTAATCATTTATTTCTTTTTACTGTATTGATGACATCCTCCTCACCAGTTCTGACAAAATTTATGGTCAATGTGTGCCTGAGACCCATTCTACCATGGATTTCAAGGGGTCACTTTTTGATTCAAAACGCTGTCTAAAGTATGTTGTTCTTTTCATCATTGAAAACGTCATATACCAGCACCGAACCATACAACCAGATAGACTGATTAACACGTGATTATGGTGGTTAAGCCGTTCCTCGTAAACCAACAAACATGGAGAAAATATGTGACCAATCTCAGGTGGTGTCCCTCTGTGTTAGGTCTGGAATACTGCTAAACTCTTCGGAAGTGTACTCTCCCATCAATTGTTGTTTAACACTCCAGGAATGTCATAGATGTTTTAATAACAGTATATAAAGGTCAAGTTCAAAGCTGCTCGTTGTTTTCCTGCTTGGTTCAAGTGAAATTCCCGCGACACCTCCGGCCTTCCCTCACAACCGTCTACGGGTAGTTATGAAATGATACATTTGACTGACTGGCAGGGATCTAATTGATGCAAGTTATCGTTTACCAACTGCTCATGTCCAATCAACGCCGGATTGTCTGGTCCTGGCTTCACCGAGTGCGGCGTTAAACAAACGAATTTTATTTCATTTTATGATAAAAGCGATCAGAAAATATTTGAAGTTAGGAGAAAATAATAAAAGCGACATTTCAAAAAAATATATGCAAATAAATGAAATAACGAAAAAAATGCACTGCAAGAAATGATTTATGCAACAAAAGCGTAAAAAATACCATTGTTGCTAATATGAACATTTGTAATGTAAAGACATATGATTAAAGGTTCTAATAAAAATATCAGAGAACAAAAACTAAGTTTAGGGTATAAAAGAGGGTTTATGGCGAATGGTCAGTTCAAAACACCCCTCAAATGGGGTGTTAAATATTTAATACAAATGAGATTTCTTTGCATCTGACAGTCAAAAGCTAACGTTTTACAATTTTGCTGTCATGTCTAAAATTGGAATGCTGACGGCAAGCTATAAGGACGTGTACGCATTGTTCAACGTTCAGGTCAGCACTATTTATAGATCATAAGGTCAACACTTGATCTGAGAGAGAAGCGTTCTATTTTCGGTTTGAGAAGAGATTGTTTGAAACGGGATGGTTACTGCTTCTATGATATTTTACATAACGAATAATCTTCTTGGAGTTGCATGTAAGTATGGAGTATATTGTGTAAACTGAAACAGTCTAGATATGAGGTCGATTAGACAAGGAAGTAACGGGAAGAGGGCTATATTATTAGTATATGAAGATTCAGTGTTTGCGTGTGTTTGTTAAAGGTAGCAACCGAGGACATTGGTATCTATACACACCCTTCAACCGGGGACACACACGGAACCGGGGACGTCCCCGGTTGAGATACTGAGTAAAATGGTTTCCGCGACCCTTTCGAGGCTAGAAAATGTATTTTTAGTTGAAACTGTATCTTGTCCCGGTTGCATGTAAAATTTCACAAGCGCCTACACACACTCACACCCACACGCTTCGTGAAAAGCATTGATCGAACGACACGTGTCGCTTACACGGAACGGCATTGTTTACCGCCATATCTCGCCGACAAGAAGGAAGATCAGTTTCTGCTCAGTCAAGGTAAATTATTTGTAGATGTAGTTTTTGTGGTGTAAGTGTGACGGGAATTCATTAAATAAGTCGATTAATTAGATTCGCTAATTCTGCCTATACAACTGATATATATTCAACGGATATATGTATTGAAATATAGTTTCGTGTTTGATACAATCTAGCCACTTGTACCTGTGATGTAGATGTTGAAAGTAGTAATGGCTACTGTTAATATGGATCATATAACTGTCAGTAATGAGAAATGCTTCAGTAATTAACTTTGAATTCTTATGGTCAAGGGTTAGATACAAAGGATTGTGTGGTATGGTTTGGATTATGGCAGTTATGGCTTTGGAAACTGTTGTTGGCTTGATAAGAAATTCGAAGAAATATAAATAACCGTTGCACGTTCAATTGCTAATCATTTATTTCTTTTTACTGTATTGATGACATCCTCACCAGTTCTGACAAATTTATGGTGCTGTCTGAAAACATTTTAACTGGAAGTACTGGACGTTCTGTAAAATTAGATAATTTGTTTTAAGAATATCGTTTGGTGTCTCGGGTAAAACAGGAATCTCAAGGCAGAAGAAGCCGTTGATCAAATTGACAAGAAAACAAAAGATTTGGCAACCTTAACTGAAGAAGGTGCAAAGTTCACTATGATTCACAATAAATGACTAAAGGAGTAATTCTATCTCAAACAACAAAACAAACGTTTCCAGTGATCTAATACAAAAATTACAATGGACCCAGTCGAATTAGATATAGAACGTTAGTGCACGTAAGATTCATTTACTACATTCACTTTGGTGTTTCACTTGGTGTAAATCCAACGTAAAATACTCATACAAGTTCCAGCTAAAATTCATTACCGTAACACTACAGTCCAAATGTATATTTTTGTTTAAGTGTGTCGGTTTGCAGTGTGATATTGTGAATTATGTCTGAACGTGATGTGGAGTGCATATAGTGTATTTCTCTAATAGAACTGAGTGATTTGGATAGTATAAGGAAGTGTGTTTGCTGTAGAGAGGGTATTAAGTGGAGTGTAGTGAGGATTGCTGTTAGTTGTGCAGTGTTGATGGTAGTATGGTTAGTATAGCGTAAGTTTATTGTTAAAGGGAGTGTTTGTTGTACATGTATGCCTATGCCTCTGTGTTTGTAAGTATTAATGGATGCGTCTGTGTAGATGTGGGTGTGGGAAAGGTAGTTAGTGTTTATGTGGTTGTTTATGGTGTTTATTTTCGTGTGAGTGTAGATACCATTTCCATTTAAATATCAACAACAGCCAAGTTGAAATGTGACACGAAGCGCCCGTACTCTGTATTTGTGTAGCATGTACCAATATCCACAACGCTGTTTCTCTACTGAGCATTGTTGATTACATGTCATCCAATGCGCCAGAGCCAGATAACTTTTTGGGTCATTGAGTTACTCCTTGTGTTCATCTCACGTATCCTAATTTTCCTTTGAGTAACCAAATAAATTGTACCTGACACAACTCAATTGGGGCCATTTTCCCAATTGCGCAGAGTGTTTGTTATAAATGTTCACGCTGATAATCACTGGATTGTCTGGTCCAGGCCAATATACTCAATTATTTACAAACCGCCGCCATACAGATTTGACATATTTGTGAGTACGCATGTAAGATCACATTTACCTGAGTACTCACAAAACTCAAGCTCTGTACGCAATAGTAGAACTTGTGATTTCCAATAAAAACAATTGCGTAATTTACGCAGATACACAGTATCTGTACCTCTGTGCGCAGATCAATGTTCACGCTGATAATCACTGGATTGTCTGGTCCAGACTCAATTATTTACAAACCGCCGCCATACAGCATGAATATGGCTGAGTACGGCGTAAAACTAAACTCACTCACTCACTCTTACGCAAGTGAACTTGTGATTTCATAGCAGTTAAGGTACTTCAGTAGTTTGTATCAGTATCCATCACACTGTTACACTCAGATTGTTGCAACTGATTTTGTGAATCGAGAGCAGGTATATATACTGGAAATACACCCATGTAACAATAAAAATTTATTTCAGTGCAACAAACGGTTATCAAGCTAAGCTGCATTGACAAAGAAATTAGGAATTCTCTTCAATTGGGAAAACAGGTTTGATTGTGATCTTAGTTTTTTCAGCAACATTTTAATGATAATGAGCATAAAACTAAATGATAATAACTAAACATAGTTCGATAAAAAAAACTAACTTAATAGTTACGCCAGGTTTCCTTTGTTCAAGACGCAGTGGCCTCAAGCATCATACTATTACATTTTGCACAAAAGAATAGTTTTGCGTTGAACTATCATAATTTAGTTTTGAAATATCTTGTTATTCACGCAAGTTTGTATTTCACCTATTGTTCTTAAACCATGTTTTAGAATGGTGATTGATCTACTTCATCATTGCGTAAATGTTTAAACGGATTAGCGCAAGGAGAAGTCTTTCATTACAGAACTTGCCACAGTGTTTGAAAGCTATATCAAAGTTGGGAACCCTGACTGTGCATGGAGCAGCACTAAGAAAGTATCCTGAAATTATATCAACTGTGAAGAAGGTACGTATAATTATTATACAAAGCAACGTGTTTTAGACTGTTTTGTGTTTCTCATTGTTATGTGTTTATCAAAAAGATAATTGTTCACTAAATATTACTTGTGTGAGTAACAAACTGTTCGATATTTGTTGTTCAATTTCAAAAGCTTTCGAGCTAATTAACCGTTTTATTTCAAGCGTCAATAATAAAGTAATAAAGATGGCATATTGACTTGCAGTGTCGGCACTTTGCTACTGTGGGCGCATCAGGCAGAAGGCAGAACTTATATTGTGTACATTCAGGAAGACACTAGAAAGAAGGAAGATAAAGGCATTTCGGGTAAGTGTGAGTTTTCAGAAATTCACAATTTTAAAAAATCATTTCTTTCACAAAAACATTTGATAAAATATTATTTAATATTCTTTGTGGTAAAATGCTCAGAACCTCACAGATGCCACCATGTTGAACTTTAAACCACGGCAGCTATTCAAATGGTAAGGTATGTGCCTACCATTCTCATTGGTCAAATGGTAGACTGAAATCCAGACTAGATAGGGATCTTTCATAATCCCACTGTCTTTCTCTTGCTGTACTTGTCTTTTTTTCTATGTCAATCAAAATGGTCAGCCCACTCTCTATTGGATGACACATCTAGAATGACCGAAATATTGTTCAAGGGACGTTATGTCTATATCATCTCTAAAAGCATCAGACATGTATATTCCATGAAATAGTGCTTGTCAAGGTGTGATATTTGGCTTATGTCAATAAAAATATGTCTTCAGAGACACTTAACAAACCAAGATACCGTCAACGTCCAAGAAAGTATGATGAAAGTGCATCTGTGAATGATGATTATGTGATTTAGAAAACTAATGGAAACAAGCATGCTACTGTGTATATGCATGCAATCTAGGGATACCAAACGTATTTCCTTAGTATTTCCTTCTATGCGCAGAAATAAAGGAAGATATGACGAAAATAGACAATACACGGGACCATTCTCTTACGTCGGTGTTTTTCACATATAATTGTGGATATTTATACTTTTTTGTCTCGACAATAGTCCCCACCCACCATCTCCCACCTAAAGTAGCTTTGCGATGTAAACCAAGATACCGTCAACGTCCAAGAAGGTATGGTGAAAGTGCATCTGTGAATTGTATTTACATCTTCTTGACAATCAACAATGTGTGTGTATGTGTGTGTGTTTCGCACTTATGAGGGTAAAGTGGCCTATTATATGAAAATTCCCTCTGTGTGTGTGTGTGTGTGTGTGTGTGTTTTCACGCTTATGAGGACATCATATTTTGGTCAGAACATTACATGTATGTGTTATTTTTTTCATTTTCAGTGGTCATGCCGAAAATATTTGAAAATCCGACTTTTTGGCAACTATCTTAAATGGCTATCCGAGAAGACATTAGAACATGTTGCCTACCAAGGAAAATACCTTGATGACACTCTATAGTCCTAGCCAAATGCTGGAAGGGTCTTTATCTTTTAGTATCTCTCTGAAGCAGTTAATGTGTTATCCAGTAATTAGTATGACACCCTCCACCCTCCCAAATTCTTGTTGATATGGAACTAGCCACAGAATGTATCAGATTACTAAATCTGGAGAGAGAGCTCCACAGGTTCGACAGTTGGCTTGTCAAAATTGTGTCCCTCAGGTTCATCCGAAAGTTCGTCCAATGTCTGACTAATGATGTATTTCTAAGTTTGTCAGCACGATACAATTGCTTGTGGGGTTCATCAATGTGATGAAAATCAGTCCCATTGCATACTTTGACAAACATTGGTTGTCTAAGACAATTTCTAAGCCGGATGTTCGCAGGTTAGGTACTGTGATCTCAAGATAACTCGATTCTTTAGTGTGTCTAGAGTATGCCTTTAACTCTTAACATTTCCGTGCATTTCTGCACAGTATGTTTAACACCTCACCTTAATATTCCAACAATATTCTGAAAAGTAAGTAACTGCCTCTAAACCATAAAACAACCAGTCAAAGATATTATGAACAAAACCACCAGGGTGTTTGTTGCTCCACACCTGAATCTGAGATTCACATCAACTTGCCTCGAGTTACTACCACAGGTTCCTAAGTAAGACCAGAAATGCTTGGAAAATGCTTTTTGGCAATTATGTGATAATGGTTGATATTTCTGATTCAAAACTCATATATAATCATTCATACCACTTCGACCTAATATGGCATATGAGTAATCACGATGTACCATTCCCTAATCATAATGATTACTCGTAAAATATTAAACAACTTTAGAAAAGAATCCATGGGAGAAACTCTTCAAAGAAACAAACTATACTGTGACCCACCTGGCAGGCAGACAGGATGACAGCGTTATGTAACACACGGGCAGTCAGGGACCGTCTCAAAAATATCAAGTGTCAGTATCACTGCTGGTCGAGGACTCGGCTGACGTTAATGCCGTCCCGCAGACCGGTATTCGTCTCGATTTTGAGATGGTTTTCAGCCTTTTGTCACACTTCTGGGGTAATTCTCGCAAAGAAGCATACACAAGCTCTTTAACGTCTGAAAGCTTTAATGTGGTATTATTGCGAGCAAATAAATTGCTTACAGTTACCCCAGATCAGCTCAGTGATGTACTGGATTGGCTTTTTGTGATGCCGGACGTTTTTCCATGAACTGGGGCTTTATTTCTGATTACTGTAAGGCACGTTTACAGGAGACCCGTGAAGATCGAGAGGGTAGAATAGGTCTTTCAGCAACCCAGCATGTGCTTGCCATAAAAAGGCGACTATCTTGTCGTAGAGGCGACTAACGGGATCGGTGGTCAGTTTCGCTGACTTGGTTGACTATATGTCATCGGTTCCGAATTGCGCAGATCGATGCTCATGCTTTGATCACTGGATTGTCTGGTCCAGACTCGATTATTTACAGACCGCCGCCATAAAGCTGAATATTGCTGTGAGTGCGGCGTAAAACTCAACTCACTCACTCACTCACGTTACGGAAGTGAAGAAATCCTGCAACTGAGCCTTGAGATTACTCATGGTGGGTGTGATGGTACCATGGACACGCAGGTTATGGTAACTGGCGTTATCGAATATGATAACGCTTGGTTCGCCCAGCGGCGGTAAAAGCTTATGTTCGAACCAATCCAAATATACCCGCCCGTTCATTTCGCTAGCGGTAATCACCATCAGATTTCTTGGCCTCAAAAACAAAAGTCACAACCCCAATCATTCCCTGCTGCGGGTACCATCATGCAAGATGATCAGGCGCCTACCTTTGCCTGATGGTTACACTAGTGCCTTACAATCTGAGGGAAGCCACATCCGATCGGTTGAGTGTGATTTTTTATTACACTAATTTTCATATTAAGGTATAGGCACCCATGAAAGGCCACCTCCTCGTGGTGGGTGCTGGAGTGTACCTAAGCGCCCTTCAAACCCCTGTTGTGGACCCGGGGATATTTTGGTCCACCAACCCGTTTGCCGTGGAGTTTGCGCCCCTGTGTCGGTGGAGGAAGGGATTCTGGTGGTTGAGGGCACTGGTTCCAGGAACAGTGTTCCTTTGCCCAACACACCACACTTCGGCCCTGACTTAGACGGGTGGTTGAATTGGCCCGGTTCAACCAATCGGCTGGTCATGCCGAGCCCCTGAGCACTCCAAATTTCATATTGCTCTAATATTATTTGGCTTGGTTTTATTTGGTACCAAAATTGACATGTTTTGTTTTGTATATCTACTATGTGATGTATGGATTTTCAAATTTGTGAAAATTGCCCTGATCATGTTATGCCAGAAGGCGGTGGCTCATGGGCCAATCTGGTGGAAAAATTACTTTTTTGGTTTTTCTGCTTGAGGTATCATCCGAGTATCCTTGGTGCTGACCCCGGTTAATGTGTTATCCAGTAATTAGTATGACGCCCTCCACCCTCCCAAATTTTCTTGTTGATATGGAACTAGCCACAGAATGTATCAGATTACTAAATCTGAGAGAGAGCTCCACAGGTTCGACAGTTGGCTTGTCAAAATTGTGTCCCTCAGGTTCATCCGAAAGTTCGTCCAATGTCTGACTAATGATGTATTTCTAAGTTTGTCAGCACGATACAATTGCTTGTGGGGTTCATCAATGTGATGAAAATCAGTCCCATTGCATACTCTCTTGACAAACATTGGTTGTCTAAGACAATTTCTAAGCCGGATGTTCGCAGGTTAGGTACTGTGATCTCAATATAACTCGATTCTTTAGTGTGTCTAGAGTATGCCTCTAACTCCGTGCATTTCTGCACAGTATGTTTAACACCTCACTTAATATTCCAACAATATTCTGAAAGTACGTAACTGCCTCTAAACCATAAACAACCAGTCAAAGATATTATGAACAAAACCACTCAGGGTGTTTGTTGCTCCACACCTGAATCTGAGATTCATCAACTTGCCTTGAGTTACTACCACAGGTTCCTAAGTAAGACCAGAAATGCTTGGAAAATGCTTTTTTGGCAATTATGTGATAATGGTTGATATTTCAGCTTCAAAACTCATATATAATCATTCATACTACCTCGACCTAATATGGCATATGAGTAATCACGATGTACCATTCCCTAATCATAATGATTATTCGTAAAATATTAAAAAAAACTTTTTAAAAAATCAAGGGAGAAACTCTTCAAAGAAACAAACTATACTGTGACCCACCTGGCAGGCAGACAGGATAACAGCGTTCTGTAACACTCGGGCAGTCAGGGACCGTCTCAAAATATCAAGTGTCAGTATCACTGCTGGTCGAGGACTCGGCTGACGTTAACGCCGTCCCGCCGACGGTATTCGTCTCGATTTTGAGATTTTCAGCCTTTTGTCACACTTCTGGGGTAATTCTCGCAAAAGAAGCATACACAAGCTCTTTAACGTCTGAAAGCTTTAATGTGGTATTATTGCGAGAAAATAAATTCTTACAGTTACCCCAGATCAGCTCAGTGATGTACTGGATTGGCTTTTTTGTGATGCCGGACGTTTTCCATGAACTGGGGCTTTATTTCTGATTACTGTAAGGCACGTTACAGGAGACCCGTGAAGATCCGGGGTAGAATAGGTCTTCAGCAACCCATGTGCTTGCCATAAAAAGGCGACTATCTTGTCGTAAGAGGCGACTAACGGGATCGGGTGGTCAGTTTCGCTGACTTGGTTGACACATGTCATCGGTTCCGAATTGCGCAGATCGATGCTCATGCTGTTGATCACTGGATTGTCTGGTCCAGACTCGATTATTTACAGACCGCCGCCATAAAGCTGGAATATTGCTGAGTGCGGCGTAAAACTCAACTCACTCACTCACTCACGTTACGGGAAGTGAAGAAATCCTGCAACTGAGCCTTGAGATTACTCATGGTGGGTGTGATGGTACCATGGACACGCAGGTTATGGTAACTGGCGTTATCGAATATGATAACGCTTGGTTCGCCCAGCGGCGGTAAAAGCTTATGTTCGAACCAATCCAAATATACCTGCCCGTTCATTTCGCTATGGTAATCACCATCAGATTTCTTGGCCTCAAAAAACAAAGTCACAACCCCCAATCATTCCCTTGCTACGGGTACCATCATGCAAGATGATCAGGCGCCTACCTTTGCCTGATGGTTACACTAGTGCCTTACAATCTGAGGGAAGCCACATCCGATCGGTTGAGTGATTTTTATTACACTAATTTTCATTAAGGTATAGGCACCCATGAAAGGCCACCTCCTCGTGGTGGGTGCTGGGTAACACTAAGCGCCCTTCAAACCCCCGTTGTGGACCCGTGGGGATATTTGGTCCACCAACCCGTTTGCCGTGGGTTGCGCCCCTGTGTCGGTGGAGGAAGGGATTCTGGTGGTTGAGGGCACTGGTTCCAGGAACAGTGTTCCTTTGCCCAACACACCACTTCGGCCCTGACTTCACCTAGACGGGTGGTTGAATTGGCCCGGTTCAACCAATCGGCTGGTCATGCCGAGCCCTGAGCACTAAATTTCATTGCTCTAATATTATTTGGCTTGGTTTTATTTGGTACCAAAATTGACATGTTTTGTTTTTGTATATCTACTATGTGATGTATGGATTTTCAAATTTGTGAAAATTTGCCTAGATGCTGGTGCCAGAAGGCGGTGGCTCATGGGCCAATCTGGTGGAAAAATTACTTTTTGGTTTTTCTGCTTGAGTATATCATCCGAGTATCCTTGGTGCTGCAAGTCGGAGACCCGCTTGTTTTTAGCATTGTCCTTTGTGATACTCCGTGGTGGGTGGGGAGCTCGGATGATGAATTCTAAAAACTTACCATGGCTTATGAAACCCCAACCAAAAAAAGCAAACGTCCTCTTGGAACTGATCCTGATGACAACGACCTCAGACTATCCAAACAAATTGATTACTGGCCCCGTTTTGTTGTCATTGACACCAAAGATAGCACACCCTTGAAGTTAAACCCCTTTGCTGTGTCTAAGGGTATTCAAGGCATTGCTGGCGAGGTAAAGCACATTAAACGATTACGTTCTGGTGCGCTGTTGATAGAGTGCAGCAAAAAAGCACAGTCTACCAACCTGTTGAACACTGATACTTTTGTTGGCATTCCGGTTACCGTCACAGCCCACAAAACACTTAACACGAGCAAGGGAATCGTGCGAGACCGCGATAGATTGCTGGCTGACATGTCAGAACTTGATATCGTCTCCGAGATGAAGGATCAGGGTGTACTGTATGTCAAACGTTTCTCAACACGTAAAAATGATACAACCATTAAAACCAACACTTATCTGTTTTCCTTTTCTCTACCAAATGCTCCAAAATCACTGAAGGCAGGTTATTGTAACCTCAATGTTGAGACATATGTTCCAAACCCTCTTAGGTGCTTTAAGTGTCAAAAGTTTGGCCACGGCATGAATACTTGCACATTGTCTGTTGTGTGTGCTCACTGTAGTGAAAAGACACACACAACTGAAGATTGTGTCAGTAATATCAAAAAGTGCACCAACTGCGCAGGGAATCACCCATCTTACTCTAAGGACTGCCCCGTATGGAAAGAACAAATGGCAATTAATAGAATAAAATTCACGCAAAACATTAGTTTTGCGGATGCCAAGAAGCTAGTCCACAGCTCAGAACAAACAGAAAGTTATGCTTCTATTGCCAGACCAACGGCTGAGGTACCATCAAGGGTAAATAAAGTATCTAGAAGTTGTCAGACAAACTTAACTTGGGTAAATACAGAATCGCCTAAACCTTTCTCGACTGCTACAACTACACAAACTGGAAACTCACCTCCTGGTCCATCTCGAATCCAGTCAGAGACGTGCTCCCGTGATCATGAACCATCTTCTCAGTCGTCAACAAAGTCTCAACAAGATATCACTAAACCCAAAAGTAACAAGCCAGATTTATCTAAAAAGCTAAGTGGCAGAGACCCAAAAGGGTCGCAAAACAAAATTCAAATATGGATCTCTTGAGGCCATGGACGTATCTGAAAACGTCCATTCTAGGGCACATAGCTTGTCGCCCTCCAAACAAGTGCGGGGTAGATCCCCAATAAATCCCCCCAAAAGATAATGTCTTTTAATAATCTTGTACAGTGGAACTGCAGAGGGCTAAGGCATAATTTCAATGATTTGCAGCTATTAGTCCAGGACTTCACACCATCAGCCATTTGTCTCCAGGAGACATATTTAAAACAGACGGATACATTTGACCTACGCCATTTCAGTGCATACCATTGTTTTTCACCTCCGGGTGATCGGGCCACTGGAGGATCTTCGATCCTTATCAAACAGAATATTATCCATAGCCCTGTTATACTTAATACTGGTCTCCAGGCGGTTGCAGTACGACTGACGTTACATGTCGCGTTCACATTATGCTCATTGTACATCTCCCCGTCTTCAACTCTTCGGAAGACTCACCTTCAAAATTTATATGACCAACTCCCGAAACCTTGTATCATTATGGGAGATTTAAATGGCCACAACCCGCTCTGGGGTGGTACAACAACTAATGCTAAAGGTAAACTATTAGAAGACTTTTGTTCAGATAATGATGTATGCATATATAATGACGGTTCTAGCACATATTTACATCCTGGCACAGGAACTTATTCAGCTCTTGATTTATCGATTACTACCTCAGACTTATTGAGTGAATTCGAGTGGTCAGTCCACGACGACCTGTGTGGAAGTGACCATTTCCCTACAATTCTAAAACCCGTGAATCCATCTGATTTTCCTCCATCATCAAGATGGAACTTTAAGAAGGCTAACTGGCTTTTATATGAAACTTTCTGTGCTGACATACTCAAACCAGAACTTTTTCATGATCTTCCTGATGCCATCAACTGTTTTTCAGATGAGCTCAGACCATAGCTGACAAGTGTATCCCCAAATCCTCTGCAGTTCCTCATGTACGTAAACCATGGTTTAACGCTGAATGCAAACAAGCTCGCAAGGCACGAAAGAAAGCTGAACATTATTTCCGTCGCCATCCTATGGTCCACAATTTAAACAAATTTAGAATTTTAAACGCCAAAGCACGGCGTACTTTTAAACAAAATAAACGCCAATCTTGGCGAAACTATGTCTCAAACATCAATTCGCGCACGCCAATATCAAAGGTGTGGAACATGATTCAGAAAATAAAAGGTAATGGCTCTAAATCTAGCATTAAGCATCTAAAAAGTGAAGATGAATTATTAACTGATAAATCTGACATAGCAAATAAACTTGGAGAAACTTTGGCCAAACATTCTTCCTCATCTAACTATGTACCTGAATTCCAGAAATATCAAAGTCAGCAGGAAAAGAAATCTATTAATTTCAATTCAGACAATGTGGAAGACTACAATGAAACCTTTTCGATACATGAGCTTCATACTGCTCTTGACCAAGCTCACGATACTGCTTCAGGAGCTGATGGTATACATTATCAACTCCTGAAGCACTTGCCTGAATCATGTTTAGAGACGCTCCTATCTATTTTGGATGACATTTGGACATCTGGACAATTTCCTTCGTCGTGGCGCGATGCTATAATTGTGCCCATCCCTAAACCTGGACGTGATCGTACTGATCCTTCCAATTATAGGCCAATTTCATTAACTAGCTGTGTTTGCAAAACCATGGAACGCATGATAAATAATCGACTTGTTTGGTACTTGGAAACCAATAACCTTATAACTAATATACAATGTGGTTTCCGTAAAAACCGTAGTACCATCGATCATTTAGTGCGCTTAGAATCTTTTGTGAAAAATGCCATAATTAATAAACAACATGCAGTGTCGATCTTTTTCGATTTAGAAAAAGCATACGACACAACATGGAAACATGGGATTTTAAAAGATTTACATGACTTTGGATAACAAGGCCGTTTGCCTCGCTTTATATCCAACTTTTTAAATAACAGGCAATTTCAAGTCCGAGTGGGTTCAACCCTGTCTGACCATTATAATCAGGATCAGGGAGTCCCGCAAGGCAGTATTTTGTCTGTAACACTCTTTAGCATCAAGATAAACAGTTTATTAAAGGTTTTAAATGATTCAATTGATGGATCACTTTTTGTGGATGATTTTAATATTTCTTGTCGCGGTAAGAATATGCATACTATTGAACGGCAAATGCAGCTGTGTTTAAATAAAATACATAAATGGTGTCTTGAAAACGGCTTTAAATTTTCTAAATCCAAAACTAATTGTATACATTTTTGTAGAACGTATAAACCGCATAAAGACCCGGAACTGTTCCTCAATGGCACTCCCATCAAAGTTGTAAAGGAGGCCAAGTTCTTGGGTTTAATTTTTGACTCGCATCTTACTTTTCTTCCCCATATCAAGTCCCTAAAGACTAAATGCTTGAAGGCACTTGACTTGTTGAAAGTCGTTTCCAATTCTAAGTGGGGAGGGAATCAAGCTACCCTCCTACAATTATATCGATCATTGGTACGTTCCAAACTTGATTATGGCTCAATCGTTTATGGTGGAGCTTGCAACAGTAATGTAAAACTTTTAGATTCTGTCCACCACCAAGGTCTAAGACTATGTCTTGGTTCCTTTAGAACTTCACCCATTGACAGCCTTTACGTCGAGGCTGATGAGCCATCTCTTACACAACGCCGTATAAAATTAACTTTACAGTATATTAGAAAACTTTATTCCAATGAGTCAAACCCTGCATATAACTGTGTCTTTAATCCACTATATGAAGATCTGTATAACAAGAAGCCGTCTCTTGTTCCGCCTCTTGGTATAAGAGTGAAACCTTTCCTTTATGCTGCTGGCATCGAGCTAGAACATATAGCTCCTTCCCGTTTTCTTTCTTCTCCGCCTTGGCAATTGGTTAGGCCACAAGTTGATCTAATATTAACTACATTTAAAAAATCAGAAACAAACGAATTACAGTATAAACAAGAATTTAGTCAATTAAGAAATATATATAATACATACAAATCCTTATTTACAGATGGGTCCAAGGATGGTGGCGCAGTGGCATGTGCCACTGTCATTGGATCCCGAACAATATCTTCTAGAATACCGGATAACAGCTCTATATTTACAGCCGAAGCAAACGCCATCTTAACAGCTCTTAAATATATTAATAAACACCGTAAATTTAAACAATATATCCTCTTTTCAGATTCTCTTTCGTGTCTTCAGGCTATTAAAAATCTTTCTTGCAAACATCCACTTTTATTAGAAATTATTGAATTGTACAATGAACTTGCTACTGGCCAATGCGACATCGTCTTTTGTTGGTTACCCAGCCACGTTGGCATTTCTGGGAACACGATGGCTGATATTGCTGCTAAGGCAGCACTCAACAAATCTGTGACACCACTTCTTATCTCATACTCTGATTATAAAGCCAGCATTAGAACATACATCCGCGATCTAATGCAAAAGAAGTGGGACACCCAAGTAGGTATTAATAAATTACATGCAATAAAACCCTATATCGGTTACACTTACTTGGGTTGTCAGTCCAGATTTGAAGAGGTCATTATGCGACGATGTCGTATTGGCCACACTAGATATACGCATGAGTACCTATTAAAAGGTGAGGATCCTCCGTTTTGTATCCCTTGTGATGAACGAATCACGGTCAAGCATGTCTTGCTTGACCGTGTTGAGTACTCCATCACAAGGGATATCTATTTCAAATCCCGAACTTTGAAGGATCTTTTTACTAATATAAGTCCTCATTTAATTATTGCTTTTTAAAAGAATTAAATTTGTTAACAGATTTGTAAATAGCTAAATATTTTATGATTGGAAGTTTGAATTAGTAACATAGATTGTTAGTGGCTGTATCCTCGAGGGGGTTAAAGTACTGTAAAATCATTGTCCTCCTGAGAGGGTACGTAAGTCCCAAAACATTGAAAGTAAATTTCAACTTTCCGTTTTTTAATCGTAGAATATTTGTAATTTTAATGTATGGCTAGATATGTCTTAATTGCTAACGGCTGAGGGGATGATATAAATCCAGCTAGGGCCCATGCAGGAAGCAAATGTACTGTAAGTCCCCATGGTCCCTAGTATGGTGATCTACCTTCAGTTGTTAGCGATCTATAGCCCATTTTTAGATTGTGTTGTCCCCTATGGTTAAAATGTTTTAGATTCAATTACTAGTTTTACATATATAGATCTGTGATACTCTAGTTTCTTTACTGTCCTTCGATGACAGGTTTTATAATATATACATATTCCATTACAATGTAAAATGTTCTCGTCACGATATGGCTGAAATATTGCCTCTGTGACGCTAAATATTAACTCACTCACTCATTCATTAAGGTATATGATTTGAAACCCCAAATTGCGGTATTCTTCAACTGTTTTGAGATAAGCTGATCGCATGGACAGGATTGAGTACTTTTCTCTAAACACAGCTCTGTCATCTCCCCTTTTGGTGTACCTGAACACCATTTCTACCAGAGCTACAATAAGTGTTGTTTTCGAGATATGTATCATCCCCCGCAACGCGTTTTACGGGGGGTATTAAAATGGACTCCGTCCCGTGCGTGCGTGCGTGCGTCCGTCCGTGCACTTTTGTCTTTTCCGGAGCAGAACTCTAAAACCGTTCACTACTTCTTCAACAAACTTGGCACATAGATAGATCTCGTGGTGTACTGGTGCCTTTTAGTAGTTTTGGAATTCTGAAAAAAATATTTTTGGCGTTTCCATGGCAACAGTTTCGACTTAGACTGAAATTGGTGGTATCGCTCTTTTCCGGAGCAGAACTCTAAAACCGTTCAATGTTTCTTCACAAAACTTGGCACATACATATATCTGGTGGTGTACTGGTGCCTTTTGGTAGTTTTGGAATTCTGAATAAAATATTTTCACTTTGACTGAAATTGGTGATAGTGCTATTTTCTGGAGCAGAACTTTAAAAACCTTTCAATACTCTCCTTCCACTTTTCTATATACACACCTAAATATTTGACATAATCATAATTCGTAGACATAATCATGAAGAGTATTTTGCCATTGCGGGGGATATTGATGACTTTGTCTTCTTGTTTCTCCAGTATGTTATACTGGTATAAATTTGAAATTAATTGTTCTGCAGAGATATCAAGTCGCATGTTGCCAGTTCAGTGCTCATACACGAAGTGAAACTTCTATGGGTCAACAAGATTATCTATGCGACTTTTTATGTATTTAATAAAATCATTTATGTAATTTAATTAATTGAGGCTATATGAATAAATATAGGCTGTATTTCAAATCTACAGTTTGTACTTAAAATATTTACTAATGTTGTTAAAACGTTAAACTTTCCTCCTGTGAAGTAACCCCTCAAGTGCATCTTTTCATCTGAGCTTTAATATCCAACTAGGTAGAGTCGTACATGTATCATATATGTGCTTTAATCTTGTGTCAAATTCATCATATTGATATTGAAGCCAAAAAGCATTTTCCAATCATTTCTGGCCTTACTTTAGGCACCAATTCGAACATTATGTGATTCGAACATCACTACTAGACACCCATTCAACTCTTGTGTGACCACCATAGGTTACTAGGCTCCAATTCTACCCTTGTATGACCACCATAGGTTACTAGGCTCCAATTCTACCCTTGTGTGACCACCATAGGTTACTAGACACTAATTGTAACCGTGTATGATTTGTTGTTCTTTAGTTTTAGCCTGACAATGTAATTTACAGACATAATTGACATCATATAGCTGTAATATAGTGAAGTGTGCCAGCGGTGTTAAACAGCAAACAAAAGTATTGAAATATCAGAACTACCTCTTGCCTAAAACAATGTTTTACTGAAAAGTGCTGTGAATCACCTTAATTGTAAAGCACTAGAAGTTTTCAGATCACATCCCCACCCCAAGGATGAGTACCTCACATACAGTTCATCCTTGTTTAGTGGCTGATAGAAGCAATGATCTTCAAGGGTATTTTTCAGAGAGGTGTATTGACTTGAAAAAATATTCAGTAATGTTGACACAATTTCTGTTTCAGTGACTGTCCAGTGATCCTATCAGTCTGCACACATTCAAGCCATGGCGACAGCCCCCGCTGAGTATGTGATACTTGATATGAATGCTAATGGGGACTCCAAAGCAGGGATGAGAGAGAAAAGAAAGCATTACATTGCAGATGTGTTAAGGTCAAAAAACCCTCTGGTGGTTTTCGCACAAGAATTTGTCTGGGCGGGTATTCATTCGCGCGCATTTGAAGACATTTATGTTCCAGACCATTTTCAGTATGAAGGCCACAAAGAAGCAGGTTTCATATTTGATACAAGGAACATCACATACTCAAGGATTGACAACAAAACATCAGTGCGAAACATGTATGACAGCATGGTGGTGGGAAGTGGCATGGGCTCAGACTACTTTGAGCTGCCAAGACTTTGCGTCTATAAAATAAAGAGCAACGGGGCTCCTCATTTTGAGATCCTCTGTGCCAGTTGGCATGGTCCTTATAAAGTGTCTATGGAGAACAAGAAAAAGGCCCTTGACACGTTGGTCAAGTTTCTTCTGAAATTGAAAGTGAAAGAGGGGAATATGCCGCTCTTGCTTGGGGGTGACTTCAACATACAAGCATATGCAGTGAAGAGTATACTCCTTTCGAATGGCAGTCTGATGCTAAACACGCCACATGACTCATCTATAGATATGTTCATCATGAGCCCCGATATAATGCAACTATTTAGCATTTCGAAAGTTTACACCATGGACAAAAATGCAGCTTTTGACCATTTGCATCTGAAAATAGATTTAACGGATGTAAATTGCACTAACCCTCAACACTCAACCATGATCTCCTCTGCCTCCAGTTCAACCGTTGTTTCAGCCCCAATTACTCAACATTCAACCATGATCTCCTCTGCCTCCAGTTCAACCGTTGTTTCAGCCCCAATTACTCAACATTCAACCATCACATCCTCTGCCTCCAGTTCAACCGTTGTTTCAGCCCCAATTACTCAACATTCAACCATGATCTCCTCTGCCTCCAGTTCAACCGTTGTTTCAGCCCCACTACTCAACATTCAACCATCACATCCTCTGCCTCCAGTTCAACCGTTGTTTCAGCCCCAACTACTCAACATTCAACCATCACATCCTCTGCCTCCAGTTCAACCGTTGTTTCAGCCCCAATTACTCAACATTCAACCATCATCTCCTCTGCCTCCAGTTCAACCGTTGTTTCAGCCCCAATTACTCAACATTCAACCACAATGTCAGCCACCTCCATTCACTCATTTTCGAAAACGACTCATATATGTTCTGAACAAACATTGTCACCAAGGAAGAAGAAAACATCGCCATCGGTGGTTGAATCCAAACAAAAACATGAAGGTCAATAAAGAATGAAAGAGGCAAAGGGTATGAAATAACAAGCAGATGGCTTCTTTTCATCTGCATTACCCTGATAGATATCAATTCCAATCCATTTGTCACTGAAACTTCATTTTAAGTCACATATGTATAACATCTGACCCACCATGTTATGATTGGAAAGGCAGCAATACATGTAGAACAATACCCGAATTACCATACTCATAACATACTGACTGATTATGTTCCAATATAACAGCAATATTCCAGCCATATGACAGCAGTCTGTAAAAGAACAAATCGGGAGGTCAGTGGTTGATATGCTATCCTTTCCATTGAATTCTTGCATTAGTCATTGGTGCATGGGGTATTGTGGGCGAGCTGGCGAAGGAGCTATTTCCAGTGATCCAGCGAGCTTGAGGTGTCGGGATCGAGCCCACCTGTGACCGGGTGTAAAAACGTTGGAGTCAACTTTGTGTGCAGACTCTTTCAGGGTTGTCACAACCTCTAGTGTACAGTACACAATCCTGGTATAAGACCAGATGGTGGCCACATGAATACGTGCCAACACCTAGTTGCAGGTACAGCAACGTGCAGTAAACCTGGACAAAGTACTGTGACTATGTGTCCCAGTCCACCCAGCTGTGTAAGGAAGAGAAAGCCGCAATAACTCGGTGCGCTTGGTGGCTGCAAGAGTGTCTGATCCCAGGGGAGTTACGATGTGCCGTTGAGATTTCCAATGTTCGAGGGGTAAAATACCAGCGCCTTCAACATGTACTAGTTGCGTGGATATGTGCGCTATATAAATATCCTATAATAATAATTGGCTAATTATGACCTGGAAACCCTACTAACAAGGATGGTGTTGATTCAGATGTATTTTTGAACATTTCATAGAATAGGCACATCCCTCTCCAATCTGGAGGTATTCTGAATCAATAATGCCTGCAGAGGACTCTATCATACATATCCTTAATTTTGAATGTTGATCAATGATGAAGGATTGTTGGTTGATTTATTTGTAACTTACAGTACAGTGAAAAAGAGAAGTCGGCAATGAGTTGTAGAATAGAGCAGCTGATGATTCCTGAGAATCTAGCCTCATGCAATGGAGGCATTAAACAATGGATAATCAAATATATTTAAGACTGGTGTGGTTCAAACAGGATTCGCTGTCAGGAAGAGGAAGAGATGGATACTGTCCTTGTGAAGGTGACAGGTAGCGTCTGCGTGAGACAATAAGTGAGTGAGTGAGTATGGGTTTACAACGCTTTTAGCAATATTCAAGCAATATCACGGTGAGTAACACCAGAAATGGGCTTCACACATTGTGAGACTCTAAGTGCCTTAAAGAATACCTGATGTTTTCATATCAAGAAAACAACATGGCAGTTGATGAAAAATGTAGAAACACATTTTATCTATATTTGTGTTTGTTAAAATGATTGCTGTTAAACTTCATACCTGATATGTATATGGAACGGCAAAAGTCTATCTTTTCTAGGTATTTTATGTTTATTAAGTGTTGATGTCAGTGGATTAGAAGCTGCTAATTTTACAGCTATGAGTATGAATTTGGAAAGACTCAGAAAAAACATCAACTAGTTAAAAAAAAGTGAGTCGGTTATTGTTTTTTGCTCCCAAATATGATCGTTTTCAAAAGATGTAAGAATAGCTTTCATACTCTAAATGTTAAAAGAAGCCCAAAATCCTGCCTGCTGTTTATTGATAACACAAATATTGATTTAGTTGATCAGTGTAAGTATCCTTGCCAACAAGGCTCTTAGTTACATACCAAGAGCCACTTAGGTATTTTAAACTCGCTAATGCAATACTCTCTCTATTTACAGAACATTCACTGAAAGCTTTTTAGTTTTCGGCGCTTATTGCTGGTATTGTAGCCAGACTGTTCCAAATTTCATCTAAAATACATATTTTTCTATACACTGAGCAATATTTCAGGTACCCATTTTCAAGATATCATGAGATTTATGAGCAGCGAAATGTCAGAAAACTTGTTAAATACTAAATGAAAGTAGTCATATTTGTCATTGATGATATCAGTTTCTGGCTTGTGGTTACAAAAGCCTTCATGCCGATGCTGAAAACGAGGAACTGGGCCCAGAAAAGAAGCCAGTGATTACCTTTAAATGATTATGTTTAATACTTTTTAGCAGTCAGCTATTTTCAAATCTTATTTTGCTAGTATTCCATTTATAAACGTTTGCTGCAGATATACCTTCTTCAATTATGATAACAATGACACCGGTTAGAATTGAAGAAAGTATATCTGTACCAAGGATCTTCAGACTTTTGTCTTTTTTTTGTGTGTGTATATATATATATATATATATAGCACACACACACACAGACGACAAAAGTGTGTGTGTGTGTGTACACTTTCAAATATTGTTCCTTGTCAGCCCTGTATTTGTTTGTTTGTATGATTGTTAACGCCGCACTCAGCAATATTCCAGCTACATGGCGAACGATGACATCTGTCAACCAAGTCAGCGTGCCTGACCACCCGATCCTGTTGGTCGTTTCTTACGATAAGCATGGGTTGCTGAAGACCAAGTTTAAGCTAAAATGATAGGGAGGTTCTCTAAAAAATGTGGAGGAAAATTGATTTGATCGTATTTTTCGAGTTTTAATGAATGTTTTATTATTACCATTCCGTCACGTCTGTTCAGATATCAGCCATGTTGGTGGCCAAGAGGAAGCCTGTAGTGCGGCGGTGTTGTATAGTGAAGCGGTCATACAATCCGGCGCATTTTCCAGTCCAAATTGATCGTGTCTAATTTGTTTATTGTCCAAGTTGAGTATTTCACGTAGCCATGGTAGAATGTAGGATTACATTTACTGCATTCTCTCTTGTAATGTGACATACTAGTGTCCTCATGTATAAATAATTTGATTCCATATTGTCTTCAAATGTTGCATACTTTGTGCATTTATATTTTGGATGTATAAGTATCCATTATATACTTCCGATGTTTGATTTGAGTTGTAATACATATACTAAATCATATCTGCATCTACTAATTTCAATCAGTATTTTCAATTAGGTTATTCTCTATAACGTCTGTTTCACTTCTCAGATTGGTACAACCCGAGACAGATCCTATTTGATACATTTACCTGTATTTCTAATCTTGTGTTTTCTGGTCCTCAGATACACATATATATACTCAATTATTATCTCTCATTGATGTTGTATTGTTGTATTATTGATGTTTTTACCTATTTGAATAATCGTTATAGACTTGACATACTTATGTATAGCCTTGAGTTTAAGTCATTGGTCAGTCGCAAGGGACGACATGCTCTACAACAGGAGGGGCATGTATAACCAGGATATTTATTACAAAAAAACTTAATACAAATTTGATAAACATTTTATGAAAATCTGCAGTCAAGTTAAGAGGGGTCAATGTACTTGGAAAGTGCATTGACCAGAGTAAAGAAATTCATATCAACTCATTTCTCTTGCAAATAACAAATAAAATATTGGAAATGAGTGGATAGATTGGATCGGGTGACTCATAGGCGTGGTCTCCAAATGCCTACAGTGACAAATGCCTACAGTGTAGAATAAACAAAGTAATGCACCAGTGATTTCAAGCAGCATTATCTTCTCCCCATTACATAAATGGAACATTCCAACAGACAAGGTGGACAAATGCCTATACAATGAAAAAATGCTGGGGGTTTGCATATATTTGTGAAATGGAACAATAATTGAATTCATATCTTTACATCTGACAGGGTCAAATATCTTTACATCATCTTATGCATATTTTGACTGGCAAAAAGTCTGAGAATTTGTTTTACTCAATCTTCACTAGTCGACCAAAAGTCCAAGGGAGCCTTCACACCAGCTCGTAGCTGATCCTTTAGTCTATCAAGCCTGCTGTCAATCTCCTTGTACACACGACGTCGTGGCGGTGGTTTAGCTCCATGGATGAACTGAAGAAGCTTGTTCCGTTCGGTCTTCTCCAGCTTCTGAAGAACCTTCACCAACGCAAAGGTGTTTGGATGAGCTCTCATGACGACCTTGTTCAGATGGGAATGCCACCCCTCGAGATGGTTGTTCGTGCGAGGTCCTAGGTTGTCATGCTGGTTCCTGATTCCGACTCTGTAGAAGGCATGGTCGTCAACCCAGGTGTTGGTGATGTAGTCGTGCCACTGGACCTTCCTGTTGAGAAAGATAGACAAATTGTATTGAAAACAAGCAAAAAGGATACATAAGGCACTGCTTGTGCTGATATGATCAGATAATCTCTAGGAAGTTTTCATAGTGTAAACAGGTTAAACTCATTAGGGTGGAAGTGACCACTTGTGTGCAGGGAAGCGTATCACTGCTGCTCACCTAAAACAACACACTCCGTAGCTATTATTGCCTGTAGGCATTTGTCACTGTAGGCATTAAGAGACCTAACCGACTCATATACCCTTTAGGAAATTAATGGTCAGCGAGGATGCTAGAAATTGAAAAGGGACACGTACCCTGAGGGGTTGGATTGAGTTGAAGAAGTATCATCTGGCGCCTACCTGTCTGGAGTAATGTTTGGTTTTGAATGCTTGACCATTGACTTAAACTAATTAATTAAGCAATTTCATACCTGGGAGAATTTTATGGTATCGATTAATTCCTGTAAATGTCATAATGGGATTTTCTTGTTGTTAGTTGGGATATGACTCATATTTGTATGAGGTAGGACATAATTTCGGGGGAGGAGCCAAAATTGTCATCAGTACTATTTTGTTAGTTGTCCGGTGAGTGGTGCGGACAATTAACCCAACGTTGACTGAAGAGGTTTTCTCTGTATATTGAGAGAATAGTTCAGATGAAGTAGAAAAGTTACGAGTTTTATAAGAGAATCGTCGTTCGATTTAGATGTTTTACGTCGGCTTCAGGCTGGGGCCTATGTCGCCCTTCCAGGAATTCAGTGAATCTGTGTAGTTGTATAGATCAAGTAATATCTGAGGACTATTGTGCCATAACTATTCCAAAATAAAAGAATTGAACAGCACACCAGACTTGTTGAAATTATTTCAGCTACATCATCCCCAGACCAGAAGAAGGGTCAGACTGAGATCTAGAGTGACTGGGGAGAAGGGTATAAAACCCAGACACCGGAAGGTAACATACAGAAAAACACTGGTTCTGCCCCACAGGCCAATGTTAGATGAGTGAGTGAGTGAGTGAGTGTTTTCAGTGATAAGGCAAAACCAGAAACATGCTCGGTTAGTAAGTTGTGAGTGAGTAACTAATGTTAGTAAGTACAATGGACTATTATCTGAATGGTTCTATGCCACTTTTAGCAATATTCCATCAATATCACTGCAGGGGACCCCAGAAATGGACTTCACACATTGTACTTATGTGGGGAATCGAACCGGGTCCTCCGCATGACGAGCGAACGCTTTAACCACTAGGCTACCCCACAACCCCTATTACCTGAAACTTGTCCCAGTGTGGAATGTTACTTCAGACATTTTGTGTAAATCATTTGAGCTGTGGTAGCTGACATGCGTTGATACCAGAGTTACTTCCTTCCAATTGAAGAATAATACAAGACCTTCCAGATGCATACCACATACATGAGCGAGAAAGCACTTTCACTATATTCACCAAAGGTTAAGCTGCAGTTCAAGCGCATCTAAACACAAAAGGTTCAAACATTATGTAAAATTACTATGGTTACTTTGCTTACATGAACCATAACAAGTGAGTTTAGTTTTACGCAGCACTCAGCAATTTTCCAGCTATATAGCGCCGGTCTGTAAGAAGTCGAGTCTGGACCAGACAATCCAGTCATCAACAGCACAAGATCGATCTACGCAATTGACATACGATGACATGTATCAACCAAGTCAACGAGCCTGACCACCAATGGTTACTGAAAATCAATTCTAATCCGGATCATCATGGGACTGAACCATAACAATTCGTACACAGCACCACAATTATAAAGATCTGCATGTGAATGAAGATTAATATTAATGTGTCATTTGGTTGCATCCAGCATCCAGCATTACCCAAGAGTGAAAGGTTTGTTTGATGATCAAGGCTCGTCGCTAATTGACGGTGGTCTGTTAATAATTGAGTCCGATCCGAACCAGACACTCCTGTTAATGCATCGCAATGGGGATACGAAAAGATTCAGGGATCAAGTCAACGGGTCATAACTTACCAAAATGTTGCTGAAGGCCATTTACGACCCAGATCTTCACGGCGCTAAAGAACTGTTGGCACTACTTCGAGACTGTAGTAACTTAGGAAACTGCGTGAAAGATGTAAGAAACTGGAGCTGGACCAATATTTGTGCTTCAAGAAAACATACTGTTTGAATATGTGTTCTTATAATCTATGACCAATTTGTGCAAAATATCACCTACACCTGGAGCAATTATGTAAATCCAGCCCCTAGTATGATGATCAAACTTCAGTTGCTGGTATTTCAGTGCGTTTTTATATTGTATTGTACAGAGATCTAATTCAGTTAAGTTCCGTGCTAGTTTACATTCTCTGTGTGTGATAATTTATTTATTTTACTGTCTTTGACGACGGACTGTATAATAAAACTTCATAAATGATCAATAGGTTACTTGTTTTAATCACGATATGGCTGAAATATTGCAGATGTGATTATATATTTTAACTCGCTCACTCTTGAGTTCCACTGTAGCGGACGCAGGCTGTCTTAGAAGCATCTTTACACAATAGGCAAATTGTTAGCATTTGTAACACCGGAGTGTGTTACACCTCCACAACGATGTTGAAATATCCAGATTTCATACATTTCATACATTAGAGTTTGAACCGAAAATAATGGTAAAGGTAGGTGTTTGTTTTAACTACAATTATATCATCTTGTGTTTTTCTTGTGACATGCTTGGCAGTGTTTAGCAGAGCAAGATGCTTTCATCCCCATGTGTGAGAGACAATGAGCTCTGTCTATGACAATACCACGTCACGACCCGTGAAGATCCGGGTAAGAATTGATCTTCAGTAACCCATGCTTGTCGTAAGAGGCGACTAACCGATCGGGTGGTCGGCCTAGCTGACTATGTTGAAATATGCCATCGTATCTTAACTGCATACATCGATGATCATGTTGTTGATCCCTGGATTGCCTGGTTAAGACGG
The DNA here is from genome assembly GCF_003918875.1 of Haliotis rubra. NCBI lineage: Eukaryota > Metazoa > Mollusca > Gastropoda > Lepetellida > Haliotidae > Haliotis > Haliotis rubra. The sequence goes on along the minus strand of NW_025766966.1, from coordinate 21,367 downwards.
TTTTATTTACAGACCGCCGCAATATAGCTGGAATATTGCTGAGTGTGGCGTAGAACTAATCACTCACTCACTTTTACGACACCACCTCAGCGTCAGAGACAAAATACCCAGCAGACAGACAGAATACGCCTCCCTGCACATTCCACTAAGATCAAACAAATTTGAAGGCGGTTTACATATTTCACTTTCTGAAATGAAATGATTTTGGATTACATTTAATAATACATCAGAAAATGCCATCTTAGTGAACAAAGGCCAAGGATATTTAACTTAAGAATGAACCACTCCGTCTGACCCGACATGTCGGAAACATGATATACAGAAACCTGTTCTCAAACCATTCACTGAATGTCGACAAGGATAATGTGCAAACCTGCAACAAAAGGCATAGAGAGTCCTTATACTCCAGCAAGTGCTGATTTTGAACAGCGATATGATCCACAACAATAAGTGTCAGGCTGGTTCGGCCCATAAGAATGTTGCTACGCATGACTGACCTATCAGACACTGCCTTCTGCCTTTAGACTCTGGGCAAACTCAAAATGTAACATAAAAATATTACATTACCATTGTCATTGTAAAAATAAAAATATTACTGTTAATTCTATTTATTGAAACGTTGTCGAAAGGCATGTATACCATGCTAAGGCACGACATTACCAGCGGCCCAATTGAACCTTTCCAGTTCTACCACCCGTTCTTGCAATAAGGGTCGAGGTTGAGTGTTGGGACGAAAGTTACCTTGTTCCCAGTTCCCCAAGGCACCAGACTCCTGTCCTCCAACGACAGGAGGCACAATCGACTGTTGCAGAACGTATTCGTCTTGACAGCTAGCAATCATTATGGTGTGACTGAAACCATTTCCAACAGGACGGTCTGGATTGACGTAACCATAAAAATAGCTCTCCAACAAAGTATGTCTCAGACCCGAACCGTACAATCCAATGAAAAATAACTGGTTAAAACAAACATATGTCAACCCAGAAAATGTGTGAGGCCCATCTCAGGTGTCCCTCACTGTGTTATTTCTGGAATACTGCTAAACTCTTCGGAAAAGTGTACTCGCCCATCAGTTGTTGTTTAACACTCAGGAATGCCCTAGATGTTTAATAACCAGTATATGATGAGGTCAGATCGGATAATATGCGAAATGTGAGGCGGAACTTTTGTAAGCACTCCAAACACAGAAACTGGTTTTCAGTGAACATGTTTATCAAATACAGAGAATTTGTGCTCAAAATGGAAGTCAATGGGCGACAATGGAGTGTTGAAACTATGAACGTAGACAAAATACTCCAAACAGACCAAGTTCCAAAATCTGCTCGTTATGTTTCCTGCTTGATCCAAGTGAAATTCCCGCGACACCTCTCTCCCTGCCCCTCACAACCGTCTACAGGTAGTTATATGAAACTATAAATTTGCTTGACTGACGGGATCTGACTCATGCATGTTATCGTTTACCAACTGCTCATGTCAATCACCGGATTGTCTGGTCCTGACTACACTGAGTTCGGCGTTAAACAAAAGAATTTTATTTCAATTTTTTAATAAAACGATCCAAGAACTAAAAGATGCACTGCAACAAATGATTAATGCAATAAAAGTGTACAAAATACCATTGTTGTAACATTTGTAATGTAAAGACATATGAATAAAGGTTCTAATAAAATTATCAAAGAACAAATAAATCAGTTTAGGATATAAAAGAGGGTTTATGGCAAATGGCCAGTTCAGCACACCCCTCAAATGTAATTAAATATTTAATAATGATTTCTATGCATCTGACAGTTAAAAGCTAACGTTTTACAATTGTGCTGTCATGTCTAAAATTGGAATACTGACGGCAAGCTATAAGGATGTGTACGCATTGTTCAACATTCAGGTCAGCACTATTTATAGATCATAACGTCAACACTTGATCTGAGAGAGAAGCTTTCTATTTTCGGTTTGAGAAGAGATTGTTTGAAAAGGGATGGTTACTGCTTCTATGATATTTTACATACCGAATCATTTTCTTGGATTTGCATGTAAGTATGGAGTATATTGTGTAAACTGAAAAAGTTTAGATATGAGGTCGATTAGACAAGGAAGTAACAGGAAGAGAGCTATTACTGGTAAATGAAGATTAGTGTTTGTGTGTGTGTGTGTGTGTGTGTGTGTGTGTTTCACTCTTGTGAGGGTAAAGAGACCTATCATATGAAGATTCAGTGTGTGTGTGTGTGTGTGTGTGTTTCGGATTTATGAGGACATTGTATTTTGTTCAGAACATTCTATGTGTGTGTTAATTTTTCATTTTCAGTGATCATGACGATAACATTGAAAATCAGATTTTGTAAATGTCTATCCAAGCTGACATAGAAGATGTTGCCTATCTAAGCTATCTAAGTGAATTCCTTGATGTAGCACTATAGTCCCTGTCTTTTAGGATCTCTCTGCAGCAGTTAAAGTGTTACCCAGTAATTAGTATGACACCTTCCACCCTCCTAGATTCTTGTTGATGTGGAACTAGCCACAGAATGTTTCAGATTACTAAAACAAAAAAATGTTTACCCACTGATGATGAAACAGTGTCCACATGTTCATAGACCATATTACCTGATTTTCATGCTATCTCTACATTGGCCAAGGAGTAATTAGCTTTATGTATGTATGTGGGGAGGGGGTCTCCAAGTACTGGCACCACTGAGGGGTAGGGATGAGTGATCTTGGAAACATGTTACAGAGGCGGAGGGTTGTCAGCAAGGTACGCCACAGTCCTTCACTTGGACCTGACCCCACACCTCATCTATAACATACAATAAGGGAGGTGCACACCGGTGCCAGAGTTGGCTACAGGTTCATCCGAAGCTAGTCTAATGACTGACTTATGATGTATTTCTAAATTTGTCAGCACAATACCATTGCTTACTGGGTTTCATCATATGGTAAACACTTGTGACCTTCATCACTTCAGGCTTTCTTCCAATATTGACCTGACACACTGTGGTATGCTGTTCAGAACAGCATTAAACCTAAGCTCGCTGGCTTGGTTGACACATATCATCGGTTCCCAATTTCGCAGATCGATGATCATGCTGTTGATCATTGGATTGTCTGGTCCAGACCCTATTATTAGCAGACCGCCGCCATATAGCTGGAATATTGTTGAGTGCGGCCAGTTCAACACACCCCTCAAATGTAATTAAATATTTAATACAGATTTCTATGCATCTGACAGTCAAAAGCTAACGTTTTACAATTGTGGTGTCATGTCTAACATTGGAATGCTGACGGCAAGCTATGAGTATATGTACGCATTGTTCAACGTTCAGGTCAGCACTATTTATAGATCATAACGTCAACACTTGATCTGAGAGAGACGCTTTCTATTTTCGGTTTGAGAAGAGATTGTTTGAAACGGGATGTTTATAGCTGCTTCTATGATATTTTACATACCGAATCATTTTCTTGGATTTGCATGTAAGTATGGAGTATATTGTGAAAACTGAAACAGTCTAGATATGAGGTCGATTAGACATGAAAGTAACAGGAAGAGAGCTATTACTAGTAAATGAAGATTGTGTGTGTGTGTGTGTGTGTGTGTGTGTGTGTGTGTGTGTGTGTGTGTGTTTCACTCTTATGAGGGTAAAGAGACGTATCATATGAAGATTCAGTGTGTGTGTGTGTGTGTGTGTGTGTGTGTGTGTGTGTGTGTGTTTCGGATTTATGAGGACATTTTCTTTTGTTCAGAACATTCTATGTGTGTGTTAATGTTTCATTTTCAGTGATCATGGCGATAACATTGAAAATCAGATTTTGTAAATGTCTATCCAAGCTGACATAGAAGATGTTGCCTATCTAAGCTATCTAAGTGAATTCCTTGATGTAGCACTATAGTCCCTGTCTTTTAGGATCTCTCTGCAGCAGTTAAAGTGTTACCCAGTAATTAGTATGACAATTTCCACCCTCCCAGATTCTTGTTGATATGGAACTAGCCACAGAATTTTTCAGATTACTAAAACAAAAAAGTTTACCCACTGATGATGAAACAGTGTCCACATGTTCATAGACCATATTATCTGATTTTCATGCTATCTCTACATTGGCCAAGGAGTAATTAGCTTTATGTATGTATGTGGGGAGGGGGCCTCCAAGTACTGGCACCACTGAGGGGTAGGGGTGAGTGATCATGGAAACATGTTACATATATTGGGTGAGGCGGAGAGTTGTCAGCAAGTTACGCCACAGTCCTTCACTTGGGCCTGACCCCACACCTCATCAATAACATACAATAAGGGAGGTGCACACTGGTGCCACAGTTGGCTTCTGGTTCATCCGAAGCTAGTCTAATGACTGACTAATGATGTATTTGTCAGCACAATACCATTGCTTACTGGGTTTCATCAATGTGCTAAACACTTGTGACCTTCATCACTCCAGGCTTTCTTCCAATATTGACCTGACACACTGTGGTATGATGTTCAGAACAGCATTAAACCCAAGCTCGCTGGCTTGGTTGACACATGGCTTCGGTTCCCAATTGCGCAGATCGATGCTCATACTGTTGATCACTGGATTGTCTGGTCCAGACTCTATTATTAACAGACCGCCGCCATATAGCTGGAATATTGTTGAGTGCGGCGTAAAACTAAACACACTCATTCGCTCTAATATTGCCCTGACACACTAGTGTATTCTGTTCATAGCAGCATTAAACCAAACTAACTCACTCACTAATTTCATTTAGACAAAAATGCCTGGCGAATGACGATAAAAAGGTTTTAAAAGTTGCTTATGTGGTGGACATGTTGAAAATCTGAAATAATTTAGTGTATAGGATTTGTGGGGACAGTCACATACAGATTCAGGATCAATGATACTGGAGAATGCCTGACTAAGAGACTGTGACATAAACAAAATATGTAATGGAAAGACTGAAGTATCAACAGTCAGAGCTCCATCACTTTGACAAAAACAGAGGACCTCTGGTATGTGCTCTCAAAGACCATTGTGATTCTAAGATGTAACAAGGATTGTTTGTTGTTTAATACTGCAACATCCTAGCTATAATACATGGTGGTATTATGTAAATAATCGAGTCTGGACCAGACACTCTAGTGACTGACATTCTGCACCTCAATCTATGCTACTGGGCAACATGCATCGACCAAGTCAGCAAGTCAGACCACTCAGTCCCCTTGCATCTTTTGACAACATTGGTTGTGGGAGAACAGTTTCTAAGTCTGATGTTCAAAGGTTATGTATAGTGGTCCCAAGATAACACGACCATGGGTTACTAGGCAGTAATTCTAACCTTGTGTGACCACCATGGGCTACTAGGCAGTAATTCTAACCTTGTGTGACCACCATATGTTTACAAGGCAGCAATTCTAACCTTGTGTGACCACCATATGTTTACAAGGCAACAGTTCTAACCTTGTGTGACCAACATAGGTTACTAGGTTCCAGACAGACAGACAGACATATTTATTTGTATATGTGGTACAATAATAACAGTGCATTTATGCGCAACCTGTAAATACGCGAGTTATAGGAACATCAATAAATCCATAAACACCCATTCACAATTTACATTTTTTCTCTCAACATAAGTATTTGGTAAAACACAAGAGCTACCTTAAACAACAAGTCAATATTTTCTGTGCGAAGTAGCATACTGAATTTTTGTCTCGACGGTTGGTTATAGAAAAAATAAGGCAAATATGTTTCTCTTATTTCTAAACATTTCTGGGCATATAAGTAATGCATGGTGCACTCCATCTTCTTGCGATAAATTGCAAAATGGACATTGGATATCTATTGCATTTTGAAGTTTTGGCAAATCGCCGCTTGGACTTTGAAGTTGTAAAACGTTACATCTAAATTTAGTAAGCGTACGCTGTGGTGATTTATCTTTGAAGGAGTAAAATTTCTGTATTAATACAACATTTTATATTCTGAATGAAAAAGTTGACACAGGTTGATGACATTTATTTCATTATACCAGTCCTGTTGATAAATGTCTTTGCATCTCTGCTTGAATACTTCGATGAAATATTGTGTGTATTACTTACATTTAAGCGAGCCATACAAAGAATAGTTCTAAAAAGAAACACAATTGGTATCTCCGGTATCTTCTGTACACAAGCATTTCATAAAGTACATCTGAATATCGTGAAATTGGTTGTCTGATCAATCTTAGCGAATATGAAATAACCCGACATTGGGCGTTAATAAACAGTGGAGAAACGTCCACATTCAGCTAAAATAACCTTGTTCTGCAGTTCTTGTAGCCAACACGCAACAAAAAACTTTACAGAACTCTTTGAATGTACCTTTTCAATATTCTAGTGTATGTTAATGCCCCATATTTCAGAGCCGTTCACCAAAATTTGTTGAATTTTTCCCGTCAAACAGTTTAAATGATGCATGGATCGGTAATTCTTTATATTTACATATGAATTTCTTTATGACATGTAGGGCTCGTTCAGCTTGCATAGATAATGTTTCACAGGCTCTGGAGAATATATTTCTACACGAAAATATAATACCTAAATATTTGTAATATGATACCACTGTTAGAAAGGATTTGATTTGTTTCGCTTTAGTTTTTATTCCGCTGACCATTCCCACTTTTCAATTAGAGGTTTCAGTTTTAGTAGATTTGTTTACAAGATGGCAGCGTCCATGTAACCAACTGCTGCCATGTGCTCTGAAATAAACACTTGGAATAACGATTGTACACTTCTTTTCATGGTAAGTTATGAATGTGCACTCAAGAACACTGTCCAGTGTCTTTAGTGATGAATCACTATCCTCCAACATGGATAGACAACCAACCCGGTCTAACATGCAGTTACCAATAGCATCACGAAGACAACCCCAATCGGACATCAACGGTGACAACCTCCACTACAATTGCCCAAGGTTTGATTCGAGAGTACTGTGCCTTTTCGTCAATGCTCACGAGACAGACATTTACCAAACCATTTGACAGATTAATGTTATTTAGATCTCCCAGGTAGCAGAAGTATAGTGAAGGTCCGTTCCTCAGTGGATAAGCCTGATGATTGCAAAACTAAACACTCGATGAGAACAGAACTTCAAATATTGTCCAGGCATTCAAATATGTCAAATCGTCATAACTCCAAACTAAAGTGATCTCCAATCTGCAGCGATTAACCAGACAGAGGAGACAACTAGCGATAGAACTAAAGGAACCGGGCTGGCGTAGATGACAAGGTTGATGAAGAAATGGGGCTGATAAATGATAAAAGCATATTTGGCTCGTCTGTGCCGGAAGCCAGAGGAGGAAATGCTGAAGGCTCGAAAGAGAGCAGAAGAGATTGAACGTTTGGTGATAAAGGCAGCGTGAAAACGAAATACGGAGCTGAGTAGACAACGCAGGATCCGTGAGGCAATTCCTTAAGGAAGCAGATCTTTTTGGCATCCATGATAGGAATGGGTTTGAATCCTTCAACTGCGGTAACCACTTCCACCACTATTGCCTCATCACCACAAGGTCAGCATGCTGTGGCGAATGTTTGAAACCGGGTCAAACAAGACAAAGTTATTCATCAAGACAGAGAAGTCTGACCAGGGTGAATCCTTCACTCTGTTTCTGGTGAGAATACCATGCCTGTACCATGTGAGAAGAAACCTGTGTAAAACATGATAAGCCAGCCTTGCCACTGAACATAGCTGCTGAGCCATTCCAAGGTGCTCCAGTTCACCCACCTTCTGGAGTGCACCCTTTGTACCAAAGAAACTGGTACACCAAAGTTCCCCTCATGGATATGGTCCACCTATGACACCGACATGACTGAACTTTTTTGATTTCAGTGATCGCCAACAGGATTCCACGGCCTACACTGCCTTTTATTCGATGGTGAGAAGGAAAAGACATATTCTCAAAATGGCCCTGGATAATCTGGTCAATGTCCATACTCATTTAACTAGACAGTACAAAGTATCAGTTGTTGCTTGATAGACTGGTGGAAAAGAGCTAAACGTTTAGCAGAGAGGCATATATGTACGCACCACAGCCTTACTCTGAAGCCTTTGAAACCCTCAAGAACAAGTATGAGTCAGCCTCGCCAGTTAGTTCAAGGAGAGCTTGGGCAATTTTTGAGTATGCCTTTCGTAAAGTTTGGGAATGGCCATAGGGCATTTACGAGAACTTTGCCCTCGCTGTTGCATTTCCCTGGTTGGGATGTTGAAGTCTCTCGAGGGTGACAGTTGTCGCAGAGTTACAGTGTGGTTCTCATGTGGAACGGGCATTAAGTAAGCTACCAATGAGTTTAAGAACAGTTTCATCGAACATTGTATCAAGACGGGTGTGATAGCGGAGCACTCTGATCAAACCTATACACTTTCTCCAGTTTAGTCATTGGCTTCAGATTAAAATCTCCAAGCTAGACGTCTATCCGGTCAAAGTCAGCTCATCGCCATCCATAGCGGCAACCGACAGACAGTGGTAACAAACTGAATATTGGTCGATTCAGACGTGTACAACCACGGAAAAGTGAACCAACAATGATGACCAGTTTCCATACGCGATCTGACTCACGAAAACCCAAGTATCCATGCTCCTACACGGTACAAGGGTAGGGATGAAACAAAAGGTGATGACCAGGTTCAGGGCCTACTGCCCTTACTGCTCTTCCTCAGAACACTATTTGAACTCTGCAAAGGAGTTTGAGAAACTCATTGGACCAAGTTGTCCAGTTGGATGAAAAGGGGAACCAGTGCTTTCGAAGTGTGCATGTACTCACAAAGCGGTGGAGCTGTACACTCAGGAAGTGTGCACACTGCCAAGAACTGCATTTGACTGTCCTCCATGATGCAGTTAACATGGTTAAAGCCCAAAACTAACAAGGTACATTCAGTCATGGCGGAGAAACCAGCGGTTTATGTTGACCAACCCTCAAACCATGTTCTGTTATGTTGAAAGTTGGCGAGGTTGTCCTCCATGGTCAAGGTGGTCGGATGGAAACATATGCTGTCCTGGATGATGGGTCCTGGCGAACTATCGTTTTGACAGCAACTCGCGAGGAAGGCTTAAACTCTGTGGTAGAACAGATGACATCCTCTGTCACACAATTGAGCAGATCTTACCATTGTACAGGGAAGAGTGTCCAACCTTTCCATATCACCAGGTGACTCTCCACAGATTCGGTATCTATATCAAATGCCTTCACATCACCTTCACTCTGCCTCTCAGAATACACCTATCCAGTAAAGAAAGGATTTGCAGGTTAGATAGCCACATTTTAAGATTATCCCCGCACTCCAATCTGCAATGCAGAGCCTGTGATTTTGATTAGCGTTCCGGACTATGCAGACTGGATTCTCCCGCAGGAACCGGTGCGCTTGGAATTTCTAAGGGAGCACCAGTCGCTGTACGTACATACACGACTAGGCTGGTCTTTACAAGGCCAAGGCAGACATGTAACTATCGCGGATGTCACAGACAACCGAGGCAGTGTATTACTCACTCCCAGTGTTCACCATGATCCTGAACTTTAGAGTAATGTTGAGAAACTGGCTGGCAGATAGATGTTGTTCCCAATGGAACAAAGGATAGTGACCAGATCAAAGCAGGACAAGCAAGCTTTAGAAACTTTCAGGAGACGTTCGCTGAGAAGAGTGGAGATGTGAAGAAGTAGTATGCCATGCAACACCTCGCTGCTGAGGGATTAGAAATGGAGTTTCACTCACGCCCACGGTAGAATCTGTGGACATAGAGACCTCATCCGCACTGAAAGGGCAGAGCTTCAGTCAAGCCCTGAATTACGCTTACGTACACAAGGACGAGATCCAAGAAATTGGTAGATGCTGGTTGGCATGTGAAGAGATGATCAGCCCTGAAGAAGCTGGTGAAAAGTGATAGAACTTGGCAGATTTCAGAATATCACATTGTACAGCACAATGGAAAGAATCGTTTTGGTGTTTAATTGCTTGTGCAACTACATATGAAGGCAGAACCCTCAATGGAGAGAACTACTTCCTGGAGCCTCAACTTTGGATCATCCTTGATTGGAGTCTTACTGCGTTTCACCAGACAGCACAGCATAGTTAGCTCTGCAGAAATATAAAAGGCCAGGTGTTCCCACTAAGTGGATTACTTACTAAAGGACTGACCCGCCACTACGATTCATATCTGGCGCAACATGGACCAGATGTTCCACCTAAACATTTAGGAATGGCAAGTGCTTCTATTCGGCACTACTTAGAAGCCTCGTATAGTGCAATATATGCGCTGCAGACACATGCACATGGTCACAAGGAGGAAAACCTGATGTGTACAAGATCCAGTCACGAAGAAGCTTTCTATGTGGACAACTGCATGGATAGCGTTCCAAATTGCAGTAGAAGCTACAAGGTTTAGTACATGACATGAGTGCTTTGCTTGATAAAGGTGAGCTGCACCTCCAGATAGTTGATCCAGTAACATTCCCTCAGTCGTATGCTGATCTACCTACAGGAAGGACAAGGCAGCCAATTGTGAACGTTGGCTCGGTCTTCGGCGAGAGATAAGGACTTCTGAGGAGGGATCGCCCAGGACTCCAATGACGATGTGACTGAGGGAAGTGAATATGAGAAGTGGTGTTCAGCCATGAGATCGAATCTTGGCCAGCTAGGGATAAATGAGCGAAAGTCACCAAGATCTGTGGAAATTGAGAGAGAAATTTATGGTGGAAGAGGGATGGAGAAAGGCATCAGACATGGAGAAGGTCTACCACGTTGTTACACACCTCATCATGTCAATACTACAAATTCAGTTCAACAGCTGCATATCTTCTCGGATGCCTCAGAACGTGTGTATGGTACAGTTGCCTTCCTTCGGACAGTGTATCAGGAAACGGTTTATGTCAGCTTTGTACAAGCCAGATCCAGAGTCGCTCCAAAACGACAACTTTCCATACCTCGACTTGAACTATCAGCAGCTCTAGTAGGAGCACAACTTGCAGACATGCTGATCAGAGAACTTGCCTTACCAATTGAAAGAGTCACCTTGTGGAGTGATTCAACAACAGTGCTGTCTTGGCTGAAATCTGATTCAACCACAATGTCAGCTACCTCCATTCACTCATTTTTGAAAACGACTTATATATGTTCTGAACAAACATTGTCCCCTAGGAAGAAGAAAACATCGCCATCGGTGGTTGAATCCAAACAAAAAAACTGAAGGTCAATAAAGAATGAAAGAGGCAAAGGATATGAAATAACAAGCAGATGTCATCTTTTCATCTGCATTACCCTGATAGATATCAATTCCAATCCATTTGTCACCGAAACTTCATTTTTAGTCACATATGTATAACATCTGACCCACCATGTTATGATTGGAAAGGCAGCAATACATGTAGAACAATACCCGAATTACCATACTTATAACATACTGACTGATTATGTTCCAATATAACAGCAATATTCCAGCCATATGACAGTAGTCTGTAAAAGAACAAATCGGGAGGTCAGTGGTTGATATGTTATCCTTTCAAGTGAATTATTGCATTAGTCATTGGTGCATGGGGTATGGTGGGCGAGCTGGCAAAGGCGCCATTTCCAGTGATCCAGCGAGCTTGAGGTGTCGGGATCGAGCCCACATGTGGCCGGGTGTAAAAACCTTGGAGTCAACTTTGTGTTCAGACTCTTTCAGGGTTGTCACAATCCCTAGTGTACAGTACACAATCCTGGTATATGGCCAGATTGTGGCCACATGAATACGTGCAAACACCAAGTTGCAGGTACAGCAACGTGCAGTAAACCTTGACAAAGTACTGTGGCTATGTGTCCCAGTCCACCGTGCTGTGAATGGGTACCTCGTAAGGAAGAGAAAGCCGCAATAACTCGGTGCCCATGGTGGCTGCAACAGTGTCTGATCCCCGGGGGATTGAGATTGATAATACGATGTGCCGTTGAGATTTCCAATGATCGAGGGGTAAAATACCAGCGCCTTAAGCATGTACTAGTTGCGTGGATATGTGCGCTATATAAATATCCTATAATAATAATTGGCTAATTATGACCCGGAATCCCTACTAACAAGGGTGGTGTTGATTCAGATGTGTTTTTGAACATTTCATAGAATAGGGACATCCCTCTCCAATCTGGAGGTATTCTAAATCAATAATGCCTGTAGAGGACTCTATCATACATGTCCTTAATTTTGAATGTTGATCAATGATGAAGGATTGTTGGTTGATGTATTGGTAACTTACAGTACAGCGAAAAAGAGAAGTCGGCAATGAGTTGTAGAATAGAGCAGCTGATGATTCCTGAGAATCTAGCCTCATGCAATGGAGGCATTAAATAATGGATAACTTGATCAAAGACATTTAAGACTGGTGTGGTTCAAACAAGATTCGCTGTCAGGAAGAGGAAGAGATGGATACTGTCCTTGTGAAGGTGACAGGTAGCGCCTGCGGGAGACAATAAGTGAGTGAGTATGGTTTTACGCTTCTTTTAGTAATATTCAAGCAATATCACGGCGAGTAACACCAGAAATGGGCTTTGTGAGACTCTAAGTGCCTTCATATCAAGAAAACAACATGGCAGTTGATGAAAAATGTAGAAACATATATTATCTATATTTGTGTTTGTTAAAATGATTGCTGTTAAACTTCATACCTGATATGTATTTGGAACGGCAAAAGTCTATCTTTTCTAGGTATTTTATGTTTATTAAGTGTTGATGTCAGTGGATTAGAAGCTGCTAATTTTACAGCTATGAGTATGAATTTGGAAAGACTCAGAAAAAAACATCAACTAGTGAGTCGGTTATTGTTTATCGCTCCCAAATATGATCTTTTTCAAAAGATGTAAGAATAGCTTTCATACTCTAAACGTTAAAAGCCCCAAAAACTGCCTGCTGTTTATTGATAACACAAATATTGATTCAGTTGATCAGTGTAAGTTTCCTTGCCAACAAGGCTCTTAGTTACTTACCAAGAGCCACTTAGGAATTTTAAACTCGCTAATGCAATACTCTCTCTATTTACAGAACATTCACTGAAAGCTTTTTAGTTTTCGGCGCTTATTGCTGGTATTGTAGCCAGACTGTTCCAAATTTCATCTAAAATACATATTTTTCTATACACTGAGCAATATTTCAGGTACCGATTTTCAAGATATCATGAGATTTATGAGCAGCGAAATGTCAGAAAACTTGTTAAATACTAAATGAAAGTAGTCATATTTGTCATTGATGATATCAGTTTCTGGCTTGTGGTTACAAAAGCCTTCATGCCGATGCTGAAAACGAGGAACTGGGCCCAGAAAAGAAGCCAGTGATTGTCTTGAAATGATTATGTTTAATACCTTTTAGCAGTTAGCTATTTTCAAATCTTATTTTGCTATTATTCCATTTATAAACGTTTGCTGCAGATATACCTTCTTCAATTATGATAACAATGACACCGGTTAGAATTGAAGAAAGTATATCTGTACCAAGGATCTTCAGACTTTTGTCTTTTTGTGTGTGTGTGTATGCGCGCGCGCGCACGCACACACACACGCGACAAATGTGTGCGTGTGTGTGTACACTTTCAAATATTGTTCCTTGTCAGCCTTGTATTTGTTTGTTTGTATGATTGTTAACGCCGCACTCAGCAATATTCCAGCTACATGGCGAACGATGACGTATGTCAACCAAGTCAGCGTGCCTGACCACCCGATCCTGTTGGTGGTTTCTTATGATAAGCATGGGTTGCTAAGACCAATTTTAAGCTAAAATGATAGGGAGGTTCTCTAAAAATGTGGAGGAAAATTGATTTGATCGTATTTTTTAGAGTTTTAATGAATGTTTTATTATTACCATTCCGTCACGTCTGTTCAGATGTCAGCCATGTTGGTGGCCAGTGAAGCGGTCATAAAATCCGGCGCATTTTCCTGTCCAAATTGATTGTGTCTAATTTGTTTATTGTCCAAGCTGAGTATTTCACGTAGCCATGGTAGAATGTAGGATTACATTTACTGCATTCTCTCTTGTAATGTGACATACTAGTGTCCTCGTGTATGAATAATTTGATTCCATATTGTCTTCAAATGTTGCATACTTTGTGTATTTATAATTTGGATGTATAAATATTCATTATATACTTCCGATATTTGATTTAAGTTGTAATACATACACTAAATCATATCTGCATCTACTAATTTCAATCAGTATTTTCAATCAGGTTATTCTCAGATTGGTACAACCCGAGACAGATCCTATTTGATACATTTACCTGTATGTTTAATCTTGTGTTTTCTGGTCCTCAGATACACATATATATACTCAATTATTATCTCTCATTGGTGTTGTATTATTGATGTTTTTACATATTTGAATAATCGTTATAGACTTGACATACTTATGTAGAGGCTTGAGTTTAAGTCATTGGTCAGTCGCAAGGGGCGACATGCTCTACAACAGGAGGGGCATGTATAACCAGGATATTTATTACTAAAAACTTAATACAAATTTGATAAACATTTTATGAAAATCTGTAGTCAAGTTAAGAGGGGTCAATGTACTTGGAAAGTGCATTGACCAGAGTAAAGAAATTCATATCAATTCATTTCTCTTGCAAATAACAAATATAATATTGGAAATGAGTGGATAGATTGGATCGGGTGACTCATAGGCGTAGTCTCCAAATGCCTACAGTGACAAATGCCTACAGTGTAGAATAAACAAAGTAATGCACCAATGATTTCCAAGCAGCATTATCTTCTCCCATTACATAAATGGAACATTCCAACAGACAAGGTGGACAAATGCCTATACAATGAAAAAATGCTGGGGGTTTGCATATATTTGTGAAATGGAACAATAATTGAATTCATATCTTTACATCTGACAGGGTCAAATATCTTTACATCATCTTATGCATATTTTGACTGGCAAAAGTCACGAGAATTTGTTTTACTCAATCTTCACTAGTCGACCAAAAGTCCAAGGGAGCCTTCACACCAGCTCGTAGCTGATCCTTTAGTCTATCAAGCCTGCTGTCAATCTCCTTGTACACACGACCTCGTGGCGGTGGTTTAGCTCCATGGATGAACTGAAGAAGCTTGTTCCGTTCGGTCTTCTCCAGCTTCTGAAGAACCTTCACCAACGCAAAGGTGTTTGGATGAGCTCTCATGACGACCTTGTTCAGATGGGAATGCCGCCCCTCGAGATGGTTGTTCGTGCGAGGTCCTGGGTTGTCATGCTGGTTCCAGATTCCGACTCTGTAGAAGGCATGGTCGTCAACCCAGGTGTTGGTGATGTAGTCGTGCCACTGGACCTTCCTGTTGAGAAAGATAGACAAATTGTATTGAAAACAAGTAAAAAGGATACATAAGGCACTGCTTGTGCTGATATGATCAGATAATCACTAGGAAGTTTTCATAGTGTAAACAGGTTAAACTCATTAGGGTGGAAGTGACCACTTGTGTGGCTGGGGAAGCGTATCACTGCTGCTCACCTAAAACAACACACTCCGTAGCTATTATTGCCTGTAGGCATTTGTCACTGTAGGCATTAAGAGACCTAACCGACTCATATACCCTTTAGGAAATTAATGGTCAGCGAGGATGCTAGAAATTGGAAAAGGGACACGTACCCTGAGGGGTTGGATTGAGTTGAAGAAGTATCATCTGGCGCCTACCTGTCTGGAGTAATGTTTGGTTTTGAATGCTTGACCATTGACTTAAACTAATTAATTAAGCAATTTCATACCTGGGAGAATTTTATGGTAACGATTAATTCCTGTAAATGTCATAATGGGATTTTCAACCCAACGTTGTCTGAAGAGGTTTTCTCTGTATATTGAGAGAATAGTTCAGATGAAGTAGAAAAGTTACGAGTTTTATAAGAGAATCGTCGTTCGATTTAGATGTTTTACGTCGGCTTCAGGCTGGGGCCTATGTCGCCCTTCCAGGAATTCAGTGAATCTGTGTAGTTGTATAGATCAAGTAATATCTGAGGACTATTGTGCCATAACTATTCCAAAATAAAAAAATTGAACAGCACACCAGACTTGTTGAAATTATTTCAGCTACATCATCCCCAGACCAGAAGAAGGGTCAGACTGAGATCTAGAGTGACTGGGGAGAAAGGTATAAAACCCAGACACCCGACGGTAACATACAGAAAAACACTGGTTCTGCCCCACAGGCCAATGTTGAGTGAGTGAGTGAGTGAGCGAGCGAGTGTGTTTTCAGTTATACGGCAAAAACAGAAACATGCTCGGTTAGTAAGTTGAAAGTGAGTGAGTAACTAATGATATAAGGCATCCCATTTGTAATCGCTATTCCTACAATGACAGACTATTATCTGAATGAGTGCGTGAATACATGTCATTTAGAGCGATATTAAAACATCTGCATTATTTACGGTAACATGGATTAGCTAATAGCGCATTGCCGGGAGACCCACATTCACACGATCACTCAACCATACCCATTGCCGGTTGAGCCAAACCATTTTCAACTCTTGTTTTCTTAAAAGTGGCTTTCCCGGGATATAACTATCAGCACACCCAAATCCGACCATCTGTCATTAAATACCTGTCATGAGCTATCAGTTGTATTGAAAGCTCTCGCCTATTGTTTCTTTACTTAATTGTTTCACGGATAGTTATGAAGTCACTCCAAATTCACCATATGTGCGTGACTGTCCTCTCCGACGTCCGCGCCCACCTCTCAAGCCTCGCTCAGCCTGCCTTGCCCCCCTCAATGCTCCCATACCACCCCCTTCACCCCACCCACCCTAGAAGGGACTTACATGGTCCCTTCATACGTTGGCGATTGTGCACAAATTTAGCCATCACTTAAAAACACAAAGTACATTGTATCCTACTATTATAAAACCTGGTATATCTAAATTTACTTCAAATGTTTTGAGACATTTACCCTCTCAAAGAAGACAAAACTGTGAAACCCGTGAAGGTCAGGTTAGAATTGGCCTTCAGTAACCCATGCTTATCGTAAGAGGCGACTAACAGGATCGGGTGGTCAGGCTCGCTGGCTTGGTTGACACATGTCATCGGTTCCCAATTGCGCTGATCGATGCTCATGCTGTTTATCACTGGATTGTCTGGTCCAGGCTCGATTATTTACAGACCGCCGCCATATAGCTGGAATATTGCTGAGTGCAGCCTAAAACTAAACTCACTCGCTCACTCGCTCCAAACTGTGAAAATTAGGAACACCTCTAGCTACCAACAATGTCAACAAGAACATAATGGAGTCCCTGCATCAATACATCTTCAAGACTAAACTAATTGATAAATTATTCTAGACCAATATCTGTACACAAATAATGAAATGTAACTGCAAGTTCAAGGTTCCTAAGCACGTACAATGCACATTTACCCTGCCTCGTGGAATAATGTCTATCTCTGATTGATTCACGTGACCTAGAACAAATGGTGGACGGAAAAAGTCATGGAAAAAAAGTCATAGGAAAAAAAGTCATAGAAAAAATGACTATTATAAAACATCATGTTCTCCAGTTATTTACTTTGTTTATACTATTTCACTTTCAAGTTAATTATTCCTTTAGTGTGACTTTTGTTGGTTACCCAGCCACGTTGGCATTTCTGGGAATACAATGGCCGATCTTGCTGCTAAGGCAGCACTCAACAAATCTGTGACACCCCTTCTTATTCCTTACTCTGATTACAAAGCCAGCATTAGAACATACATCCGCGATCTAATGCAGAAGAAGTGGGACACCCAAGTAGGTATTAATAAATTACATGCAATAAAACCCTACATTGGTTATACCTACTTGGGTTGTCAGTCCAGATTTGAAGAGGTCATTATGCGACGATGTCGCATTGGCCATACCAGATATACTCATGAATATTTATTGAACGGCGAAGATCTCTGAGCGAGTATCCTTTAGATGAAAGGATCACAGTCAAGCATGTCTTGCTTGACTGCATCGAATATTCCATCACAAGGTGATATCTATTTCACATCCAAAACACTGAAGGCCGGATCTTTTAATAATGTCAATTTTCGTTTAATTTCTTGCATATTTAAAAAACTAAGATTTGAGTTGACTGATTTGTAAACAGGTATATATTTTAATACTGGCAGTTTTAGATTGCAAACTGAGATTGTTAGTGGCAGTACCGTTCCTCAAACGTGTCGACGTAGCGTAAAATTATTGTCCTCCTGAGGGGTACGTAAGTCCCAAAACTTTCAAAAGTCAATTTAAGTGTACCTGCTTTTAATCGTAGAGATATGTGTGTGTTTTAATCTATGGTTGTAGATTTCTCTTCGTCGTCAATGGCTGAAGGGATGGTGTAAATCCAGCTAGGGTCCATGCAGGTAGCAAAGGCACTGTAAGTCCCCATGGTCCCTAGTATGGTGATCTACCTTAAAGAAGTTGTTGGCGATCTATAGTCCATTTTACATTGTCTTCTTTAATTGGAATGTCATTTTAGCTTTTTCGAAGGTAGTTTATATTGATAGCTGTGATTATCTAGTATTTTTACTGTCCTTCGTTGACAGGGTTTTTATATATTATATGTCTGTATTACAAATTTAGAACTCGTTTTAGTCACGATATGGCTGAAATATTGCCGATGTGACTTTAAATCTTAACTCACTCACTCACTCACTTTAGTGTGACGCTGTAAGCAATTGGATCTTATCAAAACAGGAGAAATGAACAGATTATTATTTGTTTAGTTCTTAAAGGATTGTGGGATTAAAAGTCACAAGTCATATGATTGTTTGTTTAACTAGCTTTAAGCTTGACGATATCACACCGATTAATGAACTCATGGGATTATCAGTTAATGCTTTTTACTCAAATGGCTTCCTTTTAGCAGCTAATATAAGACACGCTGGCCGTAAGACTCTTCACGGCATTGGCTGGAACATTCGGTTAAATAAAATGTGCTAGGACAACTGACTGATGTAGTGCTGTTGCAGATGAAAGTGTTATGATGATAGTGCATTTTCTGATGTCATGTATTTTACTTGAATGATTACATTAATTTTATAAGTTAGGTTCAAATGTGGTAGTGCTGTTGATGATAATATTGTTATGACTTGTTAAATAAATACATTATCAATACTGACCTTTTTGAGTTTATGACTTTTTCCTATGACTTTTTTCCATGACCTTTTTTCCTATGACTTTTTTTCTACAACCGAACAAATTACAATGTATGCCGGGTGCACGGTTGTGTTGGATGTATGTAAAACATTATGTGTTTATTTTATATGTATTTTATATCTTGTTTACATACATGGGACACTTTAATAAACTATGTCTATCTGTCTGTCTGTCTTTAAACATTCGTTAAGATAAATTCTGTTTACTATTGTGATACGGTGTATACAGGGATTTTTGCGTCCCGTTTTATCCACCTAGCCGAAGGCGTCAGTGACAGTTTGCTACTACTTATGATAGGAATTAATTTGACGTTTTTGTGTATCCAGTTCTTGTGTATTCTGTTATATTATACATGTACCGGTGAGGGTATTAAGCAATGTTTTGCTTGTTTACCAAAACCAGATTCTCTGAGAATATAAAATATGAATACGTCAGCCAATAACACCTTGTTCTATCATTTCATCTACACCACCGCCCCAGAACGCACTTAACCGTGACTAAACGCTAGCATAGGGAGATACACTGCTCAACGTTCATGATACCAAAAAGAGTGGATCCCTAATGTGTAGACTTAAATCTACGTATGTAATTACCCCTATCAAAGTATAAGTAGTATATTACCGTTACGATTGCTATGTACAAGTAGTCATTTTGTCACCGTGTGACATTTCAGTAAATGCTTACATCGTAATGTATAAAGCGCAGATGCAAGGCTAGTGAAAATTTGGCACTGTACCCATCGAAAGGATATGAAAAAGGAATTGAATCCCACCAAAGTTAGCCAGGTTTAGTCAATAGTTCAAAATTGTTTTGTATAGCTTTTTACAAATGTGAACTACCTCTTTCAAACAAACATTCTGTAAGCCCATATAGGCATCAAGTTCATTGAATAAACTTATATGTTGTAAGGTCCTGACAATATTTGAATAATATCATTAATATTTTGAATACGAAAAATGCCTGTCAAGAACGAAATAACGCATTTGCGAAAATATATTGGTTGTTTACATTGATTGTATAGACAGTGTGTTGATGTTTAAACGACACCTCGGTACGCCATTTCCTGATACAAAATCTATTGCACTAATATATATTTTTTTTAATTATTTGTAATATCCTCTAATTTGTTTGTTTTTAATTTGCATGCCAGTTTCATCACGTATACACAAGACAGTTGACAGAGAGCACGTGTTTCATATATTCATGCTCATCTCCGCTTGATATGCAAACAACGCATATTCTTATCAGTCGTGATGAACATATTAAAACTGCCCACGATGATACTTCCAATACAATATCTGGCTGTATATTAAATACATCGACACTGTAGCTCATCCACCCAAATCGATTTCATCTTATGTCAGGGCACCTGTCACCAGAAATCGACAAGCTGAATAGTGTTATCGTCCGGCTATAAACATTGTACATTTCTAAAGTCCTAATCAATATTATCGATGTATATTTCATGAGCTCCACCTACCATCAGTACTGGTATCGATTACATACTTACATTGTTTGGAGATCGGCTGACAAGAGAGCGCAGCTGCAACACTCGTGACGGAGAGTACATGTAGGTATTATGTACATGTCACTGTGTACTCCCTGTGTTAGTATGACAGAAAACAACAAGGCTCTTGTAATGAAATTGACATTACTTGGTTGGTCGTTTCACGCCGCACTCAGCACTATTCGAGTTATATGGCGGAAGTCTGTAAACTTCGAGTCTGGACCATCGATCTAGGCAACTGGGATACGATGACATGTGTCAACCAAGTCAGCGAGCCTGACCACCCAATCCCGTTTGAAACTCTGCTGCTCTGTCGGTGGATACAGACACGCTAAAAGTTAACTGCGCCCTTTTTTATACCACTTCTTGTCTTGGGATCTTATCAAAACAGGAGAAATTAACAGAATATTATTTGTTTAGTTCTTAACGGATTGTGTTTTCTGCGCTTGGAGCTGGACACGTCTAACGCCCCGCACCGATCGCCGTCTCAATCCATCACCACAAAGCTGGCTTCGCCCCCTCTATCCTCCTCCTCTCTACCGACAACAGCCAACTGACCACAAATCAAATCCAACACATCTTACCGGTCGCCGCACCGTGGCCCCCAGGGCCTGGAAACACGCAAGTGTTACTTGTGAAACCCTGACTATCATTGACTTCTAAAAACATTCGAACTGTAGCTCGCTACTAGATCATACCTTTTTCTTTCATCTCATTTGTATATATGCTTTCTTCTGTTAATTTGTTTGTATTTTCATTTTGTATAT